>NW_028261382.1:162052837-162652837 GCF_051295495.1 Thamnophis sirtalis
CAAACATCTTTAACCAAGGGTGCAGACTAACTAAAAAATGCTATTATTTGGTAAGTGATTACCACAATCTGTTTCACAGTAGAGTATATTTCTGCTGCCTCAAGGTGAACTAATTTAACTTTTAGCTGACTATTTCATGGAGCAAGGGAGTAGGAGGACTGAAATATATTCTTTCTATGAAAGGTACAATGTGAAGAAGAAACTGCACTGAGTCACATTGTTCTCTTTGCAACCAGAGGAAGGCAGCAATGGAATTTTTCTCAATTCATGTCACTCCCATGAAATTTCTCCTTTGGGATGCTCGTTTAATTAAAATATCATGTATGCCAACATCAAAACCTGGCTGGAGCTTTAAAAACTAATCTCAGATTTAATAAAGAAATTGAGAGAGAGAAAAAAACCAGTCCAGCCACTAAGAATGTCTTCATGTGAATGGATTTTATACATCTTTAAAAAAAAACCTAATAAAGTTTCAGGGCAGGTCTGTTCCTTCTAGTTATGAAGTTTATAATTATTGCAGTGAATCTAATGCAGATCTTAAAATCAGCATTCACTCCCCCCCCCTCTCTCACACACATAGTTTCTTTTAAACTTTTATACAATTGAGTATAATGATAAAGTTGAGTTTATACTTTATCCCTTTCTTATTCATGCATTTAAAAATAGTAAAATAATATTTTTAAGGTCGCGAGCCATTAAAACAAGCATTGCTTGGGTATCATATTTTTGTAGCTGTATAAAATATAGCGGTGCTGTGAATATCCTCAACCTAAGAGGTCTCTTTAGGACAAAAATGGAGTTTCCCCAACAATGAAGGGGACTGAAATTTCTGGATATAGGAAATTTCATATCTTAGCAGTACCACGTGTTATCAGAAATAGAGCCAAGATCTTTAAAAATTCCAGATTATTGGTAAATGAGGTTTAATGGAATACTCTTCCATACAAGAAAAGCAAAGATCACATTAAAATTCCAGCTGAGTTTCTATAGATAAGTGTCTACATCAGGGATTTCCAACAGAAGCAGTGGGTGAATGCATGTACATAAACACAGCTCTACTTGTGTGCTGAGTGGGTGGGCAAACACCTTCACCCAGCTCCATTTGTGTGAGTGGCATGCATGTCCATCATTTATCCAAATGGAGCTGTGTATGCGCTTGCCTTCCACTCACTCAGAACCATCCTCTCTTCATCCCCTTGATGAGTTCTCCTCCCCTCTCGACTTGTATGGCTGTATGACTCTTGTGTATTTTAATTATGTGTATTGTGTTTGTATCCCCTTTTCCCCCTTTCGAGTTGTTCACCGCCCTGAGTCCCTCCCGGAGAAGGGCGGCATACAAATAAACTAAATCTAATCTAATCTAATCTAATCTAATCTAATCCCTCTTCTGTCTGCCAAGCCAGAAAGGTTGAAGACTGCTGGTCTTCATGGATGTGGGACATGGATATAGATAAAGATAAGGAAAGGACAGCTAAAATGATAGAAATAGAGAAAAAGATGTAGTTGTAGTGTAATACATGCCTATACTTGTATGTACATTTAATGAGTATTCTGTCACTTGTCATTTGGTATATAATGAAAGTGATTCATGGAGTTTCCTATGTTTACATATAGCATTTTCTTGGGAACAGAAAGGAAGTATGGCATAGAGTTGGCCTCCTCCGTATTCCATCCGCCAGTCAGTGCCGACTGGCGACTACTCGGAGGAGAGCCTTCTCTGTTGCGGCTCCGACACTATGGAACAATCTCCCCATGGAGATTCGTACCCTCACCACCGTCCAGGCCTTCCGCACAGCCCTCAAGAACTGGCTAGCCCGTCAGGCCTGGGGATAATCTTATTTTCGCCCCTCCCGAATGCTGAGTGAATGTTGAGTTTTATTGTCTAATTTACTTTGTGCACATTTCTTTTTGGTATTGTCCTACACTCCCCTTCCTTTTTTGATTGTAAGCCGCCCTGAGTCCCCTCAGGGAAAAGGGCGGCCTATAAATAAATAAATCTACAAATCTACAAATCTAAATCTGGATTGTCACAGTTCCTTTGGGAATATGCTTTCAACTCCCAAATCTAGTCCTAGGTTCTCCTGGCTATTCTTTTATCTAAGTTCTTACCTGGGATGTTGCTGCTTAAGTTTAATTGCTTTTTTTTTGGTGAGATTAGTCATGATTGGCCAGGTCCATAGACCTCCTGGGGAGGCAAAGGGAGTATATTATATTATATGGCAATTTCATGATGCGAATCATGCAATGTATGTATCCAATGTCAGGATGGAAGTATGGCATATAGCAGTTTGCATTGCACAAGACACATTTCACCATGTTTGTGTCAATCAATCAATCAATCAATCAATCAATCAATCAATGGGAATAGAGCCGGAAGGGACGTTCTGCTCAAGAGAGAGACTCTATGCCATTTCAGACAAGTGGCTATCCAGTCTCTTCTTAAAAACATCCAGTGAAGAAGCACCCACAATGCTGTAGTTTGTATTATTTGCTTTTACCTAGCCCTAACAGAGGTATACTCATTGACTTAATCAAGAATAAGGTCTGGGGAAAATTCTGATTCTTCCATTACAAAGAGAACAAAAGTGCCACAAACAGAATCATTCCATGTTTTAGTCCTGCAGTAGAATGAGACAAAGAAATGAAAACAATTTGGGATGGAAAAAATTAAAAATTAAGGTAAAATATGAGAGTAGGATTTAACACAGTCATATAAAATTTGAATTTTCCCTCACTCCCTGATTTAGACACAAACAAGGAAGTCACTTGGACAGAGAAAAAAATGTAGATGTGGTGCTCACTTTTAGTTTGATGCTGAAATTCAGCTAGAGGGTCATATTGGGGCAATCCATCAAAATCAGTGAATCTCTTGATGGAAATGTAAAACTAGAAGGCAGGAAGGTTGGGAAGGATACATGGAATAAAAAAGTGCATCAGGAAAGAAAATGTTACAGGCTATGCGAGACACAGTCATATGTCAGAACCTGAAATGTCACGAACCGGATTTCAAGGACCTAGGCCATCTTCTTCTTCTTTTTTAGGCAGATTTTTTTTTTAAAAGCAGGAAATTCATATAGAGTCACCTAGTAGAAAACAGGATGCCAGAATTGGAACCAAAACATGACCCCATGCTAAATGTCTTCAATGCTTACCAATGGAATGGCTGCCTCCTTGACTGACTACCTGGGATATTTTTTCTAATTAGAAAAACTCTTGGTTCTTTAATACAGTGTGATAAAGTCTTGCTCAGATAAAAATCTATAAACATATCTCCACTGGATTTAGGAGCCTGGGGAGATCAAGCCTGGATAAAACAATTCAGCAATTCAAATGCCTAGATTCTTTGCTGATTCTCTTACTCTCCTGGCTGATTGCAAACCAGCAAAGTTCTCACAGATCAAACTATGATGCATTCAGCTAGTTTATCTGATGCCACTGAGAATATACTGCCATGTCAACATTTTCTTTAGAAAAGAACTCGAGATGACTAGAGCTTTTCTAATGTTATGGGATAGTTACAACTTTATATTATCAAGATGGAAATGGGACAGGTAGTCCCTTGACTTACAGCAATTCATTTGGTGACCATTAGAAGTTACAATGGCACTGAAAAAAAAAGACTTACGACCGTTTTTCACACTTATGACTCTTTGCAGCATCCCCATGGTCTTGCGATCAAAATTCAGACACCAGACAACTGACTCATATTTATGATGGTTGCGGTGTCCTGGGGTCACATTTTGACAGGTGAAGTCAACGGGGAAGGCAGATTCACTTAATCACGATATTAATGACTTTAAAAATGCAGTGATTCACTTAATAATTGTAGCAATAAAAGTCACAAAATGGGGTAAAATTCACTTAGCAACTGAAAGTTTGGGCTCAACTGTGGTTGTAAGTGGAGGACAACTTGTACTGGTTCTCTGATAGCATTCATGAGCTGGAGGCAAGTGACATCTATCACTGGCATTCAAAAACGTCTTGGTTATGACTTTGATTAACTTCTATAGGCAACTGATGACTTCCCTAATTTCCCCAGTGAATCTAAAATGAACTGACAAGAAAGATGGTGTGTGTGTGTGTGTGTGCGTGTGTGTGCCTGTGTGCATGTGTGATATGCTACTGGAAACTTTAAGTTACTATAATGCCATGAAGTTCAAATTAAAAAAGGAATGAGAAAGGGAATAAAAACCCTGTTGCTATAGTATTCTATCAATTAAACATTAAGAAAATATATGGCATTGACAGGTTTGGTGGTTTGCTGCTAGCTGTTAGATAGAAAAATGCATTCAAAAGTTTAAATATATATTCTATGTTCAATTATTCTTATTAGAGTCTCAGCTTTAAAATATCAGTGTCAATTATTATGTATATATCTTGTCCAATAATCAAGTATTACAGTTCCTGGATCATTATTTAAAACTATATATGTCATGTCTGATGTGAAAAAAATAACAGGTAAATGAATGTCTACCTTTCTCCTGCAATAAGCCCAGGCCTAGGCAAGAGAAAAAGTTCAGAAATAAATGTGAATTAATATTTTAGATGAAATCTAGCAGGCTCCTGGAGTGACAAAGCCTTCCAAGCTCAAAAAACCGAAACTAATTTAGGAGAGACTTACCCTAAAACAAATTGAATACAATTCGACATAAGGCTGTTCAAATGTGAAATTTCGTTGAACGAAACGGTCTTAGTTCCAATAAACATGCTGTATCGTCAGCCACTTCTGCATTTGCACATTTATAAATCGCTCAAAAATAGTTTGGGTACTAGTGATTGATCAACACAACTGAAATAACAACATCTGGAAGAATGAGGGGAACTTTCCCAAAACTTGTTTTACCACAATGCAACATCTTTTACAATGAGAGACATGGGTTGTATCATTGTAATGGCTCTGTCAGCCATTAAATAAAATTAATTGGAACATTTATTGAAATAATATGAGTCCGAGATGGATTTTCAGTAAGATTTCCTCCTCAGTTTCTATTTACCTTTTAATGTGAAAATGAGATTGGTGTTTAACAATCACGTCCTTTAAAATCCCGGGTATGCTTTTCATCCATTTGCAGCATAAATATTTGAGGTTCCTGTAAAATAGGACAACTTTTTTTTTATTCTTCATGAATCAGCCCCTATATTTAAAACAAATCGTTGCGGCAACAAGGAATGACAGCCTGACAGCCTAGAAGGTTATTAATGGCAGTGGCAGCCTGCAAATCAAAAATCATGCCAGTGCATCTGTATGAATGGCAATTTGTGCTCCACTGAGTAACCACAAAGCCCCTGCTCCCCCACCTCCAAACACGGGAACAGTTGGTGGAGAGAGAAGGAACCATAAATATGAATTGTTTTCCCAATGTGGAAGATGCCCCAAATGTATTTGGTTAAGTTAGGAGAATAACATGATGCACAAATTTGCTAAATCAACAGTCCTACTGACTCTTGCGGTCACAGATGAAATCTGTAATTCTACTAAAGAAAGAAAATCATTTCTATTGTTTTTTTTTCTTATTCACCCTTCATGAAATTCAAGACAACCAAGTAGTTAGATGTCGCCATTTGTTATTTTCTCTCTGTGCCCAATGAAAAGGAAGGAAAAATAGCATCTTGGTTTGAATATTGTACAATATTTTAGTATCACAAGTTAGGCTACAGATTTTGTGGATATTATGAGAGGTAATAACTAGATTTTCAGGAAAGAAAATAATTTACATCTTTTTTTTTTTAAAAAAAAGGTTGCATTAAACCTTACCGTCACTCATCATCTCTAAAGTACTTCTTGATTCTATTATATAGACTGCATCTTAAAACTCAAGTTAGGCCTTGAGAAATTAAAAAAAAGACATAAAAAGAGAAAGTCTTTGACAAACCATATAGAAATAAGATTAACACTTGTGAACATACAAGGAAAAAGTACTTCATTTACTTTGCATTTCTTTATTTATACATACAAAAGGCTTTTGGTGACTTTTGGGATTCTGGGGCAAGTTTTTCATGTGAGAAAGTGTTGTTTCCCCGAAAAGCTTATTCCCTTACACTTGTCTTTTGATAAATTAAGCGCTGAAAGGAACCTATTTTCAAAACAAAACAGAACAAAAAACCCTCAGCTGGTTGCTGCCTAGTTGTAAGCCGATAAACTATTAAGGAGGATTTTTTTTTAAAGTATGATTGATCAATCCTTATTCGGAATTCCAGACTGTGTGAGTAATTCCAGGAGGCAACAAGCACATAATTAATTACCTGACAATAAAATTTAATTGCTTCAGGTTTGTTAACATGGTAGTTTGGTTTCATTGGGTCTGGTCCTGATTTGCTGATTTGGAAAATAAACCAGTTCAACTGAGACTGACTCAGATGTGGCCTGATTGACATGGTTCCAAATTTGTAGAAAGATTCTGGAGGAGTCTGAAGTTTCATGCCTTCCACCCTTTTGGGGGGAAATGCATGAATACAGTAACTTTAAAAAAATTTTAAACTGGCTAGTTTAAAACAATTGTATTGGCATATTAGAATCTTTTTTTGAAAGAATAGAGTCCTCAATTTTAGAAGTTAGGCATGAATGTTAAGTTTCTTTAAAAATATTTTTTTAAAGAAAAGGCTATTTATAATGTCTCCACATGATAGGATTGCATTTGTAAGTATCACTGTTCTATTCATACAGGTAAAGTTTGCTAGTTTTTAGACATAGAGATGGAAATCAAGGGGAGGGCTTCTGAAAGACTTACACACAGTTGGACTGCTAACAAACAATTTGCCTGTTTGTTGAGCAATTTCACAGAAAGCAAGAGGGACTGAAATGGTGAGCATTCATAAGAAATCTTTCAAATTATGACAGGAGAAAATGAATTGGATTTTGAGCCACAAACCATAAAGATAGATTTGGAGATTGAGAGAAACTTCCTGTGGGTCTGTGCCTTTGAGTCAATTCTGACTCTGTGAGATTGTCTGGACATGACCCTGCAGGTTTTTTTTGGGCAAGATTGTAGAACAAACTCATGTCATCATGGTGGCACCATGTGACGTATCGGGACTTTTCCCCCCCCTTTGGTAAACCATATGTGTGCGTGTGTGGCCAGCAAGTGATGCATCTGGCCAGCGGGCCGTACGTTTGACAGCCGTTGTAGAAAGTTGCATTTTTCATAGAGCTGAGATGGAAGTGACTGGCCCAAGTTTACTTACCTACCTTTGTCTCTAAAGTGGGACTAGAACTCATACTTTCCCAGTTTCTAGTGTGGTGCTTTAACCACTACATCAAACAAGCTCTCTCATTGTAATCTTGTTAAAGAATAATCAGAATAACCTTGGGCCATATACTAAAGGAGCATTGCACTCTAAGGGTAAATGCAAATGTGCGGCATCCCATTGCACTTTTAAGATGTTTGAACTTGCAGAATAATAGCATACCATTACTTTTATCATTTGCCTTCTCTTAATCTTCCTCCACCCACCCACCCACTCACCCACCACATACCCATATACACCTTTGTGAGCACAACTAAGTGGGCAGGAGGCCAACATTCACAGTGAATGGTGGTAATGGAGGCAAGGAATCCCTCAATTTGAAGAGGTAATTTGAAGTATCAGATTCTTTACACTCATAGCATATAACAGGGTGCCCCTGTTTGTTTGTGAAGGGGTTGTGCAGAATATTGTGGAGCCCTTGGAGAATTCTCAAAATAGAAAGAGAAAATAAGACAGAAAAAAGTTACTATTTATGAATGGAGAATGATCAAACAAAGGAGCAGGGAAGAGTTAGAAAGGGGTCAGAAAGTTGGCAAAAAGTTGAAGACTGAACTGGAACTGGAGGAATTGAGGGAAGGATCAACTTGAAGGAATAACTTGGGTTTGTAATGTTAAAGGAAGAGGAAGAAATCACAAAGTGTGTGAAAGTATAAGGGAGAGTGAAGAATCAAAATGTGATAGAGGAACTGAGCTTCTATTATATCTGGCTTGCAAGAAACAAAGTTTGTTTATATGTTACAGAGAATTCTGGATAGAATGGATTATATAGATATCTCCCAATCAGATTTCAGATCTGGCTCTGAGATATAAATTATATTGACTGTTCCTCTAGACAATATGAGGTGCATCTGGGATGAGGTGAGCGTGGCCTTCTAGGATCCTTCTAGTAGATCCTATTAGATGTCTCAGAAGCAAAGGTGCAATCTGATTACTGCTGATTGGATCTGGACCACCTGAAAGGTCTAAAGGTTGGACACCCTATGTCACAGTGTTTCACTTCTTCCTGAATGTGGGTCCAGTCAATAGTGGTGGGTTATGAAAAGCCATGACCTTGGCTACTCCTTTGTGGATTGCTGCAGAGTACATCTTTCCTCGCATATAATTTAACATTTGTACTAAACCATTGCTGTATCAATTTGGATGTCATAAATACCGTATATGAATGATACCTAGTAGTATTTCTCCTGACTGGGCTGAGCAGAAGATGCAAAAGAGGCCAAAACCCAGTGTTTGGAGGCAGCATTTGATACATCTGATGAAATAGACTCAACCCACAAGACCTTTTAATAGGCTTGTACTCTTTTGGAAGTAGCAGTACATGATCTGAAGTTTATCACGGACTTAGCAGTCCTTCAAGGAGCAATAGGTGAAGACCGCAGTCAGGGGAATCTTTTCCCATTTTCAATCAATCCTCCAAATGTGACCATTTTTGGAACTGGAGTTCTGGAGAGACATGTTCTCTTTGCCTGCCATCTGTAATGTCCTGTACTTGAGGTTATTTCTGAAGATTACTCTGAAATTGGTTCAATATGCAATTGCCCACTTCATGATAGGTGACCACAGTTTTAGCTGAATAACATGCATTGGTTGGTTGAAAACAGGCTTCTGAAAACAATTCAAAATGCAGCTGCTGATAACCTTTATAGCATGGTTTTCACTACTTTTGGAACTGTATATTCCAAATAGTGTCTGCCAATCTTGGGTATGTCTTTGATTTCCCTTTCAGTGACAAGAAGAGGGTAGGACCCCCAAGGCAGAAATTTTCCATGGATCCTAGAAATAATATCAATCTGCCTGCACCTAAGGACAGAAAAGAAACAAAGAGAGATTCAACATTGAACTAAGAAGAAATTTTATGACAGTGAGAAAATTAATCAGTGAAATAGCTTGCCTCCAGAAGTGTTGGATGGTCCATCACTGGAGATTTTAAAGAAGAGATTGGACAGCCATTTGTCCGGAATGGCATAGGGCAGGGGTGTCAAACTCAAGTGCTTAAAACTGGTCCATGGGGCTGCCCTGGAAACAGTGAAGGAATGGCCCATGGTGCCTCTGTCAGTGAAAATGGAGCTTGCAAGGGCCATGTTCAGCCCTCTTGGACTCCATTTTCCCTGGCAGAGACTTCAGGATGTCGAGCTAGCTATCCTCATCTTGGCCATGCCCACCCAACCATGCTCAATTCCCCCCCCCTTGAGGTGAAACACAACCCCGATGTGTCCCTCAATGAAATCGAGTTTGACACCCCTGCTATAGGGCCTTGATAAAGGACAATATTTGTAGCTCAAGGTTGAAATGAGGGGGTCCTTGGTGCTCTCTGAGTTTGGTTGGCAGATGTTTCATTATCCAAATTAGGTTATAGGATCTCCTGCTAGAAAGGTAGTTGGATTTGGAAGACTTCCAAGGTCCCATCCAACTCTGTTATACTGTTACTGAGATAATAAAATGTCAAGGATATATTTCTGCAGTATAGGTCAGGTAAGAAGAAAAGTAACTTTCACAAATACCAGCTGTTCCAGATCTTCTGAATGTACTAGGATTATAATTAACAGAACCTCTAGCAAGATTCTGGCACCAAGCTGATGTACTCTTTACAAATATATTGTGTATAAATCCATCTGAATCATTACGGAAATTGAAGCTAATGATACAAGCCAACATGCATTTTGGTCTGCTACATGATCAAGATGCTTAGAAGCAGGAATACAAATAAACACGTTATTTGCACTTTCTGAATTCTAAATTGTTGTGTCCAGTTTTTAAAGTTACTGTTTCCCCACTAAGAAACTCAGCTGATGGAATTTGTTATTTTGATCTTATCCTTCTTTTTCTGTCTGTGAACAAAGTGTTAAAAGCAGAGAACTTAGAAAAGTTATTGTATTGTATGGGATTTTTTTTGGTTCCCTTTGAATATCACACTTCTAACCACATTACATAATGCTCTTAAAAGTCATCTAAAATTTCAGAACTCATATGCCACACAGTATGGGCAGCTGTTCTTAAAACAGTATCAACATCTATTATGACACACATGTGAATATATGGAATTGCACTTTTCTTGTTTTTGAAGGAAAGGATTAAGCAAATGTAAATGTATCCTTTTGCAGAACACACAGTACAGTACCAGAATTCATGATTCATAATTCAGTGGAACCACTTTTCAAAGAAACTCATTTTTTTATATGGCTGCTTAATGCAGAGCAAACTTGGATAACAAGTGTTGCTCAGATGTCTCTATTCCCAGATGAAACTGAGCTAATGCTATCTGATAAAAATATTTTACTTTATTCTTACACTTGCCAGCTTGCAGTGTCATTCCATATGGTAAATGCAAAAATAGTGGGGTAGGGGGAGGGAGACTCCTTTTAAAATGCAAGCTGTAAACAGACTTACCAGAACGTTCCATATAATTCAATCTATAGCTTTCTGGTATTATTCATGTAGAGCTAGTATTTTTTAAAGACCATTATTATGTATAAGCATAATTTTTATTTGCAAAATCCATTTTAGTTGCTACGAGATCATTTTGGTCTGATTTGAGAAAAGTCTACATAATATCACAAGTGTCAACACCTCTCACTGAAATACTGCAAACAGTCTTAAAATATTAATTTTTGGTTGCATGAAACTATTTATTATTATGCATTCCAATAATCCCCCTACCCACATCATTAGACGGTGCATCCAATATGATGTTTTAAAGAAAGTTCCACAGTAGTTCTTCTAGCACTTTGTTTAACCTGAAAAAGAAATTTCTAAGTATTCCAATGCAAATATATTTATTTTGTTCACCAACTATCCGAGGTCTACTACCGTTCGGTGATTTCCCTTACCCCCTCTTCCTGTTCATTATTGTAGGAGTATCTCCAGAGCAATAGAAACGTTAAGGTCTCTGTTGTTAACATGAAAGTGGGACTGCTTAAATTTGATTACTGTGTTTAATGAAGTGTCACATTTACTTACAAGATGACATGATGAATCATGTTACGTTTATTATAAATCAACATATAAGAATGGACAAATGGTTCAATAAAGCGATGCATTTATAAATATAAGATTAATGCATTTGGGCTTGTTGTCACATTTTTTCCTTTTAAAAAATGTGAATGTACTATTTACTTTAGCCCAGGAGGTAAATTGACAATTTGCTTTTTAAAAATCGGTTTGCATTTTCCATCACCCTGCGCTACACATTTTGTCTCAGTAGCCAAAAGCGTTAGATTATTTGGATGAGCAAATGCAGTTCACCTAAACCTGCATGTACAGCTTTGTATATGCATGATTTCAGATATTTAGACAAATATGCACATTCATATCCTTTACGCCATCCATTTTTTTTTCTTATTTTGCCCAATATTCTCTTTTGTTCTGTTTTATGTAATAGCTTTTCCTCCCATATAATTTAAAATGTTTTCTGGATAGAAGAATAGCAATCTTCTTAAAGTAATGAACTTATTCAATGAACTTATTGGGTTTGTATTTAGCTTTTATGATGACATTTTGTTTTTTCTCCCCAACTTGTGCTATCACTGAATGAACCAAACGGAAAGCCTCCCCCTCTTGCAGCTTTCATTAAAAAGGTTTTAGTTCACTTTCCAACAAAGGGAATTGAATCCATTGTATGTCTTGTACTCCTTTTCACTGTGTCTCGTGCTGGCAAAAGATATCTGTCTGAAGGAAAATGAAGCTTTGTTTCTCTCTTCATAGACATTCTTATTTATTTCCGTTTTCCCTGCAGGAATGCTAATGCAAGTTCATTGTGTTAAACAGGCATGATCGCATTTCAGCACCCTTTGAAATGTGCAGCTTGTATAGCAGGCACTTAAATGTTGTGGGTATGTATGCTTGGGTGTTTGCCTTCTCCAATCTAAGAGTTTGAACTTAGGCATTCCCATCACATCTGCATTTAGCTGAACTTGAGTGACAGGTGTACATGGATGCCACATCGACTACCAATATGTTATGAGACCAAGGTAACAATCACTGATCTCCGGGGAGCTGTGCAGGCTCATTCTTCATATCAGACATGAAAGAAATAATTTCAGGTGCCAGAAAAAGGAAACTCTGATAAAAGAAAACATTTTGGTTTTCATGGCGGTAGAGTTGGGCCTGAGGCAAAAGCTTTGATAACGGAAACATGTTTCTCTCTTTACTTTCACAATTAATCTCTCATTATCTGCAAGCAATACTGTAGCCTATAGGATATCCATATAAAAATGGAGGGAGCATTAGGTGGGGGGGAGGGACACCTAAACCGTACATTTCATCTTCTTTTTTGTTATTCTCCATCATAGATCCACTTAGTATATTAGACTAGACTCTTCCAATTTAGATGATGTTGTGTAGTTATCTGATGTACTGGCATAGAAATAAATGTGGAATGTTTTTAGTCGTCTAGATAAGAATGGTAATATGGTTGCTGAAGCAAGGAAATCAGACTCTTCTTTAGGTTTGCCACATCAAGAAAGAGAGAGAGGGGGAAAAGGGGAAAGGGGGGGGAGAGAGAGAGAGAGGAAAGAGAAAGAAGCAAATGAAAAATTTAAAGACCTATTTCAATTCAAGCTTGACTCCCACTAATGTCATGGATACATTCCAAATTTTGGCTTGAAACACAATAGTTGTAATAGCCATTGCTCCATTCAAGGCACAGTTTTATCTTGCCAGTCTAACAGCAATAGTACCTAGCAATAGCACTTAGACTTATCTACCACTTCACAGCACTCTCTGAGCAGTTTACAATGTCAGCATATTGCCCCCTGGGCAATCTGGATCCTCATTTTACTGACCTCGGAAGGATGGAAGGCTGAATCAATCTTGAGCCAGACAAGATCGAACTCCTGGCAGTGGGCTGAGTCAGTCTGTAATACTGCATTCTAATCACTGCACCACCACAGCTGTAATCTTGGTAGCACTTTTCATCCTGCTTCTGGATCCCACAAAGTTAGCCAAGTTATGTTACCTCTAGACACCTTGTTGTTTTACTTTTGTTGTACATGTCAAATTGGCTAGATTGATGTTTCTTTTGTCAACAGCATGATGCAATGCCTCTATTTCCTTCCAAGGCCTTGAATTATTGGTTCTTCCTGACCAAATACAGCATCCTGAAAATGAGAGTGGCTTTTTAGACTGACACAATCTGTCCTGGGATTACACAATACTATATGTAAGGTGATTTCATTTCATAGTGTGTGTGCTTTTTCTTGTTGGTGGAGAATGATTTTATTGATTCTATCACCACTGGGTTTCTTCTGGACAATCCTATTTTCCAAGAAAGATTATTGTTAATGCATAAGAAAATTCATTTTTTTATGAATAAATGATTCAACTATTCAAAAATGGAAATATGGTATTTACAGTTTTTGTGGTATGGCTGATTCGTGTACCCCTTGTAGTGTTCATGAGATGACATGGTGATCATAAGAAGACATGATGATATGAAGAATATATAAATAGATTATTCCCATTCAAACTTTACAGAAACAACCAACCATCAAGAATTGGAACATTTTATAGCAATTGCAAAGGGGCTAACCAAGGTTTATAGTGGAAGGGAGGATACAACAGTTATAGCTTCTCTACCTCCATGTCTAGATATCTAAATTTGCTTGCTACACTTTCAATGTTAAGTTATCATTTAGTTTAACTCTAGAATAATTGTCAAGCAATTATTATCTCTACTAACTAGATTTGTCTCCTCTCATTTTTGCGTTTCTTGAGTCATTGCAGTACTTAAAGTGTGAAAAACATCAGATGATGGGAAGCCATTCCATAGTGCAAGATACTACAAGTAGTAACCAAGGATTACTACGTGTGGATCAGGTTGTTTGTAAGAGGGATCCCACGTTCTTAACTTTCTAGAAGGTCTTAAAGTGCTGGCCCTTTTTTATTTTTAAAAGAGATAATTCTTGTTCATGAGTTTGTATTCTAATTAACTCTTCTTATCCAAATCTTTTGCTATCAGTTATTGAATAGAAATAAGACCAAATAGCTAATACATAAATATTACATTATTATGAAAGTAGCTGGTAAATATAGGTTATGCTGATATGAGCAGCCAGAATAACTGCCCAGCCGCCCTGTTTAGGGTGACCCGCTCCTTACTTAACCAAGGAACTGGGAAAGACCCCTTGCAGGATAAGGCTGAAGAATTTGTTCAGTATCTGCAGGATAAAATCGCTCAGATCTGGACAGGCTTGGACTCTGACTGGGTAGATTCGGGCGAGGCGACAGGGATGAATCTTGTGGAGACCATCTGGGATGAGTTTGACCCTGTGACCCCCGAGGGCATGGACAAGATTATGGGGAGACTCAGTGCTGCCACTTGTGTGCTGGACCCGTGTCCCTCTTGGTTAGTCTCAGCTTCCCGGGAGGTGACACTAGGCTGGCTCCAGGTGATTACCAACGCTTCGTTGAGAGAGAGGTTCTTTCCAACTGCCTTGAAGGAGGCGGTAGTGAGGCCCTTCCTTAAGAAGCCTTCCCTGGACCCAGTTTCTTTAGCCAACTATCATCCGGTCTCCAACTTTCGCTTTCCGTCGAGAGTGCAGTAGCCCCAGTACCTGGATGAAGCTGTCTACCTGGATCCGTTTCAGTCGAGTTTCAGGCCCGGATACAGCACGGAGATGGCATTGGTTGCATTGGTTGATGATCTCTGGCAGACCCGGGAACAGGGGTTGTTCCTCTGTCCTGGTCCTATTAGACTTCTCGGCGGCTTTCGATACCATCAACCATGGTATCCTACTGCGATGACTCGAGGGATTGGGAGTGGAGGGCACCGTTTTGCAGTGGTTCTCCTTCTACCTGTAGGATCAATCACAGTTTGTGTTGACTGGTGGGCAGGGATCGACCCCGAGGAGCGTCACTTGTGGGGTGCCCCAGGGGTCGGTTCTCTCACCCCTCCTGTTCAACATATATATGAAACCACTGGGTGAGATCATCCGTGTTTTGGGGTATGGTATCATCAATATGCTGATGATACCCAACTTTTCATCTCTACCCCAAACCACCCAAACGATGCCTTCGACGTGATGTCCTGATGCCTGGAGGCTGTGTGGATCTGGATGGGGAGGAACAGGCTCAAGCTCAATCCCTCCAAGACTGAGTGGCTGTGGTTTCCGTCATCCTGATTTGTGCATCTTGTTCCATCTTTGATGATAGGGGGAGAAATTTTAGCCCCCCTCAGAGAGGGCCCGCAATCTGGGAGTCCTCCTGGATACACGGCTTAGTTTAGAAGAACACCTGACAGCAGTGACCAGGGGGGGGCTTTTACCAGGTTCACCTGGTACCTCAGTTGCGCCCCTTCCTGGATCGGGATGCTCTGTGCACAGTCACTCATGCCCTCATCCTTTCTCGCCTGGACTACTGTAACGCTCTCTACATGGGGCTGCCCTTGAAGAGCACCTGGAGGCTTCAACTGGTCCAGAATGCAGCTGCGTGGGTTATCTTGAGGGTACCTAGGTGCTCTCATGTTGTGCCCCTTTTAGACGGCCTGCACTGGTTGCCGGTTGTCTTCCGGGTGTTATTCAAGGTACTAATTATGACCTTTAAAGTGCTCCATGGCTTAGGCCCAGGATACCTGCGAGACCACCTACTGCCACCGGTAGCCTCCCAGCGTCCAGTGCGATCCCACAGAATTGGCCTCCTCAGGGTGCTGTCGGCCAGGCAGTGTCGGCTGGCGACCCCCAGGGGGAGAGCCTTCTCTGTGGGAGCACCTTCCCTCTGGAATGAGCTGCCCCTGGAGCTTCATATAATCCCCGACCTTCGGTCCTTCCGACGCGCCCTAAAAAGTTGGCTTTTCCAGCAAGCCGGCCTGAACTGAATAAAATAAATGATTGATTATTGTTAATTTTAATCGAATTTTTAAAACGTTATTGTTAATCTTAATTGGGTTTGTTTTTTGGATACTCTATCTATTTTTTTTTAACTTTTGTAATATGTGGGGTTTTTTAATGTTGTACGCCGCCCTGAGTCCTAGGGAGAAGGGCGGCATATAAATCCAATAAACAACAACAACATAAACATAAACAAGAATAGAAATCCACCTGAAAAAAAAGTCAGTTGAAAAAAGCATTAATTCATTGTCCCTTTTATGATGTTAAGTGCTTTGGATATCTAACTATTCATTTAATAGCTTAATTGGGCTTTCACAACTAAATTCATAGATTAATTTGTTTTGTTTGTTTGTTTATAAGACTCTGGGTAGCTTACATGTCCAATACATAGGCTAGAAATGCAACTTAAAACATATGGTAGTTTACTATACAGTAATCTCTGACCTCAACTAATGTTTCAGACAAAATGGTATAATTCTTTTTCTTTGTAGAACATCTGGAGTGCCAAATTGCTAGAGCATATGATAGATTTCATGCTGATCCAGATGCTTGCTTTAGATATGGCTCTACTTCTACTTACCCATTGAGAAATACTAATGCTGTACTACAGCTAGACCAGATTTTCACTAGCTTTTTTCATGTTTAAGAGTTCTTTGAAGTGGTCTTTAGTGTTTTTAGGATTAAAAACAAGGAGAGACATTTTCATGACGGGAAGAGTCCTGATATTTCTAGAAATGCAGGAGCTACAGAAAAAAGAGTATAAAAAAAGAAATAATTTTGAAGCTTAGAATTTAGAGATAAGAACTGAGTTGTAACTGGACAAGAAAATCAGAACAATTGGACCCAGAGAAGAAGAATGCTTTATGTAGAAGAAACAAGGAGGCCATCAGACATTTGGAGAAAAACACTCCTTTAGGGGAAAATTTTGTGCAAATCATCTGAAGTTGTAGAATTATATTTTTCAAAGTTAAGTATAGCTTTCAGTGTTTTTTAAAAAAAATATCACTGAACATGTTCATTCTATGACTTAGACTACATAGTACATTGGTACAATTGCAAAAATAATATTTTATATTATTTTGCAAAATATAATGCCTAGAGGCGTATTAATCAACCTCTTTATCAATGTGCAAGGTCTTGTCTATCTTTTGTCAGTACAGTTTCAACTGCTTCAAGACACCTGCTTTTCTGATTACTTATTGAATGGGCAAGGTGCTTTTCGGTAGCCCATTTATTGGGCTACATATAAAGAAGGCTCTGCAAAGCTTTGAAATGATGCTTTGCATCAACGCAACTTCAAGAGAAGCACTTTAAATCTGGGTTTGCCAAGCAGGGCAGCTTCCTGATTTCAAGCAGCCAAGCTTTTTTTTTTAATCTGTTGCTTTGCTCGTTATCGCTCTTGGCATCACTTCCAGTAGTCTGAAAATGCTTAAGTGCATGTATTATGCAAGTTCAAAAGCCTCTCCTGGTGATTTCCAGTGATCTACTAGAGGTGCCAGAGGAGACCCCAGAAATGATACTAAGAGCTTCAGTGATGCAGATTGATTCATCCACCTCATAAAGACATCATAGAGGCAAAGTGTGGCCGGCTCCAAAAGGCTGCCCTAATTTAGGTACAAGGGGACCTATACATTTTAAGGTAACGATTCCTCTCGTACATATGTGCTAGTCGTTCCTGACTCTAGGGGGTGGTACTCATCTCTGTTTCAAAGCCGAAGAGCTGTCCAAAGACGTCTCCATGGTCATGTGGCCGGCATGACTAAATGCTGAAGGTACATGGAACGCTGTTACCTTCCCACCAAAGGTGGTTCCTATTTTTCTACTTGCATTTTTACATGCTTTCGAACTGCTAGGTCAGCAGAAGCTGGGACAAGTAACGGGAGCTCACTCCATTACACGGCACTAGGGATTCGAACCGCCAACCTTTCGGATTGACAGGCTCAGCATCTTAGCCACTAAATTTCATTGTTTATGACAATGGTAATCAGATTTGCTACCTGAGCCAATTATTCATTGGAGAGAAAGCAAGAGTCACAGAGCTGCTTCATTCTATGCTAACAGGCTCTACCCTTATGCTGTTCCTCAGAGAAGCAAAGGAACGTTGGTTACGTTCTCTTTTGTTAGACTTGATCTTCCAACCATAAGAATGTGTCTTCGGTTTGAGATATCTCCAAGTAATTTCAAGGAGGGTGGGGCAGTAGCAAATCATGCTCTCTCCCAACTGAAAATGACTTTGGCAGCACAACCTACCTCCTGGGGTAGAAATAATGGAGCAGTTTGTAGCAAGAGTGGAAATGCAGCCAAGAGAGGAGGAGGAGGAGGAGGAGAAGAAGAAGAAGAAGAAGAAGAAGAAGAAGAAGAAGAAGAAGAAGAAGAAGAAGGAGGAGAAGGAGAAGGAGAAGGAGAAGGAGAAGGAGAAGGAGAAGGAGAAGGAGAAGGAGAAGGAGAAGGAGAAGGAGAAGGAGAAGGAGAAGGAGAAGGAGAAGGAGAAGGAGAAGGAGAAGGAGAAGGAGAAGGAGAAGAAAAAGAAGAGGAGGAGGAGGAGGAGGAGGAACCCTTGTAAGCAAAATATGTTAACCCAATTAGAGAAACAGTCTCCTTTCCTATTGCCTTTTCTTCCCTCTTTCTTCTTTGCTATATGCAAATGATTCCACTTCACTCCTCCTGCTCCAGTTTACCTTTTGCAACCACATGCATTTGTGTCCCTTTCCCGAAGGCTGCAATCTGACTACCCAACCAGTAATGCTTTTAAGAGATGGGCTGATGTTCAATAGAAAAAAAAACCCTCACCATACCGTGGCTTATAACAAATACAATTGGGGGGAAACTGAAACATTTTAAAGCAGTAAACCACTAACACACGCTACAGTCATGTTAGCTATTGAGAATTTCCCTTTCTGTAACAAGCAGCTGCAAAGGACTAATAGGGAAAAAGTCTCTTCTCCATCTCTCTCTCTTTTTTTTACTATAAGACAAAGCAAGGCAAAAACAACAAAGCAGAGTTTACTATATGCTAGTACACGGGGGTTTTGGGGGAGAGGGAATGAGGACATTAGGATCAAACTGGCTCTGGAATGGATTGAGAGGGGTTTATTATTCTGAGCAGCACTCAATCAACTGTGGCCCCCATGAACAGAGAGTAATGTTGGCGAATCATCCTGGGGTTTTTTTTCTCTTCTGTGTGTGAGTGGTATCCATCTGTCAGCTGTCACTGCTAGTGAGAGATATACAGAGCTGTCACTTCTCGTCAGCCAGCATTTGTGAGGCCTTGTTGCAGCTGCTACACAAGGCATACTGTCCTTATTGAAGGCCGGCGCGGAGTCTGCAAGTGGGATTATTCTGGGTAGGGTGAAAGAGAGATGTCAGGACCACTCCAAGAGAATAGTTCTGACCCCCCCCCAGAAATACTCCCCCCCCCCCCCAAAAAATGAAGAGGCTGAGATTGATTTGGGTTGTGTTTTTATGATGGCTAAAAGAAAGCTTGGAAACTGAGCTGGAGAAAGATCTGCCTTTTACCCACAATGTTACATGGGAGCTGTTCTAATGAATGGTATCTGTACAATCCTAAAATACAGCACAAAAAAAAAAAGGATTTCAGCTCTGGGGACGGAGATAAGACAAATAGGAAGAAATAGGAAATTAAAAGAATGAACTCGCTTAATTCAACTCCGGACAGCTAATCTGAGCCCAATTTCTTCACAAAGTTTAGGAAATACATAATGTGGATGTAACAAGGATAATTACTTTGTTCTTGTGATAGTAGCGTGAAAAATACCCCCTTTTCTATTGCTGTGCTCCTAAAAGTTAAAAAAGAGAGGAGATGATTACAAATCCACTCTGTCTATCCCAATATAAAATGTATTTGTATTTGTAAACCATGCTTAAGTGGAGGTTTTGTAAAGATGTCCCCCTGAGGGAATGTTTAACAGGGGCTTGAATAAGCCTGTATGATTATGGTTGCCTTTAAAAAAATATGAGTATTTCTTCAATGCCCACTTTTCAATATAAGCAACTAAGCAAATTTCCCAAATAGATACAAACAAAACATTTATTTTCTTTAATAAATGCCCACTAAGACCTAACCTATCTACAATTAAAGCTAACACTCAAGCTAAAACAAAAGTGAACATTATACAAAGACAATAAAATCAGGATATATCAGGATATTTTAACAGTCACCATAAAAGTAACACTTATACAAATATGAAACCTTACATTTACAACCTAACACCTAGCTATGTGCCGATAGTAATAAGATTTGCACCAAGATAAAACTACCATCGAGTTTTATTCACCCCCATTCTCAATGTTTACTCACAGTTGCTTCCACCAATCAATCTAGATTATGAGGAAGATAAATTTTCACACCTCTCTTAAATGCATCGAAAGATGTGTGATACTGGATAGAAAAGGAAGACATATCCAAACAATTAGCAGCAGATAAAACATCTTTTAAAAATGTGCAACCATACTCTGAGATTCTTTTTGTCAGATCATAAACATATATGACCATAACATATAATTAAAACTCAGCATCAGACCTTTTTAGAGGTTGCCATAATATTTATAGAGAGTAAAGTAGAGCAAAGTAGAGTAGGGTAGGATAGAGTAGGGTAGGGTAAAGTAGGGTAGGGTAGAGTGGTGGGTAGGGTAGGGTAGAATATTTCTAATGCACTTACATCCTAAAAGATGTAAGACATTGTGGAAACAAGGGGAATTATTTCCATTCCAAGATTGGTATCCCTCTGGATGTCCCTCTAGAAAAGGATCCTGAATATGACAGCGAAAGAAGAAAAGCTGACCTTAGGTAACCATATAGGTGTAGAGTGATGGTTGACAATGTTAAGGTTAAGTTCTAAAACCTTACAATGACTAAATAATTTAAAAGCCATTAAATTTACTTTCTAATAAATTTGAAGATGAATTTTCTCTCAGAGAAACAGCTGGTGTTGGAAGAGGCTTCGGAGTGCTTTCTTTGAACTGAGGGGACCATGAACTTTAGATGGGTGATAGTTAAGTCAGGTGAGCTGAATTTCTATCCTTTTATTTTATTTTTTCATAACATGTATTCTGATTTGGAACATTATGGGACCCTGGTTCAGGGGAAATCCCAGAGTTTAGAGGGTTGCCAGAGAGAAGACCACTTCCTGGAAGTGATTGCTGTAAAGGACAACATTTAGAAAGACTAGATCCAAAGGCAATATTTCGGGGACATTCAGTATATTCCATCATTTCAATTAATCTCAGCAGCACCTTTTCATTCCTAACCTCATAAATTATCCCGGCATGCCATCCCTCCTTCTGAATTATTCAAAAAAATTCAAATCTTTGCAAGGGTGGGAGGTGGCACTATCAGTCTATATAGCCTAGAGGCACCCTATATACTCTGGAGCTGGCACTGATTCTAGGCAGGCTTTTGCCTTCCATCCATACTTACCTTCTGTCTCCTGCTTGTCTGTCTTCAGTATTTATTTTCCCTGAAATATTTCATTCCTCCTCACAGCTTTTTAGAGAAGGAGCTGGGAATGGAGTTGTGGTACCTTTGATTTGCAGAGAAGAGCCAAATTATGTTTACGGAAAGTTACTGCCAGCAATGTTCTTGGCAGCCGAAAGATGTGTAAGTCCTTAAAAGACACCATTCTGAGGAAAGGATGGTGTAACATAAAATAGCAAAGAGTTGCACCGCAGATTCTGCTTTGAAAGGAATTGGAAGTTTCTGTTAGCATTTCCACCCATTGCTGGAAGAATAGATGAGAATTGAAGAGAAGGAGAAGGTTAGGATTATCCATTGTAGGAGAGATCCGAATATTCTTTTCTCTAACGTTTAAAATACTGAGCATCTTCACACCATCACAGGCATCTTCAGAGAAGTGTGGCCTTTCCTGCTGTGCTTTCTGAATTCAGCATGTGATTACAGCGTGGTCTTGCCAATGTTTCTCAAAGGAGAAATTCCATGAAAGGAGACTTCCTAGATCAGAAATCAACCTGAATATCCCAAAGCCAAAAGTTTGAACAGAGTATATTTTATCTAATTTGCACATTCCCAGTTGGATGTAACTTTGGATCTAAAGCAGCAAACAGAAGTGCTAACTTTTACCCACTAATGTGAGAAAGTAAAATTATACCTAAATAATGTTGGTAAAGCAAACTCTTTTCACCATGACCAAGAACAGCCATTCCATTTCTCTCTTATCCTACTTCACAAAACAATCTCCTTACACACACACACACACACACACACACACACACACACACACACACACACACACAGTTTCCCAAAGTGGCTAAAATTAATATTTTTAAAACAAATTAAACTGAAACCAGCAAATTAAAATAAACCTTAAACAGCTAAAAATATGCAAGGTTGTACTTTATATCCTCATAATCAATGCCTTGTTTACATCTGGAAAGATCTTCTTCAGCTCCATTTCCATATAAATTCACGACTTCTTCATTGCAATAATCTTATTACATTGCAATAATCTTATTACAGTTGAAGTAATTGAAACCTTCCTGAGTTGTTTAGAACTTTGCAGAACAATGGGATTCTATATTCCGAATTGTGATGGTAGAATAACATGATGCCAAAATGGATCAGAAAGGAGGCAGATGTCATATTATTTCTATTCGAAAGTTAAAGCTGTACACCAAAACTTCAAGGCCCTAGGAATAAATCCTTCAGATTGACCCCTTTGGTGGTTGTACTGCACGATGGCCTCAGTCCACCAAAGGGTAATTGACAGAATTACGACAGATGGCCTTATAAACACCAGTCTTTCCTGGGGGAGGACAAGAAAAATGTGCTGCTTCAGAGATTTGGGACTCTGATAAGAGTTATCATGATTAAGAAGGCCAGAAGCCTGGGGATCTTTATAAACTTAGTTATTCTCTGAGATGGGAAGTGACAAGCCTGAAGTAAATTGGGAGGTGAAACTTGTTTACAGCCACTTGCTGCTGAACATGCTATTTTGTTGGATATAAAGATCCCATAGATTTTTTACGAAAAGAAAGAACCAGAAAAGGGTGTTAAAAAGCTCAAGTGTTCTTAGTGTTCTTAACATTTCTGTCTAGATATCCACAAATTGTCTTCTGTCAAGGTATGGAAAACTGGCTCATTGAGCGACATTTCTTATTTAGATCATTGTAAGAATACTGTTGTTTCTCTCCCCCCGCCTCATTTTCAGTATCTTATGTGGTCTGTTGAATGTGCCCTTCCATCCAATTTTGTACCTGATGTAAAAGTGGCTCTATTACCGACACCTGCTTTGTGCAGGAAGACAGCCTGACTTCAAACCAGGAAAATGTAGAAGGCGGGAAGGTGGACAGATAGGCAGGCAGGCAGGCAGGCAGGCAGACAGAGAAGCACATCCCTTCTGTTGAGTTTTAGCAGTTTGGAGCTCTGTTTGGCTGGTTAGTAAATAGCAGTGGATCTCTGTCTTACCTTTTCAGGATCCACGCTTTTAATTAATAAGCAATATGTGAATGACAACAGAAAAAAAGTGTGTGGGAAAGGAGCAGTTAATTTATATAAGGACTCTCTCCTTCTCTCCCAGTCTTCCACCTATTTTGAGGTCTACCCCTGTGCTGTGTTTTCTTAGCAAGGAAGAGTATGTGCTGATATGGCTGTCTTGAAATAAACCAGGCCATAAGAAAACAGGAACACACACCAGAGTACCAAAAGACACATAATGATTATAATCCGTAATACATCATTGTATTCGGTATGACACTAAAGTAAGGCAGAAAGGAAACAGGCTTCTAATGACTCATTTGGAATGTAAGTCATATAGCAGGTGTGTATATGCATCTGTATGTGTGCGAGGGTCTGCTTGTGTGTTCTGTGATTGATTCTGGTTTTGGATGAGAATATAAATGCTGGGACTTCTCAAGAAGAGCAGCTGACAAAGAGCTGAGTCTTAACTCCCCATGTCTCCTTCATCTCCTCTGGTGCCTCTGGTAGTTCTTTTGTGGCCAATTCTGTCTTCAGGTTCCAGGAAAGGTGATAAGCAGGTCAGCAACTTTGGGAAAAGCCGGTTCATCATCAAAGATTGGTGAGCAGGGAATTCTCTGCCTGCCTTTCCTGGGGAGGGTTATCCTCCATGCTGACAATGGAGGAAGCCTTGATGAAGAGAAAGAGAAACTACGTAGGCTCCCTGCCAAAACACCTCATATTTCTTCTGTAACCTGGTATCTTCCACATACATTGGGAAACACATATCTTTAATTCCTACTAGAATCAATGGTACTTACTGTGTTTCCCTGAAAATACGACAGGGTCTTATTTTCTTTTGCCCCACGAAATATGGCCTTGGGCTTATTATCAGGGAGGGCTTATTGTTTTGGGGTTGCTGGGCAGCTGCTCCCTTGCGAGTGGGCTCCCAAAGAGCCGGGCACATCCTCAGGGGCAAAGCAGCCATGAGCTAATCATGCTCATGAGCAGTCGCCCAGCAAATCCCCTCTCCAGCCGGGCAGAGTGCCATTCACTGACCTAGGGGGGTATCACTAAGGTGCCAAGCCACATGGCGCTCTGCCCGCCCTCCAGCTCCCATGGTTTGGCACATTCAGGATACCCCCTAGGTCAGCTCTCCCAGGGCACCACGACAGAAGACTCTCTGTCTGGAAGACTCTCTGTCCGGAAGACTCTCTGTCCAGCAGCCGGCCCACCATAGGGAGCACTCCTAGAGCAGCTGATGCTGGAAGACTCAGCCCCGAGTTTTGGAGTTTGGAAGTTATGCTTGGAGCGTGGCGGTGCCCTGGGAGAGCTGCACAAGGGCTTGGTGAGGCTGGGGGTGGAACAGGTGCTCGCGCAACTCCCCTCTCCAGCCGGGCAGAGCTCCATGCACTGACCTGGGGGTATCCCGAATGTGCCATGCCACAGGAGCTGGGGGGCAGCCACAGAGCCACATGGCTTGGCGCCTTAGGGATACCCCCTAGGTCAGTGAATTGCGCTCTGCCCGGCTGGAGAGGGGATTTGCTGGGCGGCTGCTCATGAACGTGGTTGCCTCATGGCTGCTGTGCCCCTGAGGATGTGCCCGGCTCTTTGGGAGCCTGCTCGCAAGGGAGCAGCAGCCCGGCAACTCCCCCCTCCAGCCAGGCAGAATGCCACTCCCTATCGGTATCCTGAAGGCAGCAAGCAACGTGAGCGCCTTCCCCCGGCTCCTGCAGCTTGGCGCCTTCGGGATATCACTAGGTCAGTGAGTGGTGCTCTGCCTGGCCGGACAGAGGGAGTTGTCCAGAGAGTTTATTTTCGGAGATGGGCTTATATTTTTGCCCACGGAAAAAATGTGGCAAGGCATTAGTTTCGGGACAGGTCATATTTTCAGGGAAACACGGTAGTTTCATACAAATATACAATTAGGTAATATGATGTTTATCAGTATGGTATCATAAAAAATAACTGAAGCAAATGAAAACAAATGTAGATTCAAGTCCCTTTAATTATTCCATGTTTTAATAAGCGATAAAGCTTTTAAAAGGAAGTCATAAATCAATATATTTTGTCAGATTAAGAGAAGTTCTGGAAAGTTGTTTTTATATAATTTTATAACATTCTGTTTCCTCCGAGTCCTTCTGTATGTAATAATGTTATCTGTGTTACAAAATACATTTGGTACATTGATAAAACTTTTCATAGGTACCGTAGAGTAGCTTTAAAATGAAGTAAAATGACAGGAAGAAATAGATAATAAATGGTTTAAAAGAAATAAAATTGCATATCCAAGAATTATGGGTCAGAGGAAACCAACGTGAGCGGCATTGGGTCAAATTACCTATATTTAGCTTCATTTCTTTGAAAATTAGTTTTGAGTCAATTATATGTGTGTGGTCACTGAAAGAAAATAACTATGAATATGTAGTTGATATGAAACACTATTTCTAGAAACATATTCCTGGGCCATAATATTTTTGTTTAACAATATTTCTGAATGCTGCATCAATTATATTAAAATTCTCTAGAATTGCTCCTTAGTTCTAAGTTATAACATTTGCCTTTGTAATCCCACTAACTCAACCTTTATTCATTTAGTATGGTTGATTATGTATATTACCACCATCCGGAGTTTCAAGGCATTAGAGGCACAATGAAAACCAAACACACCAACAATAGAGCAATCTTATAGGTTTATTATTGTATTATGGGATGATGGCGATGATGATAGTTTTAAGGGCTATACTATTTTATTGACATCGCTTGAGGGAGAGATATGAGATAATGCTAAGACTGGCACTGTCCTCATCTTGTCCTTGTTATCTACAGTGATATTAGCTGCAGTGGTACCTCAGAACACAAAGTTGTTACAACTAGAGATACAAAACTGTACTTGACACTCTGTTATGTTCCCTGACCTGACTGTGAGAACCAGTCTATAGTGACTCCTCTGCACTGAAAAAGGAGTAACTTAAGGATCATTAACCTGTGAAATTCAGATCCTATTCCTCCTTTATTTCTGGATTGTTTAATAAATCAATATTAAATAGTTCCACCTTTACCATCAACTGCTACTTCATGAAAAGAAGCATCACAGCCTATTGCTAACCTGTCTTGGTGACTTTATGGACACATCCACGTCATTTTGTAAGCAACAATAGGTAAATTGTTTATTACTGCTTTTTTCTGGGATATTTTTGTCCCAATTTCTCAGCCTAGGTAGTACAGTATCAGTATAATTTCCCATTAGTCTTCTGAGTACCCTGTTTTCCCCAAAATAAGGCCTCCCTGATAATAACCCCAATCAGGCTTTTGAGTGCATGCGCTAAAATAAGCCCTCTCCCCAAAATAAGCGCTTCCCGAAAATATTGCAACACAGCAGCAGCTATGAGGTGATCATGCTCGCTGCCTCCTGTACCTCAAACATAATAAGACCTCCCCAAAAATAAGGCCAAGTGCTTATTTCAGGGGTCAAAAGAAAATAAGACCCTATCTTATTTTGGGGAAAACATGGTACTAACCTGGTCTAATGCTGCACGACTCTTTTTGAGGTCAAGTAAGATCAGCCATGTTCAGTAACCTGCTTTTAAAAACCTAATATCCAGAATCATCATATCTTCTTCAGGAAAAACAATTCTTTTACTCTCTACCATTTTACTTTTAATTGTACTGTTAGGCTGGAAAAAATACACTGCTTTACATATTCAAAGATATAAACTTTATTAAGAAGAAAACACAGCTAGAAGCGCCAATTTTTTAAAAAAACAATAGCATATCCATCTTAGTTACTACCGTTTCCCCGAAAATATGACGTACTCAGAAAGTAAGTCCTAGCTTGATTTTTACACATGCACCTAATATAAGCCCTACCCCATAAAATATGCCCTAATTAAGACCTCACCAACTCCAGGGTGCACAGATAAAAATCAAGCTAGGATGAGGATGGGTTGTGTGGTGCTGCCCTACTACTCACCTTCAGGCCTCGCACAGCTCACACAAGGTTTTCCTGAAGGCCTCTGTAGCCAATAGCCAATTGATCCAGAGCTCTGTTATCGGCTACAGAGGCCTTCAGGAAAGCCTTGCTGGCCTTGCCTGAGGAAGAAGTTCCTGAAGGCCTCTGATAGTGAAAAAGAGGCCGGGGGTGATGCAGACAAGTGAGGTGAGTCAGTGGATGACATCCCCCCAGAAAATAAGACCTGGTGCCTTTTTTGATGGCAAAAAATATAAGACAGGGTCTTATTTTCCAGGAAACACGGTAATAAAAGAATACTAAATGAGCTTGAGCTGGAGAGATTAGTTGGAGATTTACCTATAATATAGGCCCAATTACAAACTCTAATCACCCTCATTTAACAGAAACCCTCTTTGTGTCCTCTTTATTGGATGCATAATTACTACAAACAAGAAAGGATTGTCCCTGTGGCCAAATTATCAAACTTATCAAATTATCAAAGTTAAATTATCAAACTCTTTGTCCCAAGAGATTTGTTTGCATCCAGTACGTTGACTTTATTATTGCTTTTAGTTATTAACAACTCTAACTATGGTCGTATATGAACACTAGAAGAAGGAACAAACCAGATATGTCATAAAGACATGCTACTGAAAAGAAATGGCAGCCAATGGAGAGTTGGAAAATTGAGAGTCAATATTTTTACCAGTTGAGGATAGCTTTGATTTTGAGAATTATTGGAATTTTCCTGAAAGCGCCTATTAAAAACTTGGGAGAAATTGGCAAATGGCTTTCAGGATAAGCAAAGCTACATTTTTACTACTTTTCTTGCTGTGTTAAGCCTATCTTTGTATGTCTAGAGTTATTAATAAATTTTCTCATACCGTTAATCAAAGGCTTTGTTACAGTTATCTGGCAGTGTCACATAGTTAGCATAACTTTGATATTTGCACTTCTTTCTCTTTGGAAGTTGTGCCAAGTAGACATGATCCCAGGTCACACATTCCCTGCATAGCGACCTCTATCCTGGCTCTTCTTCAGTGACATTTCATCACCTAGGAACATGTATATCTTCAACCAGTCTAAGTTCAACTTTGCTTGCTGTTTTCTCCCCATCCTTCTTTTTCAGACTAACTCTCTTCCTACCACTTTCTTACATTTCAACCTCTTACTTCCCATACTTTGTTTGCGCGAAAAAGAATACCTTTTTTTTCTTCCAGCTGTTTTGCAGCCTCACGTTATCAAGTGCAAGTACAGTCCGTACATTTGCAAGATCATATGACAGGATAGTAGACAGTGTTTATCTGGTCCATGGTGTTCTCATAGACAAATCATTGAAATGGCTTTTGAAAATGGTCCAGCTTGCACATTTTACTTTCATACAGGGTTCTGGAACAATCATGTTGCCTTGCAATCAGGATACTTCTGCCTCCAACTAGTGAAGCTGCTGAGAAAGGATCTACAAGGAATTTACCCTTTCTAGCAATTCCCTCGGGTTCCTAACACATAGTTTGAGAAAAACCATATCTAGGTTCCTTCCTTCCTTCCTTCCTTCCTTCCTTCCTTCCTTCCTTCCTTCCTTCCTTCCTTCCTTCCTTCCTTCCCACCTCTGAATAATTTGGGGATAAATCTTTCAGAAACAATGTGTAAAAACAGAGAGGTTAAGAAATCAATTTATACAGTAGATTTTGCAATGAAACTTCTTGTGCATTAGTGCTGGACAGTCTGGTCCCTGAAAGGTTCTCTAGTTATTCCCGTTCTTTTCTGTGGACTATAAATAATAGAGCAAGACCATTAAATATTCCCTAATAGATAGAGATGGTTCTTACCTTGTTCTCAATCAAGTCAAATTAGACTTCATAGTCCAAGTGTATGTATTATGTTTCTGTTTGAAGTAAGGAAAATAAAATTCATTGTGGTTTCTAACAGGTCCTAAATCTTTATCGAAATGCTTTTGCTGTGATATGTATATTTACTTCAGGGTAAAATTACTGAATATGAGTGTCAGGATTTTTAGAATGCATCCCTATCACTTCTTATTAATTATTAACTTATTAATTTTGAGAAGATATCACTTTGTGGAATCTTTTTAGACAAACGTGTTCAGGATTACTTTGTGGCTTCTGAAGCTGGTGAACTGTTGCAATTGTTTAGTCTTGCTTCAATGCAGCCCATGGGAAAATGTCCTTAATGATACCTGAGCATAATAGGTAACTTATGAGGTGCTGCACAGGTATAGTAGCATCCATAGTTCATTTCTCCAATAACTTGATCTTATCTTCCACATATCAAACAGTTCTCCTCTCTCTGCTGTCTAGTGCAATTGTCTTGCATTGTCTAATATGTAGATCCAATTACATTTATTTGATTATGATGCAAAATGTGGGATCTATGGCCATCACTCCTCTGCTAAAACCTCCACGTTCATCAAGTTGGAAGAGGAATTATCAGTGGCAGAGATATGATTATTTTTATATTGGCAAGTTGGACTTACATGATTTTATGCATATAATTATGTACATGTTTTGATACATGCTATTCTATCTTCTTGTAAACCTTGCTGAAATAAAGACTAGCAATGATGCTGTTTAAATATATATTTTTTTTAAATCAGAAATCTTGGTATAGGATTGGGTTCCACCACAAAACCGCGGATGACAAAATCGCGGTCGACGAAAGCGCGCATTTGACGTCATCACAGCGCGACGAAAACATCGCGCTGTGATCGAAAAATGTAAAAATAAAGCGAAAACCTTACCCTAACCCCCCCAAACCTAACCCTAAACCTAACCCTAAACCTAACCCTTAACCTAAGCCTAAATCTAACCCTAAACCTAACCCTAAACCTAACGCTAAACCTAATGCTAACCTTTAACGTAACGCTAAACGTAACCCTAACGCTCTAAACCTAACCCTAACCCTTAACCTAACCCTAACCCTAACCCTAAACCTAACCCTTACCTTTATGTGAATCGGCTTGCTTTAATTTTATTTTTATTTCAATTTTTAATTTTTTTCGTCGCGCTGTGATGATGTCAAATGCGCGCTTTCGTCGATCGCGCTTTTGTGGACCGCGGTTTTGACGGGTCACGTAGGATTGTGCTTAAGGTCCTGCAGGTTTTTTCACCCTGATGCCCTGACTCTTGGCAACTATCCCTGCAAGCATTTTTCAGAATGAAGCTTTCCAATTGCCGTTCTTATAAAAAAAGAATAATTTTATCTGTAATAATTTCCCATCCGTGGCTGGAGAGAATTCAGCTTTACCTGCTTCTGGTACAAGCAATGATCGAGAGGCACCATTTGTCTTTTGTGTTTGAAACCGATGGGAGGAGGGAAAGGGTCCATAAATACAGCCGATCAGGAGTATTTTATCTTTTATTGCTGCACTGAGCAACCCCACCTGTAACAAAGTAAGAGAATGCAAGGTGAACAAAGATTTAGGAAAAAATGGGGCAGAATCCATTTTTCATGCTGAACACCACCTCTGCCTTCGATACTGCAGTACAGTACTGCCGGCTTTCAAAGCCATTATTCAAGGGTTAAATGTCATTCAAATCACGCTCATTATGAACTGCTCTGCGGTGTGGGTGGGTAGCTCTATTTCCTTATGCATTTCAAATTGAGTTGAGCTGGCCCGAAGATGACCTGTCACACAATTTTTTAAAATTATCTCGACGCGACGCACTGCTCCGGTTGTTTTGGAAATGCTCTAAATAAAAATAATGGACTGTCTTTTAATAAGTCTCATTGTGAGGATTCCACATATCAAACAATGCCGTGCAGCTCGGAGGCAGGCACCGGGCATGTGTGATCTCGCTGGAAGAGAGACAAATGGTGATAGGAGCAACTCCATCTAGGGACTGCTGACAAGAAAATGGCATTTGCAAACTGACACATCTGTCAGGGTGGAGAATATTGGCACCTGTCATGCAATTTCAGTCATGACTTTTAATAAAGCTGCTTTCCCTTAGGTAAAATTGGAACTTGACTATAATATTAGCTGCAAGCACGTCTTGTTTTCCTCTTCAGAGATCTTTTGTACGTGAGCCGTTTCAAATGAATCTTAAAGCTGAAGTAATAATGTTTGCTACTTATTTTTTCCTCTCCTTTCTTTCAAAGCCTAGCTTTGAAAGAGATGTTCATATGACAACATTCTTCCCTGCTTCTTTTTTTAATCCCAAAATCTATTTCCTTGATCTGCTAAAACCAGATTTTTGAAAATGTATGTTGATTTGCCACCAGTCACTCTTTGTCTTTCTTTTTCCCCCCCTCAACCTTACTCTTTTCTTTCAGCTGGGCTGTTGTTGGAGTGAATTTTGCCTGGGGAAGTATGTATATCAGAAAAACTGGGTTGGGATTTGTTGGCTGTCAGTCAATAAATCAGTCAGAGTTTAATTACTAGGCATGTGACGGGAAGCAGTGACAGGCAAAGACTCTGTTGAATAGTATTTCTTAGGGGCAGCCTCTACCAAAAGCTAAAGATTTTGCCCAGCCACATGTGTATTTGTGTCAGCTGTAACAACATCGACTTTGGCAAAACTCAAAAAAGAAAAATTGAGGAATCTTAAAACTGGTGCTTAAATGCAACAAAAAAAAAGTTTTGGGAGCTGAGAGAGAAAGAGAAACATTCTCCCTGTTTCACTTGATATATGCCAGCATGTTACAGTATTATCTGATGCTTGAATTGTGTGTGTTTGTGTGTGTGTGAAAATGCACTAGCTTACTTACATTTTCCAAATAGTCCATCACTCTCTTTATAGAACAAGATTTTAAAAACAGACTGTAGAAACAAAGAAAAACTATTCAAAGAACGAGGAGAGAATGGTATGGTCACAAATGCGTTTTTAAATATATGACCTAAATGTTAAATTATGTCTGAAATATAATATAGCCTTCTTCATACTTAACTGAATAACAAGCCTTTTAAAAAATGTGGGTTATTTTTTTAAAAGTATAAATCATGCAAAATCCCCATTCCCCCCGCATCCAATTGCAAAGTTAGCTTGACACAGTTGTCTTTTTTGACGAGTGATAAGACGTGTCATATCCTTCCTGTCATGTGCCATGAAACATTATGTGGAGATATTACATGACAGTTTGAGTGAAAAGATACTCTACATTTCTTTTAACTGCTTCCCTGCAAGGTGTCTGTGTGTGTTTCAGAGAATTTTTTTTTTTGTTCACTTTAGGGAATTATGGGTAACAGATAAAAGAAACTCTGAGGTAACTTGTGGTAGCACAACCCTTGTCTGGAAGGGTTGGGAATCAGAAGCATTTACATCAGAAGAAAGATTGTGGGTTGCAGGATCAGGAAAGTCAGTTGCAAAAGCAATTAATTTCTGCAAAGGAAAGAAAAACGCAAATAAAGGTAGGGATGCTGAAATGCCCAGTAAACATTGTCTTGTCTCTCATGAGCTTTTTAGCAAGCCATCCTAAATTTATTAAAAAAAAAAAAAAAAAACCGTTGGTATAACCTCTCTTGTTTCCCCCACTCCATTGAGATAGATATGCTCATCTCTGTCCAGGAAGAACAATTGGGTAATTGTCTAGCTGAAATAAAAATCCTCCTATGCCCAGTCCCATGGTGCTGTCACCTGGAATGAGATGGTAGACCTTCTTGAATGTGTTGAAGCAAAAGGTGCACAGCTTTGTGTTACAAGCTCTCTTGTAATTTGAATTGCTGCATTAAAAAGAGGTCTACAGTTGGTCACTTAAATCAGCAATAGCAATAGCAATAGTTAGACTTATATACCGCTTCATAGGGCTTTCAGCCCTCTCTAAGCGGTTTACAGAGTCAGCATATCGCCCACAACAACAATCCGGGTCCTCATTTTACCCACCTCGGAAGGATGGAAGGCTGAGTCAACCTTGAGCCTGGTGGGATTTGAACAGCCGAACTGCTGAACTGCAGTCAGCTGAAGTAGCCTGCAGTGCTGCATTTAACCACTGGAATAGCCTTTCCACTTTTGTCACCCTACAATTAAAGAAGCAACTGAGCAATGGAAAGAAGAGATCTGGCTATAAATGGTATTACAGGGTGACATCAATTGCTTCCTATATATTTTATTTCATACTTTTACTAGTTATGAGAAATATCTCCTGTAATATTTACAGAACATAGAATAACAGAGTTGGTAGGGATCTTGGAGGTCTTCTAGTCCAACTCCCTGACCAAACAGGACACTCTTTACCATTCCAGACAAATGGCTGTCCAATCCCTTCTTAAAAATCTCCAGTGATGGTGCACCCACAACTTCTGAAGTCTGTGATTCTTTTCCTTTCCAATACTAGACAACAAAGCTCACCCAGTTGGTTCCTTTCAGTTATAATGTGAATTAAACAAACATGAATTCTTTTGCCATGAAAGACCACAGCCTGAACAGTGAAAAAACAGAGGACATTCTCTGTACCACAAAGGTCTAATGTAGCACTAAAATGGGAATGGTTGCTTATGTTATCCGTACAGTCTGATCTTTCTAACTGTAATTCCAGAGGGTTCTAAAATATTGTATTCTCAGAAGTTATCTACATAAAATTAGCAGAAATGTAGATATCTCCTTAAGCAGGAATTCATCAGAGGTGAATTTATTTTGTATAGAGGGGAAGCATCTTGTCCTGAATTTGAGAGAGGTTGTTGGCAAGAATGAATTCTAACCAAATTTCAAAAGTTGAGGACAATATTTTTGCAGAGGTAATAGAAGTTTGCCGCTACTAAAAAGGAGAGGAAGAAGAACACGCGCAATGATACGCAAGAGAAAACTTAGCTCATGAGAATTGCCACTGCTAATGAGTTGGCAAGTATCAAGGATGGAAAAAGAAGAAACACTTCAGCACTTTTAATTTATTCTGCAGTTGTGCTCTTGAAACAGAAGAATATATAACATGGATGTTACTTTGATACTGAGGTGGAAAAAACATTCCTCCCCCAGATGTTTTTGGTTACCCACCTTCATTGGACCTTATCATCATGGCCAGTAGTGAGAAACTATAAATTGAAGCCTGTCAAAATTGGAAGAATCTCTGATTTCTGATATCTACTTTAATTCACATTGCCAAGGCAGTGGTCCTGTAATTGTCACCACCTTGGTTCATATAAATATTGCCAAAGCCGAGTGTGAGATGGGTGACAAAATACTCAAGAAGGAAGAAAGTGCTACCACTGACAGAACTTCCGGGCATAAGAATGAACCCAATGCTGCTGTCTTTTAATGAATGTGCATCCCTTGCCTTCTGTGAACACCTTTGCTCGGCTTTGTATTAAGTGTTGAAACAGTGCTATATTGATAGAAAAACTCATTTGACAGATGCTGTCTCAAACTGAAGGATGCACTCCAGTGCACAGAAGACAATATTTCCAATATTAGTGTAGATATATATATTTAAAAATATATGATCAGTCTTCCATACATTGAAAGTACTGATACAATGAGGTTAGAGAAGAATGCTTCCAGCTGGCATACAATTTTGCTTGCAAAAGAAGGGGGGGGGAGAGACATGTTAGTGTGAAAGCTGGTTGAATGATAATGCCATCATTTTTAATGCCTGTTCCATAAAGACTCATCTTCACAACAGTAAGCAGTGCTTAGGGTACAGATTTAATTTCACAACATTCTCCAATTGCCCATTAAAAGTATGAGTGTACTCAGTCTTTTCTGTCCAATAATTTTAGCTTGTATTAGAGCTTTGAAGCAGGTTAAACCTATTCTTTAAAGAATAACTTCCCCATTATTTATTTTTTTAAATGTAGTTGAAATTCTACTTTAGCATCCTGAAATGTTATGGGTTTCCCCACTGATTCATTTGACCTTGGCTGAATGTAAAGCCAGCAAGGGCTGTGCAAGCTGTTTAGCAACCCATTGCATCATGGCATTAGAACTTGGAAATCAGTTTGCTAAGTTGTTGCTCAAAGACATTGTGTCAAATATTAGAATTATTTGTCCAGGTTCATTTGTTAATCACTATGAAAACTGCATGGCTGTCAATCATAACTGAACCAGGAAATAATCTGATTGTGATAATTTCCATACCCAGATCATATAACCTGTTTCAAAATGAAAGAAAGACCTAATATGTGACAACTTGCATGTGTTGAGCCTGAGATTATCTGAGAAAGCCATAGTTACCATGCAGGCAGGAATTCCTAGATTCTGCTAGACCCAACCCCCACCATATGGAGACTGAAGATCCCCAACACGAAGAAGTGAAGGTGGACAAACTGCCAGCCTGGTGATCAGATCTAGGAAGCCAGTAATATATTCAGATGAGCAGCAGGGTGGCCAGGATCACCTCTTGTTTATTTTATTTTATTTGATTTGATTGCACTTATATGGCGCCCTATTCCCGGAGGGACTCAGGGCGGCTAACAAATCAAGGGGAGGGAATACAGACAAGGGGAAAAAACAGACAAGCAACTACAAAAAGAATTTAAAAACAATCAACAGCCACACAATTCAAGCGGGGATGGGAACTCGTCAGCCCCAGGCCTGTCGGAACAGCCAGGTTTTAAGGGCTTTGCCCTTTAACCTCAGGTGGTGAGGGCCTGAATCTCCACGGGGAGCTCGTTCCAGAGGGCTGGAGCAGCCACAGAGAAGGCCCTCCTCCAGGTGGTAGACAATCAGCATTGGCCGGCAGATGGGATTCGGAGGAGGCCTAGTCTGTGGGATCTAATAGGTCTGTTGGAGGTAATTGGCAGCAGGCAGTCTCTCACGTACCCAGGTCCAATACCATGAAGGGCTTTATAAGTGACGACTAGCACCTTGAAGCATATCCGGAGACCAATAGGTAGCCAGTGCAGCTCGCGGAGGATAGGTGTAACGTGGGTGTACCGGGGTGCACCCACAATCGCTCGCGCGGCTGCATTCATTATTTGCGATAGTGGCAAATATTTGTAGCTTGGGTGGAGGATGGGAGTGGAGGTTCATTTTTTGACCTTGTGGGTTAGTTTCCAAATGTTTTGTTATCAGGCCAAGTAACATCTTCAGCAGAATTTAGGGTTTGTTATTTATTCCTACAGCCCAATCTAAGCAGTCATGCTAACCACTTTGAAACCACTAACCCTGACCACAGACAATATGTCATGATTACCAGCCTTCCTCCTCATTTTGAGACTATAGTATGTAGGACTTAAAACCCAACTGAGCAGATTTATGATATTCTGATATTCCTTCCCATATCAAGGGAGGTTTTGGTCATACATTACAGGCCGGCTTATTTTATTTACCAAATTATTTTATTTACCAAATTTACCAGCATTTGCCAGCATTATGAAGGCACATACTCTAAAGATTCAACCACCAGGTCCCCAGAGTAGAATTGGCAGGTTGGAAGAGAAGATTGCCATTAAACCTAATAGATATTCAACAAAATCAGGACTATTGCTGCTCATTCAGATTTATATCAAGAGGCCTTCATAAGGTAGGACATTATCAGTCCCTTCCATATCCAGCTATAACTCTTAAACTTTAAAATGGAGAGATTTCTTAGAAATGATTGTTAAAGAATCTAGATGTAATAAAGCATAATGCCACTTTATATTTGCTTCTGATTTTCCACCCAGGAAAGCAACATCTTGTCAACCACTGCAAGTTTTCATCTTCCTCCTACCATCTCCAATCTAGTAAGCAGCCCCTTCAAATTGGCCAAAGATGTATTATGAATTTTTTTTCTCCTTTTGAGCAGAAAAAGTCACTTTAAGCATGCTGAGAAGAGGCAAAAGAAAACAGGGCTAAAGAAATGTGAGTTTATTTGATAAAATTCTTCCCAACAACCTCCTCTTCCACCATTTTCTCTTATCCAGGGTGAGTTTTGAGAGTGGAATAAAATGTTTAGAAAACATAGGCAAGTGAGAGAGGAATTTAGAAAGCTAAAAGCTGTCGGCAGCTATGTTATGGGTGAGCCTGATAGCACAGTATTTCCCTTAGCAAATTTACCATATTGGCATAGCCAGATTTTTAAAAAATACAGAGATAAAATGACCACTGATACTTGAAAAAAAATATTCCACATTTCTATTAGTTTGGGCAAAGTGGTAGAGTTTAAAAATAAATATATCACAATTCACTAGGAACTAGCTAATACATGGCATGTCCAATTCAAGAAGGTGAATTGAAATTTCTACTCTAATACCATTAACTTGACTTATGGATGTTACCTAAGCTATCTAGGTCACAATATAGTCCTTTATGTAATCTCATCCTAAGTAGTAAATGCTCTATTTTTTTAACAATCTCTATTAAAAGTGTGGGCTGATGAGTATTTTTTTCTGTGGTTTGTAATAGTTATTGTAAGCTTTTCCTGGTTAAAAATAAATATTTTGTACAGCAGCAAACCAGAGGGGACTATTTGTTCAGTGCAATAATACTGTTCCGACAATGCTAGAGGTTGCATTCTCCATGAAGGAAATGCATTAATTTAGCATTTATTTAGATAAGTATATGATGGCCTCTAGTGGTGCTTCCTGCATTGTGGATGTACATTTATACATATACACACATAGGCAAGAAACACATGCAGGCAAAATACAGCTCCTTTCTGATTTATAGTGAGGGGAAAAAAAGCAGTTTAGATCTACTATGATATCAGGATACTGTTACAATATGAGTAATAAGACAGCCACTGACAGGTGGACCTGTTCCATTTATACTCAATCACCCTTTCTCCCATACTTGGAGAAGGATGTGCACTGCAAGCTGGGAACTATGCAGAAACTGGTACTTAACAAAGATACATTTTGTACTACACTTCTCATGTGAACTTGCCATCACATTCTGGGGCCAATATTGAAAAGGGAGGCACTTACTTATGTTTACCTGTTATTTTCACTTATTATTCATCATTCCGCATGAAGATCAGAACAGAATGATGCTCAGAGACAAAACAGCTCTTTGTGTTTAATCCTTTGAAAACAGACAGGCAAAACTAGGCAGTCTATTTCACAACTGACTGGACGTATGTGTGTGAGAAAGGATAGCTATTACACTTGTGGACTTTAAGGCAATCTTCTTGTATATCCTGAACCAATTTTGAAACATAATGCCTGGATTTTTTTTATGGATATTTGTCATCACTTTGTAGCACGTGCACATCTATTTATGAAGATAGTTACGGATGGATTTAGTAACTCAGAGACAAAGGTCCAGAGGCGCCTGTCTCTTTAATTCCATCTCCTACCAAGTGAAATTTGTGGCCCTGATGAATGGCAGAGCAGAATCATCCATAAAAGGGCAGAGGAAAATCACATTCATTTGCATACAATAATTATTCTCTGAATCAGGCCACCTTTATTGCTGGCAGAAAATCTACTGTCAGCATCGCTCTATAGATCACATCTGAAAATCTAACAGCTGAGGAAAGTAATTGTTTGAAATCCATGTGGTCAGGCAGTCCTGCCGGAGACATGTCAATTATCATGTGCCTCAGCTGATAGAAGAGTTTTTTTAGATGCCCAGAGCAAGCCTGTTTCTCCTTTCTTTGTGTAAAGATTCCACAATAACTTATCTTCTTCTGTCTAACAGGAACAAAGATACTTCTCTGCATGTATATACTTATGCACAGGTAATCACTGAATAAAGATACAGAGTGTACATTCTAGCTTTTATGTGACTAGGATCAGTCAGGCTATTTTCTTCCCTTAAGTAAAATAATTTAAGGGATGTGATTTGACAAACTGAAGGACACATTTGCCCCTGAGGTAGAAGAATAAGTCTCTCTCTGGCCCATATCTATAATTTCCACATTAGTCTGGAAAAGCTTGTTATACAAAGTCGTACAATCATTTTCATACACAGTTTTACCAAACATATACTTTTCGGTATGTATTTATTCCTATTTTTATACTCAACTTTTCCTATGTAGAGCACAGATTCATCTTAATGTGCGAGCTACCCATCCTTCAGCCAGGAGAAATATATAATGGCCAAACATTTGCCATCCAGATTGCCAAGCCCTATTTTGTCTCAGTATCCAATCTGGTAAATGTACTATCCTTACAGTTTTAATGTGGGATAAATTAAGAAAAGTGACTCATCAATTCCTTTGGCTTAGTTTCCTTTCCCACAGAGCATTTCCTGCTGATACAAAGGACAGTAACCAATCACTCTCCCTGATGTGGGGTGAGGTTGAAGCTCAGAGAGGAGACAAATGTTGATCAATGGCTAGATGCATGCATATATCCATCTGTCAAAACCTGGTACTGAAATAGAAGATTGGGGAGGGAGAAAGTTGCTCATTATACATAACCTTCCATCCTCCAGAGACAGGAAGAGGTATCCCCATAGCAAATTAGAATGGCCAATAAAACTGGTCAGATCCCAACTTCTGACTATGTCTATGTCCTGACTATCACATTGTCAATGATTGTGTCCAAGACAAGAAGGGTTAGGAGAAGAAAGAACACCCTTTTCTAAAATTAGACGTGTTAAAAACAATTGTAACATAAATTGGTTGTGGACTAGGGATGAAGATGAATTCATAAAGACATGTATATAAAAATTAGGACATGTTTGTACTGTGGTTAAAGAAAGATGAGTATGAGTTCCACCCAAACACTTTTTTTTTTTAGTCTCATGCAAAATATTCCAAAGCTTGAAAAGCTCTGAGCTTGGAAAGAAAATATCTAGGTGTTCTGAAATGAGAACCAAACACCCCATATTTGAAAGTTTCATCCTGGGCATATTTTAAATAAACCATAACAAACTGGAACTTGCATTTGCCAAGAGCATTGATTTTGTTTTTGTTGTCCTTGGCTGAAGCTAGTTTAAAGGAGAAATGGGAATGGGAAGAATTAGCTAGCACCTATTCATAAACAGAAAACTATTTGGGACATGAGAAAAGATCTTTCTCCTACTTAGTAATTAAATTATTTGCCATGGGAAGGTAGGTTGCATGGATTATATTGCATTATTGTTAACCACGTGTATTTTCTATAGCTTGTGTTTTCTTTTTAGGTAGATTGCTATATGCAAAACTGGTGCAGGGTGATTACAATAGCATGCAAATTAACTTACCTAATAATCTTTGCTATTTCTGCTCATGCTATATATTCTTGTCTCAGAACTGAACATTATTTCTTGGTTAATTGATATTGATCTATTGAGTTCATTGAGTTCATTTCATTATGGTTTCCTGTTGGAAGAAAAAAAAAGGATACTCAGAAGAATTATTCTTCCTGCAACACAAGGAATGGTTGTTTAATAAAGAGAAATCTCAATTTCAGTACTGGATGGTCAAATTAACATTACAGGAGTACTGTCTGTCTTCCTTTCTGACAAGAGGAATTATAGCTATAAAGCTGAAAGCCGCATAGACAAAAAGAAATCTGCAGCAACTATACAGAAAATTCCTCCAATTATATTTCAATTCAAAAATAAATAAATGAGAAAATACCACACAGTGAAGCATGAAACGTACCCTTTATTTAGAAGGATGTTTCTAAGTCCTGCACTTCATTAAAAAGCAAAAGAAGAGCTGACAGAAAGGTGAAGTAGAATGGTAAACAGCAAGGAATGGAGTGGGATGAGTTCCTTTTTTTGTGTTTTCTTTGGTGAGCGGAGTCTATACCCACCAGGGGGGCCTTCGCCCAGGTTCGCCTGGTGCACCAGTTGTGACCCTATCTGGACTGGGAGGCCCTTCGGATGGTCACTCACACCCTCGTCACCTCAAGACTGGATTACTGTAACGCGCTCTACATGGGGCTGCCCCTGAAGAGTGCTCGAAGACTGCAGTTGGTCCAGAATGCAGCCACGCGAGCGATAATGGGTGTACCTAGATACACCCATGTTACACCTATCCTCCGTGAGCTGCACTGGCTCCCCATTGGTCTCTGGACACGCTTCAAGGTGCTAGTCATTACTTTTAAAGCCCTACATGGTTTAGGACCTGGTTACCTGAGAGACTGCCTCCTGCCATTTACCTCCCAAAGACCGATAAGATCACATAGATTGGGCCTCCTCCGGGTGCCATCGGTGGGTCAATGTTGGCTGGTGACCCCCTGGGGGAGGGCCTTCTCTGTTGCTGCCCCGGCCCTATGGAATGATCTCCCCATAGAGATCCGGACCCTCACTACTCTTCCGGCATTCCGTAAAGCTACTAAGACCTGGCTGTTCCGGCAGGCCTGGGGCTGTTGATCAGCATCCAGCCCCATTTTAAGTGGTATGTATGTTGTGTAATTTTAAATAATTTGTATTTCTATTTTTAATTTTTTATATTCCCTTGTTGTCTGTAAGCCGCCCAAAGTCCCCTGGGAGTGGGTGGCATACAAATGCTAATAAACTTCCAAACTACCATATGTGAGCAGGCAAAATACTCGATCACAGAAGGATGAACAAAACCAAAATCAGTTTTAGAGAAAGCATATTTTTCAGAATGCCGATACCCAACTTTTGTTTCAGATACTTCAAATACTTTAAAAAACTATTCTACATTGCCAAGCTTCAGCTCATAATTATGTATCATCCAAAGCCAATTAGCCAATTGTCCTTGTGTATCTTTCAAAGCCAAAGCCATCCTTATGTATATTTCAAGCCAACTAGAGCCCTTCAAATCATCCTAAGCAGACCAAAATACCCAACAACCCCAGCAGAAAAAACAGGTGTCATCTTCAACATACAATAAGGACTGCAACAACCATTATGTAGGACAGACAGGCAGAAGACTGGCAGAATGCATCCACAAACGCCAACTAGGAGTCAGAAGACATGATGAAAATTATTTAATTTCACAACATATAGATAAATTTAATTATAGTTTCAGTTGGGAAAATGTGACCATCCTATACCAAGCCAAGCTCAAAAAATGCCAGGGAATTTCTGGAAGCCTGGCACTTTGACAAATCAGCCATCAATATACACATAGACATTAACAACATCTATGCAAAAGAGACGATCACCCAAACAAAAAAAAAAGAACAAAAAGAGCCAAGCACTTCTCAACCAGTAATCAACACCCAGAGCACCATAGATTAACTCCAAGGTTAACATCAGACCATCAATCAAGTAAGCAATACCCCAATCAAGAAAACTGACTAAGAAGTCAACAGCAAAGAGACCAACCAAAGAATCTCTAAGACCACCTCCACCAACTTTGACAGGCAAACCACTAGAACATCGGTGTCAAACTCGTGGTGTCACATTGCCATCAGGTTACATATCACAACATTTTCCTCCTTCGCCTGCGGGTCAGCAGTTTAACACCCCTGCACTAGAATATAAACTGACAGCAAACAGCACTCCTTACTAGCACTGACCCTAGCTATCCTGACCCTAGTCTGAGTAACCTATAAAGCCCTACATGGCATCGGACCTGGGTACCTGAGAGACCGCCTCCTGCCGATCACCTCTCTCAAACCAATTAGATCGCACAGGTTAGATCTCCTCCGGATTCTATCTGCCAGCCAATGTCGGCTGGCGACTCCCCAGGGGAGAGCCTTCTCTGTTGCAGCCCCGGCCCTCTGGAACGAGCTCCCTGTTGAGATCCGGACCCTTACTACCCTCCCGGCCTTCCGCAAAGCCACCAAGTCCTGGCTGTTCCAGCAGGCTGGGGGGGGGGGGCTGAGAAGCATCTACCTCCACGGAAATTGTGAATGTTGGTTTTGTTTTTAATATGTTGTCTTTGTCTCGTTTCCCCTGTCTCCCTTGTCTTTTGTGAGCCGCCCGGAGTCCTCCGGGAGTGGGCGGCATACAAGACAAATAAATAAATAAATAAATAATGAAACAACTGCAAGAAAATAAACAAGTTCAGAGACCACCAAGGACCCCTTGCATCTTTCAAATTTTCAGGCTTGTCAATCCTCTGGAACCTTCTTCCTTGTGATAGTCAGACAAATAGATACACTCTCCCTCCTACTTCCTAGAGTAAGACATATTACTGTTGCTCTCACAAGTTTTCATGCTCTGCATGAAACTACTAGGCCAAATGACTGACAAAAAAATAACCCTTAGATAAAATGCCTTCAAAAAGCAATAAAACAGAATAATAAACCTAGGAATAATAAACAGAATGAAGGAACAGCATGAAGAATACAATGTACAGTAAAGTGGTTAAGTCATTAAAAATATCCCAAAAAGGAAGGTCTTGTTTTGACCTTCAAAGACAGAAACAAAGGTAATATGCATGGTTTGTTTCAACAAGACATTTTGGAGTGTAACTGTGACGACAAAGAAAGCCCTTGACCATGCTGTCATCAGGCACATCTTGCAAAATAGAAATCCTTGGCATATTTTCTTTATCCCTTATAACAGAATATACTGTATATGTAGGAGAAGGCATTCTTTCAAATATACAGAGGCAGCCCATTTGCAACATGACACGTGGCTGCCCCCACTTTTATTGGCAACAATAGCAACTGGTTCAGGAATAGAATTATGTTGTTTCTGATTACTGCCATTCAGCAGTATAGATGCAAGGGCAATTGTGAATTCTCCAGAGCTTTCAAAATTAATCCCAATAAACTACAATTGCAGCAGTTCCATTTAGAGGTTCCCAGAATGCATACATTGAGTAATTTTGCATTTCCTACTGGAGAAGTACAATCAAGCCAAAATTGATTCTGGTAGAGCCATGCTATATTATTTTCAATGTATTGGCTCAGATCCAGTTGAATTTGTTGTAAATGGGAGGAAACCCACACCAAGAAATTGAAAACATGAAATAATTTAAGAGGGGGGGAATAACTCAATCTGTCAGTTATCACTAATTCATCAATCTAAACTATGGGCAGGGACCATAAGCTTGGAAAAATAAAACTCTTGGCAACCAATCAGGAACAACAACGTTTCATTGCCTTACAGAAGGAGGATCTCCAAACTTTGGAACTTTTGAGGCTTGTGGACTTCAACCCCCAGCATGGCTGGCTAGGGAATTTTGGGAGTTGAAGTCCATAAGTCTTAAAGTTTCCAAGTTTGGAGAATCCTTTCTTAGAGTGTTATTTTAAAAAGAGGAAAGGGCATCTCCATTTTGTCCATATTGTAACTTTATGGAAGTTGGAACATCACTTCTGGCTTCAAGGCCAGGGAAGCAGTACTGCAAATTTCCAGGAATGCAGGAATGGAGATCTGGGGGGGGGGGGGGGGGAAGAGAAATCCATGAAAAACTGAAAGTTAGATGTGAATTAGACATTTGATTTTCATGCATTTTGATGTATCCTAGTTGTAACCTGTATATATTATCCATTGCCTGTTTAATTATGTCCTTTTTCTGTTTGTTGCATATGTGTATACAGCTAGTTCTCAACCTATGGCCATAATTGAGCCCAAAATTTCCATTGATAAATGAGACAGTTGTCAAATTTGCCCCATTTTATGACCTTTCTTGCCACAGTAGTTAAGTGAATCAATGCAGTTGTTAAGTTAGTAGATTTGTAGATTTTTGATTTGTAGATTTTAATAGCATTTATAGGCCGCCCTTTTCCCTGAGGGGACTCAGGGCGGCTTACAATAATAAAGGAAGGGGAGTGAAGACAAAACATAAAAAGAAATGTGCAATAACTGAAAAATACTAAAAACACAACATTCTCTCAGCATTCGGGAGGGGCGGAAGAGTTTATCCCCAGGCCTGACGGGCTAGCCAGATCTTGAGGGCTGTACGGAAGGCCTGGACTGTGGTCAGGGTACGAATCTCCACGGGGAGATTGTTCCATAGCGTCAGAGCAGCAACTGAGAAGGCTCTCCTCCGGGTAGTCGCCAGTCGGCACTGACTGGCGGATGGAATACGGAGGAGGCCCGCTCTATGCGATCTGATGGGACGCAGGGAGGTTATTGGCAGAAGGCGGTCTCTCAAATAGTCAGATCCACTACCATGGAGCGCTTTATGGGTGGTAAGTAAGACCTTGAATTGCACCCGGAGATCCACAGGCAGCCAGCGCAGCTCGCGGAGGATAGGTGTTATGTGGGCGAACCGAGGTGCGCCCACAATCACTCGCGCGGCCGCGTTCTGTACTAGCTGAAGTCTCCGGGTGCTCTTCAAGGGCAGCCCCATGTAGAGCACGTTGCAGTATTCCAGCTTAGAGATCACAAGGGCTCGAGTGACTGTCGTGAGAGCCTCCCGATTCAGGTAGGGCCGCAACTGGCGCACCAGGCGAACCTGGGCAAATGCCCCCCTGGTCACAGCCGATAGATGGTGATCAAAACTCAGCTGTGGATCCAGGAGGACTCCCAAGTTGTAATGTAATATGGTGATTAAGTGAATTGGGCTTCCCCATTGACTTTACTTGTCAGAAGGTGATTACATGACCCCAGGACACTGCAACCATCATAGATATGAGTCAATTGTCAAGCATCTGACTTTTCATTGCAAGACCATGAGGATGCTGCAATGGCTGTAAATGTGAAAAATGGTTGTAAATCACTTTTTCAGTGCCGCTGTAACATTTAATGGGCACTAAATGAACAGTTGTAAGTCAAGGACTATGTGTATGTGCCTGCATATGTGCTCCCAGCTGGAGGAGAAAGTGGTTGAGAAAACCCTTCAGAAACAATATGCTCACTCCTCCCATTTCCATTTTGTCCTAGGCTCCCATTTAGTTCTTTACCTTTGATATCCCTAATAAAAACTTGCATTGCTTACTGAATTCAACTCTCTCACTATGGAAGGATTTTAACCTTTTCAGGTAGCGCCCCCCCCCCCATTGGTTAAATTAATAGTGGAGTGGAAAGAGACAGGAGGACTGGCACTTTTTTTCTGCTTGGATAAACCAGTGCTAAAAGGGCCTTTTTCTGCATTAGAATGGATAATGGTACCATTTGCTATGTTGGCTCTTCTCCAGGAATTGTAGAACAATGAAGAGGGGGGGGGACACAAGATGCCAGGAATCCAGTCCACCACATCTCTGTCCATAGATGAATAAGTACTCTCCATTACTGAATTATTTATTTGTTCGTTAGAGTGATCTCACTTTTCTTCTAGAAGTTCAAAGTGGCCTACTTTGAACTCTTTCCTATTTTCCCTCACCATAACTACCCAGTTTGGCTAAAAACGACTGAATGTCACCAGTGAGCTTCCATGAATTAAAACCTGGGCTCTCCTCTTCTTAATGTCACATCTTAATCACTGCATCATGACCTCTCAGAGAGCCAGCAGCCCTAGCGTTAACTTAATGTTGGCTTTGGTAGCAGATGCTGGAAGGATGCAAGTGAAAAGTGGCTCCTGGGTTTGTTCACTGCAATTTTATTTGATTGGCTTTGATACACAGAATTATGCGGATAGGCAGGTCAGCCTTTATTTCTACTGGCAATATTTCTCCGGCCAGTCCTTTTACAAAATGATTTCTCTTATTTTTTTTAGTCAGAATTCAGTAAGAAAACTATATGTGCCCATGAAGTTCATAGCAGACATTTTAATCTCTGAACCAACTATTATAATGTCTCTGTTAATCTTTTTATTGTATTCATTTCCTTAATTTGAGATACTTTTATCTTGTAGCATCGATGACTTTAAGATCATCTTAAATTTGTTTCTTTCCAATCCATTGACCTTTTGGCAATTTCTATTTATGTTTCGGTCTTTCCTTTTATGTTTATCCTCCGGTATAATTTTACTCTTTTGCCTTACTTTATGTGGCAAAAAATTCTGGCTCATTTTCAGTATGTTTTGTCTCTTACTTTAAAAATGGTAACCTTTTAGGGCACTATATTCCATGACAAATTAAAACAAATAAAACAAATATGAGAACATTGATAATTTTCCTGAATCCAAATCCTAACCTATAGCAAATTACCTGATCTATAGCAAATTCCACCAAAATTATGTAAATGATGTCAAGACTATAATTTATCTAATTTTTAAAAGCACATGACACCACCTCTTGGCTCTGCTGTTTATTAGTGAGCGATGCTGCCAATATTGGCTTGCTCTGATGAACACTTTAAAAACCACACCGATATATGTTTGCATTCCTCTTCAGTTCAAAATTTGTCAGAGAAGAAAGGCATTAAACCTGTCACCTCAGATAAAGATCAGATGTTTGATTTCAAACAGAAGAAAGCAAACATTCTACAGAGGATTCTATTAACTCCTTGAGTGCTTTAATTGAACTTCTGGGTAGCAGTAAGCCTACAATGCTACTTTAGAAGTTCCCTGTAAGTTTTCAGGGCCACCTTGTTGATGAATATTCTTTAGAAACAATGGCAGAAGTCAGATTAAAATAAGAAGAAATAAAGAAGAAGAAATAAAAACAATTCTTATGGTTGTATCAACTTTGGAAACAAGGTTGGATACTTGTTTATGACATGGATGTTAACTTTTGGCTCTGCCTTTTTGTAACAGATTGTCTCGGTGGCACCAAAGGAGTGAGCTGCTCTACAATCCACTTCATTGTAATAAAAGAACAAGGGAATTGCAGAAATGCTTTGGTCATATCTCAGGCTACATGAAGCACAGATTTTGTGCCTGTTCCATGCTTTGTGATTCCCTGTCAGAAAAGTCCACACTGCACTGCTGAAAATGCAAACTGAAATTTATAATTTGAAAATACAGTGTCCAGCTTTCCTACCGGCAAACTATATGTTGTCATCTAACTCATACGACTATAGGAAGAGGTGTAGCTTCTGACTTGAAAAGCTTCATCTTCCAAAACTCAGATGCAGTTTCATTAGAAAAAAATCAAACTATATTCGGTTTACATGACATGGTTGCATGGGTAGCTATAATGAATATTATTATTGTTGTTGTTGTTGTTATTGTTATTATTGTTATCTTTATTTACTTTATTCATTAAACATGAAACTCAGCCAACTGAACATTCAAAAATGCATTGCAAATACCAGTGACTGGTGCTAATGGTTGATATGGTTTGCTGCCAGCATCCTAGATATCAACCAGATACCTTCTTAAAATATAAGATGTTCCGAGTAGCGCAGTTTTTTGCAGTTCCGCTGGTGTTATTGCAGGAAGCTGCAATTGATGTATCTTGTAAAATTCTTGGACACGGTGCCAAGTGCCCCAATGACAATGGGTATCACGGTTACATGCTTCATCCATAGCCATGTAGTTTCGATGGCTAGGTCACGATATTTCATTATTTTTTCTAGTTCTTTTTCTTTGACTCTGGCATCTCCACGAACAGCTATATCAATAAACTGGACATTTCAGACCTCTACAACTGTGATATCTGGCATGCTGTGGTCCAAATGATGATCCGTTTATATTCAAAAGTCCCACAAGATCTTCACCTTCGCATTTTCAACTTATTATTATTATACAATTGTATCACAGCGGCCAGTTGTTTCACCGGATTTGGCATTGATTACTAGTCGGGCCCCACCCAGGGGCCTAGGATGTTGTAACGTATTTTCATAATATGCGTGCAGATCCAAGCAGTGCGGCTTTTTGCATTTGACTGATGGTGATTTTATCAATTTTTAACTGTTTTATATGTAATTCCAGTGCTTTTGGAATAGCACCCAGTGTGCCAATTACCACTGGAATTACCACTGCTGGTTTGTGCCATAGTCGTTGAATTTCGATTTTTAAGTCCCGATATTTTGCGATTTTTTCATGTTCCTTCTCGGCGACCCTGCTATCACCTGGTATTGCAATGTCTATGATTGTGACCTTATTTTTCTCAACCAGTGTGATGTCTGGTGTATTATGCGCCAGTATTTTGTCCGTTTGTATACGGAAATCCCACAAGATCTTGACCATCTTATTTTTGGTGACTTTTTCAGGCTGATGTTCCCACCAGTTTGTTGCTGTTTTAATATTATAATTTTTGCACAAATTCCAATGGATCATTTGTGCTACTGAATTGTGCCGCAATTTATAATCAGTCTGGGTGATTTTTTTTACAGCAGCTGAGTATGTGATCAACAGTTTCATCAGCTTCTTTGCAAAGTCTGCATTTGGCATCATCAGAGGATTTTTCGATTTTGGCCTTAATGGCATTTGTGCGGATAGCTTTTTCTTGCGCAGCCAGGATTAGTGACCCTGTTTCTTTCTTTAATGTACCTGTTGTTAACCATAACCAAGTTTGTTCACTGTCCACTTTGTCTTTTATTTTTTCCAGAAATTGGCCATGCAGTGATTATTATACAATTGTATCACAGTGGCCAGTTGTTTCGCCGGATTTGGCATTGGTTACTAGTCGGGCCCCACCCAGGGGCCTAGGACGTCGTAACATATTTTCGTAATATGCGTGCAAATCCAAGCAGTGCGGCTTTTTGCATGTGACTGATGGTGATTTTGTCAATTTTTAATTGTTTTAAATGTAATTCCAGTGCTTTTGGAATAGCACCCAGTGTGCCAATTACCACTGGAATTACTACTGCTGGTTTGTGCCATACTTTGAATTTCAATTTTTAAGTATTATTATTATTATTATTATTATTATTATTATTATTATTATTATTATTATTATTATTATTGTACAATTGTATCACAGCGGCCAGTTGTTTCGCCGGATTTGGCATTGGTTACTAGTCGGGCCCCACCCAGGGGTCTAGGACGTCGTGACGTATTTTTGTAATATGCGTGCAGATCCAAGCAGTGCGGCTTTTTGCATTTGACTGATGGTGATTTTGTCAATTTTTAACTGTTTTAAATGTAATTCCAGTGCTTTTGGAATAGCACCCAGTGTGCCAATTACCACTGGAATTACCACTGCTGGTTTGTGCCATAGTCGTTGAATTTCGATTTTTAAGTCCTGGTATCTTGCGATTTTTTCATGTTCCTTCTCGGCGACCCTGCTATCACCTGGTATTGCGATGTCTATGATTATGACCTTATTTTTCTCAACCAGTGTGATGTCTGGTGTATTATGCGCCAGTATTTTGTCGGTTTGTATACGGAAATCCCACAAGATCTTGACCATCTGATTTTCTGTGACTTTTTCAGGCTGATGTTCCCACCAGTTTGTTGCTGTTTTGATATTATAATTTTTGCACAAATTCCAATGGATCATTTGTGCTACTGAATTGTGCCGCAATTTATAATCAGTCTGCACGATTTTTTTACAGCAGCTGAGTATGTGATCAACAGTTTCATCAGCTTCTTTGCAAAGTCTGCATTTGGCATCATCAGAGGATTTTTCGATTTTGGCCTTAATGGCATTTGTGCGGATAGCTTGTTCTTGCGTAGCCAGGATTAGTGACTCTGTTTCTTTCTTTAATGTACCTGTTGTTAACCATAACCAAGTTTGTTCACTGTCCACTTTATCTTTTATTTTTTCCAGAAATTGGCCATGCAGTGCTTTGTTCTGCCAACTCTCCATTCTTGATTTTATCACATCTTTTCTGTATTCTTGTTTCGTCTGTTGGGCCTTCAGTAGATTTTTGTTCTTTACTTCGATTAATAGATTTTCTTGATTTTCTTTTAAATAATCAGCCAGTGCATGTTTTTCTTCTTCAACTGTTTGCTTCACTTGTAATAATCCTCTGCCACCTGATTTTCGGGGCAGATACAGTCTATCAGTATCACCACGTGGATGTAAACTGTAGTGCATTGTCATTAGTTTCCTGGTTTTTCGGTCCAAAAGGTCCAAATCAGCTTGTGTCCAGTTAACTATACCAGCTGTGTATCTTATAACTGGTATTGCCCAGGTATTTATGGCCTTGATTGTATTTCCACCATTCAATTTAGATTTTAAAATTTTCCTAACTCTGTTGGTGTACTCTCGCCTGACAATAGTTTTTACTTCTCCATGCTTGATGTTATCCAACTGCAGAATGCCTAAGTATTTGTAGGCTTCATTTTCTTTGCATTTAATTAATTGGCCATTGGGCATTTCAATTCCCTCACATGCAGTGATTTTGCCCCTTTTTATGGATACAGTGGCGCATTTTTCCATGCCAAACTGCATTGAAATATCGGTGCTGAATACTCGGACTGTGTTTGTCAATGATTGGATTTCTATTTCTGACTTTCCATAGAGTTTCAAATCATCCATATATAGTAAATGTGAAATTTTTTCAGCTTCTTTGGCTGTTTGGTAGCCTAATTTCATTTTTTTTAAGATTACTGATAGTGGGATCATTGCGATGATGAAGAGAAGAGGTGAAAGTGAATCACCCTGGAAAATTCCTCGCTTGATATTAACCATTCCGTAGATCTCATTCCCCACTGCCAACTCAGTTCTCCATTGTTTCATCGCCTTTTCAGTAAAGGATGTAATATTTTTGCTAATGCCAGTTGTTTCTAAGCATTTTATGATCCAACTATGTGGCAGTGAGTCAAATGCCTTTTTGTAATCAATCCAGGCCATATTCAAGTTTGTTTTTCTGTTCTTACAATTTTCTAATATCATTTTATCAATTAGAAGCTGATCTTTTGTGCCCCTGCTCCTTCTTTTGTTGCCTTTTTGCTCTACTGGCAAGATGTTGTTTGTTTCCAAATAATCCATCATGTTATCTGCAATAATGCCTGTGAGTAATTTGAAGGTTGTTGGCAAGCATGTTATTGGTCTGTAGTTTTCAGGTGTTGTTCCTTTAGTTGCATCTTTCTGAATCAAGTATGTTTTTCCAGTTGTCAACCATTCATCAATTTGGCCCTTTTGTAAAATTTCATTCAGTTGCCTGGCCAATATTGCATGTAAACTGGTCAGATATTTGAGCCAGAAACCATGTAATTGGTCCTTTCCAGGTGATGTCCAATTCTTTACCTTTTTAACTCGATTTTTGACCATCTCAGTTGTTATTTCTAATACTTGCATTTGTTTGTTGCCAATGCTTTTCTCAAAGTCATGTATCCACTTTGCTTCCTTGTTGTAGTCCTTTGCATTTTCCCACAATTCTTTCCAGAATTCAACTGTGGCCTGTTTTTCTGGTTTTTCACTTTTGGTGTCACCATTTACATTAAGACTTTGATAAAAACGCCGTTGGTCTGATCGAAATTGCTGATTTTGTTTATATTGGATGATTCGTGCCTCATATCTTTCAATTTTTCTAGCTGTTGCTGTTATCTGCTGTTTTACAATCTCTACAGCTTCATTGATGTTTCTTGTATCCAATCTATATCTCCTGATTAGCCGATCTATGATTTTGTTGTTTTTAAGCCGTTGCTCATGCATGTTCTTTAAGTTACTAGCATCTGCCCTTAATTTTTTGATTTTTTGTTCTAAACGGATTTTCCACTTTGGCTTTGATGCTTTTTCTGTTGTGTGACTAGGTACTTTAATTTTAATGCCTAGTTCATTAGTGACTATTACAGCTGCGCTGTACATTAACTGGTTTGTTTCCAAGATGGATCCCGGTTCAATTGTTGAAAACACTGCATTAACCATTTTCATGATAGGGGCCAAAATTTTCTTAGGCACAGTTTTTAGTGGTGGTAAACGTTATTATTATTATTATTATTATTATTATTATTATTATTATTATTATTATTATTATTATTATTATTAAAGAAACTATAGAAATCATCATGCTGGGATGTGTCATTCTTTAATTTTTGGACCATATGAGCCAAGTTTGCAGAGTTCTTCAGTGATTCTGAGCAAGACTTCTAAAAGATACAGCTGGTCGAAGTTTGTTTACCTTATTAGGATTCAGGATGCTAATCACAAACTATAAATACACTTACATATTATGCAGCCAATCACAAACTATAAATACACCATATATTAAGACAGTTGGGTCAGAACTTTATAATTTGCAATATGTTACTGGAAGCTATCCAGTTTTTCAAATGTCCATACTGTGAGATTTTTTCAACAGTATAATGTTCATTAGGATGTGGCAGTACTATTATTAGTACTTATTATTATTTCATCCTCTTTCTATTCTTTAATTATTTATTTAGATTTTTATCCTGCCTTTTGTTTTCCACATGCAACTTTCAGTACTCAAGAGTGGCAGGAATGCAAAATCTTAATTAAATGGAGCTGGCTTTTATGACCTGGATAGTAATTTTCTATATATAAAGGCCATGAGTCTTTTGTGCCATAAGGCAATTATTTTTATGAACAATGACATCATTCTCAAAAAGGGTGAAAACTAGATTTAATTTATCTAACTTTAATTAAAATGTAAAATAGCTAAAATTATTATTTTGCATGTATGCTCTTATGTTTACTCACATAAAGATTCTAATTGTGTAGCAGCTTTTGGAGTCAATCTGAACGTTGCTGGTAATAAAGTGGATAAACATAATTACAACAAATTTGTCTAAAGTATTTCAATCATTTTCACATTAATTGGGAATGCATAAGGTTGCTTGTAACCTCCTCCATATCATTTCAATTGGTGATTTTGACCTTTTGAGCAAATTTCATCTATCTATCTATCTATCTATCTATCTATCTATCTATCTATCTATCTATCTATCTATCTATCTATCTAATCTAATCTAATCTAATCTAATCTAATCTAATCTAATCTATCTATCTATCTATCTACATCTACCTACCTACCTACCTACCTACCTACCTACCTACCTACCTACCTACCTACCTACCCATTCCCCCTCTCTCTCCTCTCATCTAATATTTAAAATTTATAAGGCCACCCACTACAGTGGTTCTCCATTTCTCTTACTCAGAGTTAAAATTATATTGTAGGAGCAGGCACTATCAAATTTTGTGTATGCAATGAGAAAGCACGTTTTTCAACATAAGGAAACTATCTCAAGGTAAGTGCTTCACAAAATCAAGCCCATTACATTGAAGTGATGATGTGGCTATAATAGGAAATGTGATTTATCAGCTTATTGAAAGCAATCTGAAATGGATAGTTCAGATTTTAGTGATTATGGCAAAGGCTGCTTGGAATCCAGCTGTGTTTATGGCAATCCAGCGTAACCTAATACAGTCACTTTGACATAGGCAAGCTGTGAGACTTAATTACATTGGAATTGTTTAATGGATCTCAATACAGACTCAATACATGATGAATACTCAAACAAGTATGATCTGCTGTTAGATTCCCCACATTGCCACTAATTATTTAACGTGGAAGAGCTTAGCAATTTTTATGGCTTTTTTTTTTGTTGCCAATGGATGATCAGATTGGTGGGTTTGATTAGTGGTTTCATAGGAGATAAAGTTCTACTTACTATGTAAATGGTTAATATATGTATCCATGTATCTATGTACGCATGTTTTTGCTCATGTTTCTTGGGAGTCTCTCATTTATTAGCCTTCTAATCTATTTTCTGCTTCCTGTTTCTGTGGCAGCAGATGGCATTATCTCCATAAGTCTCTCTGTTGCCTTGTAAATACATTATTGCATAGGAACATTAAAGGGCAGGAGATGACCATATGGTATGTCATTGCAGGCTGCCCTTTAAGACCCAAATACCAAAGTGTCATTTTAACACTCTAGTTCTTGATAATAGATGTGTAATGTGATTTCTGGTATACAATGGGGTATGTGAAAGAAGCTAGAGAAACAGATTAACAGCTGGTATCTTGGTGCAGTTCCAGATACGCTTGTGTTTAGCACCATTACACTGAGCTGATAGGGGTAGCCTTGGTGCGTCTTTCCAGCGGTGCTTCACAGCAAACACCTGATTCACTTTTATTGCAGGGCTGGGTTCCAGCACGCATTACTGCCAGTTCACTAGTGTGTGTGCCGTGTGATGCATACTGCATGTGCATACTGCATACTGCATGTGCATGCACAGTGAAATAAAAATTGTTCTGCACATGCGCAGAAGTAAACAACAAGATGGTGGTGCTACAGTGCAACCCAGAGAACCAGTTCAGGGACGTGGCAGGCCTGGGTTGCTGTTGGTTCCAGCAACTCAGGCCACCAAACCAATACTGGTTCAGCCGAACCAGTCCGAACTGGTAGGAACCCACCACTGTTTTATTGGTTGTATTAGTGAAGGCTGAAAAAACATTTACTTCATACATTTGGAAAGCCAAACCTTTGGAAGGAATAATTAGGGTTTCCCTGGCTTGTGGGTCTTCTCGTTTAAATTCATATCTTTTTAAAGGCGCTATAATAACTGAGACTGGAGGGTGAAAGATGAGGTCTGGATTTCTCTTACTTGTATTCTAAAAGCTGGAGAGCTTTTAGAATGCAAGTATGAGTGTAGACTTGACTATAGAAGAGAAACATTCCATTCTTTTAGTTCTCTCTTATTGAAAAGTGTGTCCCTTTTATTTTATTTTTTCTCTTTTTCTGAACGAAAAGGGCATTTTGCCATTCCCTCCTCCCCTGCCCAGTTCTATCCTTTCCATTTGTCCTCCAGGCCCAATCTTTTCTTTTTTCCTGCTGCTCCAGTTCCTTTATCTGTTCTTTCTATGGAATTTCAGCTCCATTTTTATATCTATCTATCTATCTATCTATCTATCTATCTATCTATCTATCTATCTATCTATCTATCTATCTATCTATCTATCTATCTATCTATGCTCAAAGTGACCTATCACTTTTTTTCTTGGGTCCTGTTAGGATAGTTATCTGCTCCATTGCCCAGAATGGTATTCACAGAATCTGACATATTGTTCCTTGGGACATTTTCTTTACTCTAGATAAGTAAAGATGTCTTCCCACTACTAAATACTATTTAGAAGATCATGGCCTCCTACCACAAATCTAACTACCCCAGAAGTTAAAATAAAGCTGTGTGTGTGTGTGTGTGTGCATGCGTGTGTGCGTGCGCACATGTGCACATGCCACACGCACACCAGTGGTGGATTTCACATTTTGTTACTACCGGTTTGTCTCATTCACTTCTGTGCATGCCCCTTCTGCACATGCGCCCGGCCTCAAAAACGTGCCCAAATAGGACAGCATAGAGCTGGGGAGGCTGGGGAGGCTCACCCACGACTACCAGTTTGGGCAAACTGGTCCAAACCAGCTGAATTCCACCTCTGGACACAAACACACACACACACACACACACACATTTGCAAGTCACTTTCTGTCTCTGTTTAAAAGAATATAGGGAAATAAAGACATCTGTTCCTCTCCTCATGTCCTTATCTCAGGCACAAAATAACATTAAAAAAAAAACCAGTAACAACTGTTGTTTACTTTGGTCTACCTCTAACACCAAATAGCAGCAGTCCTGGTCCTGCAGGAGATCTAACCCTTCCCAACCTCAAAAGCAATTTGAATCTACATTCACTTGTTCCTCTTCCTCCTTAGGTATGAGACTTGATTGTACCAATTGCTACTACATATCATATTTTTCAAAGTATAAGACACCTTTACCCCCCCCCCAAAAGAGGGTGAAAATTTGGGTGCATCTTATACACCAAATGCAGCCCCACCTACCACTGGTCCCCACCCTTTGGCCTATGCGTCCCAGCAATTTACCTCCTTGAAGCAAATGGAGAAAATGGGGCTTGCGAAGGCGGCAATAGGCTATGGCAATCCCTGCAGCTTGAAATAGCTGATCATCGGGAGGCTCGTGGTGAAACTGAAATTGAAAGTGAAACTTGCTGTTTGCTGTAAGGAGGAAAATTGCTGGGGGGGCAGAAGCAGATTTTTTTTCTAATCAGGCTAAACTGAAACAGGCTGTTTGCTGTTTGCTGTTTGCTGCAAGAAGGTAAGTCAATAACTATAAATGCCTATAGAATGTTCAAATTATTAGACTTATTTTTTAAAGACTGCTTTATTATTGTTCTAGACAACTTAACAAACTGAAGAAGCTTTTTAAAATAAATGCTTGATCTAAAGAGGCCCAGTGCTATTGTATCTTCTTTTAAATAGCAGAGAATAATGTATACACATCCAGAAAGCCACATTAATTTTAACAGCATCTGTAAAAGTATAGTCTGAATAGTGAACACCACAATGTGCATATCTTTTGTACTGTTTGCTGTTTGCTACAAGAAGGCAAATTGCTGGGAGGTAGAGGCAGATCCCCCCCCTCTTGTTTTCCTCCCCAAAAGCTAGGTGCATCTTATACTTCGGAGCGTCTTATACTCCGAAAAATATGATATTTTCTAGGAAAAGGCTTTTCTGTTGTCTTCCTTCTAACCACAATGTGTGAAAAAAGACAGCTCCCACATCATGGTACTTCTGGCAATTTAAAAGGAAACGAGGTGAACAAATCAGTGGTGGGATTAAAAAAAAATTACTACTGGTTCTGTGCTCCTGACTTGGTAGGCATGGCATGGCTTGGTGGGTGTGGCTTGGTGGGCCTGGCAGGGGAAGGATACTGTAAATCTCCATTCCCACCTCACTCCAGGGGAAGATTACTGCAAAATCCCCATTCCCTCTGTATCAGCTGGGACTCAGGAGGCAGAGAATAGATGGGGTGGGGCCAGTAAGAGGTGGTATTTACCAGTTCTCAGAACTACTCCAAATTTCCACTACCGCTTCTCCAGAACTGGTCAGAACCTGCTGAATACTACCTCTGGAACAAATGAAATATATTCTGTAATGCCACCTTCTGACCTTATTGCATATTTCCATTTTGGAGAGGGACTATTTCACAAGAGATAAAGAAGCTCAAACTTTACTTTAAAAATTGTAAGTTAAGAGATTTAAGATTTAAGATTTAGTTTATTTGTATGCCGCCCTTCTCCGGGAGGGACTCAGGGTGGCGAACAACTCAAAGGGGAAAAAGGGAACATAAAACACAATACACGTGATTAAAATAAACAAGAGTCATACAGCCATACAAGTCGAGAGGGGAGGGGAACTCATCAACCCCAGGCCTGCCGGCACAGCCAGGTTTTGACGGCTTTCCGGAAGGCCTGGAGAGAGGTGAGGGTCTGAATCTCCGCGGGGAGTTCGTTCCAAAGGGCCGGAGCTGCCACAGAGAAGGCCCTCCCCCAGGTAGTAGCCAGGTGGCATTGGCTGGTGGACGGAACCCGGAGGAGGCCGACCCTGTGTGATCTAACAGGTCTTTGGGAGGTAATTGGCAGCAGGCGGTCTCTCAAGTACCCAGGTCCAATACCATGAAGGGCTTTATAAGTTACGACTAGCCCTTTGAAGTGTATCCGGAGACCGATTGGTAGCCAGTGCAGCTCATGGAGGATAGCTGTTAAAAGTTAATAGATAAAAAGATAAGTTAAAAAGTAAAGTTTTAAGTAAAACTTTTAATAGCAAGAGAGGTAACAATATAGTTATTCAAAACATAGACAACAATTTTAAAAGGATATCCCACATTTTAAAAAAAACCTATAAAGCAAAATAAGATTGATCACTGATACTAGTCCACTCCTAATTTTAGAGGAACCTCTGATACAAAGAAACTGCAAGCAGTATGAAATACATAAACACTGGCTTTGTACAGAGAGTATAAATAATAGTGACAAAATATGAGACTTAAAGCCCAAAGTATAAATACAACCTTAAGCAATATTTCTAGTTAAATTTGTTACTTACTTCTTAAAATGATGTAATAGTTGACGTTGGTCCCCACTAGCTTTATTGGACACTTTCCAAGCTTTTATAAATTTAATAGAGGCCCAGAAGCCCTGACACACAGTTTCCACGCCTGGTATTTCAAAAAGAGTAAAAGCTATTCCACTTTTGGTGTGTGTGTGTGTGTGTGTGTGTGTGTGTGTGTATACACATAGTAAGAGGGGGATTGCCTTTTGTTATGTACTAAAGAAAGCATATCACTATAATGAAGATATTTCCTGTAATGTTATCTGGGGATCACCTTGGGAGCCAGGAGGAAGAGCTGCAGACTACATAAAGGTATCTCAGTTAACAGAAGCAGAGGAGACTTGGGACCCTCCCTAGTTTTCAAAATAGTAAAAAGGAAAGGAGGGGAATCCCAAAGGTGCTTTTTCAAGACACAATTGGACTTTCTAGTTTTTTTTCTTCGAAGACATTTTGTTTCTCATTCAGAGTTGATAGACAAATATAATCTAACTCATTATATATATATATATATATATATATATATATATATATATATATATATATATATATATATATATATATATATATATATATATATATATATATATATATATATATATATATATATATATATATATATATCCTTTCCCTCCAAAAATAAGACCTCCACAGATTAAGCCCAATTGGATTTTTGAGCACATGCACTAAAATAAGCCCTTCCCCTAAAATAAGCCCTCTCTAAAAATATTGCAACACAGCAGCAGCCATGAGGTGATCATGCTCACTGCCTCCTGCACCTCAAAAATATAAGACTTCCCTGAAAATAAGGCCAGGTGATTATTTCGGGCGTAATAAATCCCCCCTCTCTCCCCAGGTGACTTGGGGTGAAAGAGAGTGACTGGCCTAAGGTTATTCTTGTACCTGTCATTTTTAAGTCCACTTCCAAATTAGCCTTGATTTTGTCAGGTAAAATGTATTTCTCTTCCAATGGTAAAATATTTTCCTTCATTTCTTCCCTTTAATGGTAGACTTTACTTCTTTCTAGTCCCCCCTAATGTCCAGTTTTAAAATATTATTTTTTAGCATTATCTCACAGGAAGGGTTCTTATAACTAATTCCAAAATATTATTTCAAACTTATCACTTCCTTAAACACTTAATAAACACTGACATTTTAATCACCCATTTCCTGTTTATTTGAATAAATAAATAAGCTCTTAAACTTGTAGTTAAAATTTATTTTGCTAAGGATTCTAGGAAACCTATCTAGTGCTGTCAGATTTCTTGATCCAATGATTTCTAATAGCTTAAAAGTAGTTAACAAGCATTTTCCAAAAGCAATTAGAAAAGGACGTATGCAAACCCAGGGTCCTTTCAGAGACACCAACTGCAGTTTTAGCAACATGGCTATTCCCACATCTCTGGACCTCTAAACCTATTGGAGACCACTGTCTTGCAGTTTCCTCATGAGAAGCAGCTCTCTGGAGCATTTCTTCTTATACAGAGATGAATGATTAAAATGTTGGTTTACTCTCTGGCTCTTCATTCTGATATGGTCATCAGATTTGCTTTTGCAGAGCCGTCTTAAATCCAGCCTTCCCTCCCTCCTGCCAATCCATGTTTATCCTCATTGTAATCACTTGAGCCACATCCTACTGGTAATAATTTCTATTAATATTTCTCAGATAGATAAAATCACAGATTTCTTTTAGTTTTTCATTTATAATTGTTTCCGTTCTCTGCAAAACTTTAATGTTTAGACAATTCTTTTAAAGCTCTCGCTCTTTTGACCACAGTATTTTTTGTCTCTCTACACCCCCCCCCCCACATACATATTTACTACATATGGCCAGGTGGAGCTTGAAACTGTAACTACGTCTATGTTCAAGATTTCCCAGATTACATTTTTACCATCTTGTCTACTTTATCAAAAGTTTCCCTATGAAATTCTTACAGTTGCAACTTTACTTATGTTCTGACAATTAGTTATGGCTCCATCCTCAACAGTTTTGTTCCTCAGACTATAAAAAAGCAATCATAGCAGTGGCGATCCAATCCTATAGCCAAGATCCATACTTGAAGACTGTATTGAGACAAACTGGAATGAGACAAACTTTTAAATTCTTCAGGATTCTTTCTCAGGTATAACTAAGATATAAAAAAATGTTCCAGAGAAATAGTTACCATACATTATTTCAGACATCGTCTACACTTTAAAATCAGTCTAAGGTGGAATTTGTAATCTAAATGGATTTATTAGTGAGAGATACTTCACACTACATATAATATCTATCTGAAATGAAGAAAAATGATTGTTCATGCCATTTTTTTTTTGCTATTGATTAAGAACTTTAGTTAAAAATCTCATTTAAGCTAAAGTTTGAAGTTTGAAGAGAAAAGAAAAAAGAAAAGATGCAAGGAAGAATTTAAAAAGAAAGTGGAAAAAGAAATAAAAGTAAGAATATATTAAACAGAAAAAATATATATAAAGAAGTGACTTCTAACCTTCCAACCATCACAAGAGTAAATAAACTTTGTGACTCTTAACACCTCCAAGGTTACAATGATCTCTTTATCCCAGGCAATATATGAATATATAGGTTTATTGTATGCTAAAGCTCTCTATAAGAATCTGAACTACTAATGGTCGAAGTAAATAGGCAGTAGATAAGAATCAATGGAATTCGAAGTTGGCTGGACTTAGAGATTGTTAGGTGCAAAGGGACTTGAGATTGATGATGTGGTTGACTCCTCCCTTGGGGTCAATATGGTCATCTTCTACATCACCTTCCACAGAAGTCCATTGTTCATCTCAGCTCTGAAAACAGAAGGCTATTAGTAACTATGTTGTGGTTAATGTAATGGATGTCTTCCCCTTGCAGGAAATAGTAGTTTGATCATTTTATCAATTGCTATAGCAGGAAAAAAATGATTCAATTCACATTGTAGTCATTTTATATTTTTCACTTGAAAGGTAATAAAATGTATGAAGCTAGTTACTGGCATATGTAAAATGGCACAATTTCTATTTAGCTTCATTCATTCCACATTTGCTGAGTTTGGAATTTTTGAAATTGAAAACCAGAGTACAAGGAACCTTGGATTGGAAACAAATGGAGACCGAAAGAAATAAATCCAAATTCAAGACTGATGTAAATCAGCCTAACTTCAGTGAACTGAGCACACTACTCTATTTAATAAACAGGGAACACTTTTGTCGTACTGCCAAATAGCATTTTAACAGGCTAATGAACCTAAATAGATAGATAACAAATCAATGAATATAATTTATTAACAATGTATTCTCCCCCTCCCCATTCTTGACTTAGAAAATTTTCAACTAAACTCTCAAGGGGAAGGCAGATCTCTTTCAGCAGAAGGAGAATACCAGGGCAATGCACCAAGCGGTATCCCAAAGCTATCTGGATACCTCCTGGACTGAACAAAACAAGGTTATATGGTAACCTCTACCCTGAAAACAATTTTCTACTGATTTCCATAGGTGTCCCTTTGATGAAGTATCCATTATCCTGTTAGCCTCTCTAGTTCTTCGACTCAAATATGCAAGTTGAAATATTTTATTCCACTAATGGAGGAAGCTCCGGAGTCAAAAAAAGGAGAGCTGGTCAGCATGCATTTTTCACTATTAGAAAGCCACTAATTACTACGTGCTCATATGTGTGTACGGTTCCGACTTTGATCCAGAGCTCATCATGAAATCCATATCTACGTCTACATTATGTATATATAAGACCATAACCATATCTACTTAACAACTTAATTTAAAATTTAAAACCAAACATTTATGTATTGATGACCATAACATCTAATACCTTGTTGTTGGTGCAGCCTATGGTCAACCATAGGCTTCGACTGGATTTGGAATTTTTGTCCACCTGTTAAGTCCTTCCCAAGGATCTGGGATAGGCAGATGTGGTTGTTTAATAATATTAAAAGATATGGTTGCAGGATGTAAGCTGTTCCAAGTAAAGCTGCCCTTTGCAATTGACGATGAATTTGTCAATGCCAATAGTATTCAAATGATGCTCCAGTGGTTTTGGGATTGCACACAAGGCATCTACCACTATTAGAACTATGTATGCTTTCTTTTGCCATGGTCATTCTATTTCTATTTATAGTTTTTGGTATTTTGTGATTCCCCCCAATTTTTTTCTACTCTTCTTTCTGCTGTGTCCACTATCCAGACATTTTAGTCTTTGTTATTGACAGTTGTTAAATCTGGGGTGTTATGTAGAATGTGCCTGTCTGTCTGAATTCTAAAGTCCCAGAGCATTTGGGCTTCTTTGTTCTCTATTTATTTATTTTGTGCTCTCACCAATTTTTGCTTGCAGGAAAATGGCATTTCTTGCAGATACTCCAATGCATCCTTGTTGACACTGGGTCATGCCATTGTTTGTGGTGGGTCTGTGTGATCTTCCTGCAGGAGCTAATAGTTTCTTCAGCTTCTTTGCAGAGGTGGCATTTGATGTCTGTTGCTCCTCTTCTCAGTTCTGGCATTGGATATTCTAGGTCTTGGTCTTGTGCAGCTAAAACTAGTCCCTTTCTCTTTATTCAATTTTCTTGCTCTCAAACCCTGTCGTTATCTGTTTTGCCTTCTGTTTTTTGTAATGCATTGGCCATGTAAAATGTTTGCCTTGCCACGTCATGTGCTTTCTATTCTTCATTTGAACTTTCTTGTAAGCTAGTTTGATCTCTCCAGTATCCAGTAAGCTTTGATGCACTTATTAAACTGCAGTACTAGATAGGTTTTTTTTAAAAAAAAGAAAAATCAGATTAGGAACAAACTGATATGCAATAATCATCTAATAACTTTTTTCTAATTATAATTCCCAAATAAAACTACTGAAATGTTTCATTAATGTATCACTAATGCCCTACAACTGACAATGATATTATAGACTGAGTGTTCTGCCCCTTGCAACTACAGGTAGTACTTACAATCAAAATTGTGCCCCAAATTTCTGTTGTGAAGCACGATACTTGTTAAGTGAGTTTTGCTCCATTTTATGATCTTTCCTGCCACAGTTGTTAAGTGAATCAGTGCAGTTGTTAAGTTAGCAATACAGTTGTTAAATAACTCTGGCTTCCCCATTGACTTTGCTTGTCAGAAGGTCACAGAAAGTGATTACGTGACCCCTGTTAACTACAATTCTCATAAATATGAGTCAGTTGCCAATCATCTGAATTTTAATTCTTTCTGCAACAGTCGCAAGTGTGCAAAATGATCATAAACAATTTTTTTCAGTGCCGTTGTAACTTCAAATGGTCACTAAATGAACTGAAAAGAGGTGTTACCTGTATTGCAACACCTCTAAAGAGCTTCAGCAGTCCTGCCTAATTCACTCATCTGAACAGAAGTGACATCCTTGCAATAGATCACAAAATACTAATACAGTCACATGAACAAGATTTTGAAGCAGACTCAGATGCCAGGAGAACATAGTAATCTATTATTGGCCTTAAAAGGATGTCACCTACAGGTAATTGTTCTGGAGGAAAGAAATTTCAAGAACAGGTTGCAATATGAAATTGATGAATCAGATATATTCAGTGTTTCCTTCTCTTTCTCATGCTTAGCCCTTTTGTGTATTGTAAAGCCTATTGGTGCAAAAATAACCTGTGTTCTAGCTCAACTATTGATTTATAAACAGGCATTGTTGATAAGGAAACTATCTCTGTATTTTGCATTAATTCTCCTCTCCTTGTTTACAATCAGGTCTCTCTAATAATGGAGATATATTTCCAGGTAGCTGTTGGAAGTCTAACTGTTGAAGCAGACTATAGCCCGTGAAACTTTATACCAGAAAAACTTTCCTTGTTTTTAAAGATACCATAGCTGTCTTGCTTTTCTATTTTTCTCTATGACATGAAAAATAGAGCTCTCTTGCAGAATTTAAGTAAACTTGCACAGCAGGGAAACTTCACATGGATCACACATGTCCAAAATAGGAATTATTTTTTTTAAAAAAATTAACAGCTATTATGCAACAGAAAATATTCGAGCCATTTTTAATGTGGCCTCCTGTATAATTGGCTATTTTAATGTAGCCTTGACAAATGTGCTCTGTAGCCCAGCAAAATATAGGTATAAATTCAGTTAAATGAACATAGAAGGAAAGGAACATGGTAGACCAGTAAATTCATATCTCATTCCCTACTGCCAACTCAGTTCTCCATTGTTTCATCGCCTTTTCAGTAAAGGATGTAATATTTTTGCTAATGCCAGTTGTTTCTAAGCATTTTATGATCCAACTATGTGGCAGTGAGTCAAATGCCTTTTTGTAATCAATCCAGACCATATTCAAGTTCGTTTTTCTGTTCTTACAATTTTCTAATATCATTTTATCAATTAGAAGCTGATCTTTTGTGCCCCTGCTCCTTCTTTTGTTGCCTTTTTGCTCTACTGGCAAGATGTTGTTTGTTTCCAAATAATCCATCATGTTATCTGCAATAATGCCTGTGAGTAATTTGAAGGTTGTTGGCAAGCATGTTATTGGTCTGTAGTTTTCAGGTGTTGTTCCTTTAGTTGCATCTTTCTGAATCAAGTATGTTTTTCCAGTTGTCAACCATTCATCAATTTGGCCCTTTTGTAAAATTTCATTCTAAATTCTTTTGTGCTTTCAATTAATAAATTCAGTTCTGCTTTTGTTTTACCAAACAACTTCAAATCATCCTTGTACACCAAGTGCAAAATTTTCAGTCCTTTCTTTGCAAGTTTGTATCCACAGTTCATCTTCTTCAAAATGATTATTATTGATTATTCTTCAAAATGATTATTATTATTGATTATTCTTCAAAATGATTATTATTGATTATTCTTCAAAATGATTATTATTATTATTATTATTATTATTATTATTATTATTATCCTTTATGTATAATCCAAAGGGATTGCTAATCTTCCTTACATGGGTACCATTCAATATTCATATCCAATTATACTCATCATAACACTACACATTGTATACATTAGTAACATTATCAGTTATTTATTTAAGCTATATCTATTGTCAATAAATTTCACTAAGTTTAACTAGTTTTAAATTATATTCTTCCATCTATCAACCTGAATCTTTCCAATAGCAAAACAGTCTCATATCTTCTGCCATTTTTGGTGCCAGTCCTCTAATCATCTTCTTGATCAGCTTTGTATAGACTCCTCTTAGCAACTCCTTGCTTATAAGATCTCTCATATAATCTTGGTGCCCTCTTTCTGTTTCCTTATTCAGCTTATCTTTGATTGTCAGCAGTGTTATCAACACTTTTGCTAATAGAATTTCTCTCTTTAAATCCATAAATTCTTTGGTTTTTTCTTCTTCTGTATCTTGCCCTCTGGAATAAATTTCCTCTCCATTTAATTCCTCTTTCAGTATTCCATTCTTTCCATTTTCAGAGACAAACTAACCACCATAAATATCAGCAGGCTTAATCTCTTTATATTCAAATTCCACTTCAATTTTTTGAGTTTTAACCACCACATTTTGCATTTGATAGACATCCTCAATTTCTTCATCATATTTTGCTGTTATATGCTCTAAGTCTTCCAGTTTCTTCTCAATCCTTTCATATGTATTTGATAATTTCTGTATTTCTGAAAGTATCATTTGCAAGCTTGAGATTTCTGTTTTCTTTTGAAATTGTGCAATTCTCTCAGCTAACAAACACAGCTGCTCTAGCTTGGAAAGTTAATAAAATTAAAACATAGATTCACAAAAACATTTGTTTTCATTTTTCTCTGATTAAAGATATACTTCAAAGGGACATCTGTGTGCTTCCCTTCTTAGCACTCTCTGTAGCCAAGCAGTGAAACCTTGTAGTGCCAAGTCAAAACAATCAGTGGAGAAAAAGTGTTCCATTTTCAATATACAAACTCCAATCCACAAACCCTCCTAGCCTCCTAGCCTCTCTTTCCATATCCTTCTGTTTTGGAGCTGCCCCAACTTCGTCAGCTTGGCTGGATTTTTTGTCGCCGGCTTGAAGAACTTCTCTTGCCTCTATCAGGGACTTTGTGATGTCCCTGAGGTCAGCAAGATATATTCTTCCTGTTCAACATCTCTTTGGGATGGTTTAGGTTCGATTGGACCACCCAGCAACAAAAGTATTGGCTGCGGTCTCGGGGCATCAAGACTGCACATCCATATCGTCGCAACATTGGCTCCTCGTTCCAAAATTGCAGATTGTTAATACTTAGAAGATTATTTTTAAATATTAGCCATTTAATCCTAATGATACATTAGGATTTTAACTATGTTTTACCTAGAGTTGAATAGTTAATTTTAAGAAAAAGCTGTTATTTAGCATACACATCCAGATCAGTGCATCCTTTTTTTCTTATTTATATTCCAATCCCTGAGACAGATGTATCTATATTATACATCTATCTATATATTCACTATAGATGGAAATTAATCAACAGCCACAGGCCTGCCGGAACAGCCAGGTCTTGGTCGCTTTACGGAAGGCCGGGAGAGTGGTGAGGGTCTGGATCTCTGCGGGTAGCTCATTCCACAAGGCCGGTGCAGCTACAGAGAAGGCCCTCCCTCGGGGAGCCACCAGCCGGCATTGTCCGGTCGACGGCACCCAGAGGAGGCTCAACTTGTGTGATCTTATTGGTCGATGGGAGGTGAATGGCAGGAGGTGGTCTCTCAGGTAGCCAGGTCCAATACCATGTAGGGCTTTAAAAGTAACGACTAGCACCTTGAACCAGGTCCAGAGACCAATGGGAAGCCAGTGCAGCTCGCGGAGGATAGGTGTAACATGGGTGTATCTAGGAACACCCATTATCGCTTGCGCGGCTGCATTCTGGACCAGCTGTAGTCTTTGGACAGTCTTCAAGGGCAGCCCCAGGTAGAGTGCATTACAGTAATCCAGTCTTGAGATGACGAGGGTGTGAGTGACTATTTGAAATGACTCCCGGTCCAGATAGGGCCGCAACTGGTGCACCAGGCGAACCTGGGCAAAGGCCCCCCTGGTCACAAATGGTGGAGGACACCCAAATTGCGAGCCCTCTCTGAGGGGCGAATAACTTCGCCCCCCAGGCTAAGAGGTGGTATGTTGGGACCATGCTTGGGAGGCAACATCAATAGCCACTCGGTCTTGTCTGGATTGAGTGCAAGCTTGTTCGCTCCCATCCAGACCCTAACAGCCTCCAAGCACTGGCACATCACTTCAACTGCTTCACTGAGTTGGCATGGGGCGGACAGATACAATTGAGTATTGTCCGCGTATTGATGATATTTAATCCCGTGCCGACGTATGATCTCACCCAGCGGCTTCATGTAGATATTGAACAGGAGGGGGGATAGGACCAAACCCTGCGGCACCCCATATTTGAGGGGCCTAGGGGTCGATCTCTGTCCCCCAACCAACACAATTATTCCTTTATTAGGTGCGCCAGCAACCCCAACAAAAAGCTTCTCTTTCACCTCAGGCTGTCTGGCAGGAGAGATGAATAGTTCTCTGCCACATCTATTCATCTCCACCCCCTTCCTTTTATCCCCAGAACTAGGGTGGGTCTTCACTAGCAGCGGTGGCTCTTCCTTCCCAAGGATCAACCCATAGATTTCCACTGCTCTTCTCTGCTTTCTGCGCATCTGCACATCAGGGACTGGACCCATCTGTTCCTCCTCTTCCTCATCAGCCACCTCCAGACCTGGGGGCTGTTGATTCTCCATCTGACAGCTGATGGATGGCCCAGATTCAGCCTCCCTCCCTCCCCCCCTCTCTCTCTGCCAGCTCCATTCCCTCTTCCCCCTTGGAACTCTCAGGTTGTCTTGTTGCTGACTCTGACTCCCACACCTCCTCCTCATCTGATTCAGCTGTTGGAGGAGCTGGTGGCCAACAGGCCACAACAGTGCTCCATTGCCATCTTCCTTGTGCATTGACTGATTGTTCAGGTTGTCCTCCTTTTAATCTGGCACTGCCCAGAGCAGGATGTGGAGTCCTATCATCCAATCCCACCATGCTTCCTTAGCAAGTATATTCAACGTTTGCCAGAAAGACTTATCTGTATATGCATTCCACTGTGCATTCACTCTTTGCCTGGAAATGGGCCTTTCCATCCCTGAATAGACCTGGAAGAACAAAACACTCCTTCAGTCAGATGCCTTCTCTGAACTTGTGAGAGGAGAATACCGAACAATTAAAAAGTCCTGACACATTCATGAAACTGGACACGTGATCCTTAATTTATTGTTTTATTTATTTATTTATTTATGTTTTAAGAGCCAAGGTGGCGCAGTGGTTAGAGTGCAGTACTGCAGGCCACTTCAGCTGACTGTTAGCTGCAGTTTGGCGGTTCAAATCTCACTGGCTCAAGGTTGACTCAGCCTTCCATCCTTCCGAGGTGGGTGAAATGAGGACCCAGACTGTGGGGGCGATATGCTGACTCTGTAAACCTCTTAGGGAGGGCTGAAAGCCCTATGAAGTGGTATATGTCTAACTGCTATTGCTAAGTCTGACTGCTATTATTATTTTAGAAAGATATCTACAGCAGTGTTGACTATTGAGATTCCAACATAGACTACAAGCCTTACAATAGCAACACAGAATAACCAATGAAGCAAAATGGATGCTCAAATTAGTTCAAATCAGGCAGCGTCTGAAGGGATAGAGGAGTAGAGGAGAGTCCTGCTATTGCCTTTCTTTCTTCTTTCTCCTGAAAATCTAATATTGGAATCCCAAAAAGAAATGAAGGATCATGTAGCTGGGCTGCATGCTAGAGTAGCAGTGAAAATTATAGTTTGTTCTTGTGGAGGAAGCCTCTATAGGGTCACTGTGTCTGAGCAGGAATGTATTTATAAGGAGAAGATATCTTTGGATCTAAATCAAGGTCTTATAGCTGTGAACTAGTTCTGTAGAAACTGTTAAACATTTTATAAATAATGCACTGGCCACGCTTGTACAATATTAAAAAAAGAAATGTTTTATCAGCTAGATAGAATAAGAGAATACCGATGGGGTAGTTTGTAGATGCTGCCAGAATAAAGCAAATCTGGTTTATATATTTTGAACCAGTGTGAGTGACTAGAACTGCAGTCCTTACCTTTGGCTATGGAGATATCAGCTGTATAAAACAGAGGAGTTACTTATTCAAATGTTTCTGCTCTAACTTTGTCAAAAGTGACCATCACTCATGCTAGTCATTCATATTGTCATAACCCTAGTGCCTTTCACGTTAAAAAAAAAGCATGGAAATTGAGCTACCAAATATGAAAGAATTAATAAAATATACAACTGGGTCATGCCTTGTGTGGAAGATGGAATTAAAAAAGAGATCCCAATTGATGAAAATAATCTATTTTTTCCCCAAGAACACATTTCATTCAGACATTGGTAATCACTGTTTCTAAACCTGAATGGTTCTTCAGCTGCACAGTCACTCTTAATTTTCAAAACAGTCCTTCTGCTATGGCCGGTTGAGCCACTGAGGTGGATTTTCTCCTCTAGCACATTGTCTGGTTTCTATCCCCAGCTTTTCCATTGATAACCTTTATGACCTTTAAAAAGTATTTATTCTCTTTGGGCAAAAGAGGTCTTGACAGCAGGACCAGCCATAGTGCAAAAATATATGGAGAGAACAATACCACAAAGCTTAGTATGTTGAATGTTCTTTGTCCTTATGCACTGGTCAACTCAGAACATTCAAACTTCACAACGTGAGGACAAATCTGACATAATTCAGTCCAATTATCTGAGGTTATACAGCATTAGGAAGAATACTATGCTACACAAAGCAAATGAGGCTCAAAGGATACACTTGGTTATCCAAAACTAAAATTTCTCTAATATTCCATTGTATTTTTTTAGATTGCAATCCTGGATAAACATTCCTGGGCCATAGGTAAGAGCAGATCTCTTCTCAGAGGAGGGAGAAAGAAGAGGAGGTCTACCATTAAGGGATTATCCAAACTTGCATTCACTATCCAAGGAAACTCTTTCAAGACCCTTGTCTTCTAACAACAAAGTTCTAACAACAGGAATGACAGTTGTATTGCAAGCTGTGCTGTGGGTAATAGGAATGAGGCCAGACCCCAAAACCTTCCAGATCTTAAATAGAAGCAGGGAGAAACAGTGGATCTTTCCATCTGAGTGTGAACCTGACAGAGCTTTAGCTAAAGCAGTTCATCCATCTACAGAGGTGCCTTATGGATCCTTCCTAATAGGGTGGCTCTGTAAGAGGAATTAAGAGCATTCAACTATCTCATTCAATATTGAAGCAATCACGATCTTGAGTTGGATTCAAGTCAACAGCTAAATATTGTTTCTGTATATAGTGGTAACATCAACGTCTGGAACCAAACAGAACAATGCTTGCTGGATAATGACATCATCAAGATGATTTGACTGACACCTTTATTCTGCTACAACATCACAACACAGGGGATAGCTGGAGAACACTCTACAATTTTATTAACAGAGTGCTTTCTTAGACTTCGGTAAGCTTGCCCTGAGTTTATAATGAAACACACAAAACTCTCATAAACATCTGAAAAAAAAAAAGGGAACATCACATCTGAATAATTTATCGCTGCTGGCTGTGTGAGCATGCTCAGTTTCATTCTGAGAAGTCTTGTGCCATCTGCTGGTCCTCAGCTGTAATTGGTAGCTGCAGATGCTTGAATTACTGCCCAGCTTGACTGTGACTTGAGGCGTTTCCTCATACTTATATTGCCAGTCTAAGTATGGGTTCCCTACTGTGTCAAGCAATTCTATTGCCGTAGACCCATAATAAAGATTTTTTAAATGTGAAAATTAGTCTTTGGTGAATAGGAATTATTTTCCTAGCTGCTGGAGATACTCAGGTAAAAGGCAGTGACATTTCACATGAGTGGGTCATTGTGTTATTGTTAACACTCAGCTATTATTGCTGCATACCCAGCAGTCGGCACAGATGTTACCCACTTTTTATCACTTAAGAACAAAGAGGTAATTATATTTAACCTTTTTCTCCCCAAGAAATCTAAACAATAAAATGTCACAATAGTGTGTTCAACAGTCAGCGATATAAATATTTATTTAAGTAGCAGCAATAATTCACCGAATGCAAAAGGGGGTCCTAACTAAGCGGATCACGTGAAGTGTTAATACCACTTTATAATGCCTTGGTAAGGCCACACTAGGAATACTGCATTCAGTTTTGGTCGCCACGATGTAGAAAAGATGTGGAAACCCTAGAAAGAGTGCAGAGAAGAGCAACAAAGATGATATGGGGACTGGAGGCTAAAACGTATGAGAAACGGTTGTAGGAACTGGGTATGTCTCGTTTAATGAAAAGAAGGACTAGGGGAGACATGATAGCAGTCTTCCAATATTTCAGGGGTTGCCTCAAAGAAGAGGGAGTCAAACTATTCTCCAAGGCACCTGAGGGCAGAACAAGAAGCAATGGGTGGAAACTAATCAAAGAGAGAAGCAACTCCCCGTGGAGATTCGAACCCTCACCACCCTCCAGGCCTTCCGCAAAGCCCTTAAAACCTGGCTGTTTCGACAGGCCTGGGGCTAAAGAGCTGTTGCCCCCATCTCGAATGGTATGACTGTTGTGTGTTTTTAAATTATGTATTGTTATGTTTTGTTTTATTTTTTTTGTCTGTACCCCCTTCCCTGATTTGAATTGTGAGCCACCCTGAGTCCCCTTCGGGGGAAAAGGGCGGCATACAAATATAATCAATCAATCAATCAATCAATCAAAACTTAGAACTGAGGAGAAATTTCCTGACAGTTAGAACAATCAATCAGTGGAACAGTTTGCCTCCAGAAGTTGTGAATGCCTCAACACTGGAAGTCTTTAAGAAGATGTTGGATAGCCATTTGTCTGAAACGGTATAGGGTTTCCTGCCTAGGCAGGGGGTTGGACTAGAAGACCTCCAAGGTCCCTTCCAACTCTGCTATTGTATTCTTGTATTCTAATTCAGAAGCTGACTTGAGCCATTGTCAAAGAGCATATTTTGAGTAGCTTACTCCCTTTCTCAGTTTAGAACTGGAGTGAGATACATTTCAGATCATCAAATCCTTCCCAGTGGGTTATTTGAAGATATGCAGGTAGCAATCTTTGTAGACACACAAATATCAGAAATTTTACAGAAATCTGACATCAGAGATATGTCTTGTAGATCAAGGGTAGGTAAGCAGACATGTTGCAATTCAGAGTATAAATATGTCTTGAAGATCTATTACAGTTCCTATATCACCTTTTTAATGTATTAAAGATACAGTCATGCTACTTCAAATGACCCTCGTCTCCTCAGAATTAATGAAAGTCTTCCTTGGACATCTTTTGACAAATACACTCATGCTAGTTCTGTGCCAGGCTGAAGTATTTTGCTGTTGTAAGCCAGGGAATGTCATATATCAAGCATTCTGCCCAAATGCTCTCGTCCACTTTTCACACCTGTTCCTGCCATTTGTTCTTCATTTGACAAATATTTCAGGAAAAATAGGGTGGCGCGAGAGTTTTGAGATTCCCAGAGCATCTCTACAGGAGAGACTGCATGATTAGCACAAGAATCTATCACTTTTTCCATTCTTTGATACAGTGAAGTTAACAGACAAAACAAAATCCTAGCAATAAATGCTGGCATTTTCTTTTCAAGGTTAGTTTTTTTTCCCCTTTATTGATGATTAAGCACAGGCTTTGAGAGTGGAAAGCAGCATCAGAATTGGAATTCTGTGTTTCATTTTTGGGTTGCATATTTAACCACCTCGCTCTGAAATTCCTCTGCAAATAATGTACTCAGTTCTGTTAGCAACAGAACTGGCAGATGTCTGGAAAGAACGAGATGACAGCACCTTATATATTCTCTCAGTGCTGTTGATCTCAAACAATATACCAGAAATCATTTGATGAAAACCAGGCTTGGGGCAGAAGGCTTCAAATGACTTGAAATAATTTACATGAAATGAGATATCAAGAGTTCTAGTGATGAAAAAAAATATCAAAATGGAGCTGAAATTCAGGGCTTGTTCGATTGAAAGTGTATTGTTCAACAGACCAAGATGGTTCCTTCAGGCAGCTATTATTAAAAGTTACAAAATTGTTAGTTACTATAGTGAAGAATCATAGTGGGAGTTATTTTTGAATAAACATGTATCTATACCTATATGCTATGCTAATCGTTTATTACTATTCATTTTAAATGTTCTCTTCTCATTATTTTCTGCTCATGAAGAAAATATCTCATTTTTTTTCTTCCCTTGCTGTCTAATGCTTTGCAGATTTGATGGTGGTTTTGACACAGACACAGAGATAGATATGGGGAAGGGTTCCGTTATGCTCAGATCAGAATATGCCACTCAGGTGCTCTAGGATGGGCATATGTACTCATACCATACTCATTATCACCTTCTTTAATAATATGCCTTTTTTCCTGGACTGACATTGTAGCTTGCAATCCAGGAACATGCATGTTTGAGAAGACACCATTAGCAATGATGCTTTGGAGCAGATAGCAATAGCAATAGCAGTTAGACTTATATACCACTTCATAGGGCTTTCAGCCCTCTCTAAGCGGTTTACAGAGTCAACATATCGCCCCCACAGTCTGGGTCCTCATTTCACCCACCTCGGAAGGATGGAAGGCTGAGTCAACCTTGAGCCGGTGAGATTAGAACCACTGAACTGCAGATAACAGTCAGCTGAAGTGGCCTGCAGTACTGCACCCTAACCACTGCGCCACCTCGGCTCTTGTGAGGATGTCATTGGCTGTTGTACAGTTCAAAGGGATTTGATAGTACAGTTATGGTCAACATTTTTTTAACCTCTTCCTGTAAATGCCCACTGTTTCTGCTGTTGTCTTCTTGCTGTTATTGTTGTTATTTCCAGGGGGAAAGTTCTCATTCTGTCTCATCGGCCTAAACTCAGGGCCGAATGTAGATTAAGCCTGAGTAGTAACAGGTTTAGGAGTACCATACTTTAAGTGAGGCCAAAATTGAAAAGACTTCCTAACAACACATTAATAATAGATACAATAAAAAAGCAGTAACTTGTACTTTGTGAGTAACAAGCCCATTCAACAATTAAATGTGATTTTAGAAAATTGTTTTCATAGGACGATTATGGGTGCTGATGCAATTAAAATGACTGACTGTGTAAATAGGGTGAAAATGTCTGAGGGGGAAAAAAAACCCGTCTTAGTGTAAAGTTCAAAAACTTGAAGAAAGAAAAAAGAAATTCCTAACAAAATTAGAAGCTGAGCCAAACCGTAGGGGGTGCCAGATAATAACTGTGCCTAGACTGCCAGAATGTCTAGAGCAGGCCCTGCCTAAACTATTTCACGGGGCCTTGACTCAGATGTGAGGGATGTATTACAAAATATTTGGAGCTACTTCTGCAGGGAAATCAAAACCTGATTGTTTCATTTCCAGAAAATAATTAAGAGGGAGAACATTAGAATCAAATAGCTACAGTACCTCTGATTTAATATTTTTGTATGGTACAATAAACAAAGCAGATAAAAATCTTTCCCTATTGTAATAGGTGAAATAGTGACCTAGCAAATCTATGATCACTATAGTTCCTCATCATTTGCAAGAATGATATCACTTGAAAAAGTCCTTCTTGCATGCCTTCACTGCAAATATATTACTGTATAGGATTTGCCTTACAGTTACAGGATATATTTATAATTATCACACTCATCACTTCTTTTCTAAGCCAAACTTGCCACCCAGATATTTGGGTAATATATACTTGGAGATAGCAATACGCAAATCAATTTCCATTTGATCCACCTCCGTTTCATCTTTTAATGTGTTAAAATCCTCATGAAAATAAATTAATCTATCAGATTTTACATATACTTTCCCTCAAAGCAAACTTTACTCAGCATATTCTTTTTTTTTTTTCAAAATTGGCATTTAATAAACAATACTTCAAAGTAGTTTTTTTGAGCAGAGGGTTCATTGCATGGCACATTCTCAACCGCTGATCCCATGGTTGCCTCTTTGGTTTTGTGCAAATTGAATGGAGAGAGCCTGTGTTGCTTCACATTTTAATGGAATCATTCACAATTGAACACACAACTAGCCTTGCCAATCAGAATCCTGAGAACTGATTAAAGCACTTTTGAAGAGCAATAAGCTTATTGCCTTTTTGTGGAAAACAGACATCAACCAAGAAAAATTAATGTTAAAAAGATGCTAGCAGTCATCAATAAATGATTCCAGATTTCTGCATACATTCTAACTTCTCATTCACTCTACCTTTTACTATGCTATCAATAGTGCAGGACATTGTTCTTTAATGATAGAAAGGCATTACCCAGAAATTCTGCCTAATAGATAACTTGTTAGGTGAGTGATATCGAATTAAGAAAACAATGTTATTTACATGTGACTCCACATCTAATGATGCATCTAAAATATCTTTTCTGCCTTGGGAAATGTAATTTCTTATATTAATGTAAGTCTTTGAAATTAGGGGAAAAAATTTGAGCATGATGCCTTCCTAAAGTAATCATCAAAGGATAGGACATCACTCACTGAATCCCATTTTGTGAAAATCAGACTGCAAATATCTTCAGCTCTAGGAATGAATATTGTGGAATGGATCAACTCACCACAGGCAACTCGTCATGGACAACTCACCACGCCAAGTTGCCATGGGACAACTTGCCACAGGACAATTCAACAAATACAAAATTTAAATTAATTTTGACAGAACTGTGTCCCATAATAATAAAACAAAGAAAGTTAATCCAGCAATATAAGAGTTACAATAATTTTGATGAAAATGTGGTCACCAATAATAAAAGTAATTGAATGAAATGATTAATACATTGTTGAATTGTCCCATAGCAAGTTGGCCACAGTTATCCCACAGTGAATTGGCTGTGGTGAGTGGCTGCAGAAAGTTGTCCTAGACCCTGGATAACCAGCAGACTCCAAAACCCTATATTATTACCCTTATAGCACCTTGAGTTCATCTTGCTGAAATTCAGGAACAAAATTTTGCAGAAGGAAGGTTAGAAATGTATGAATTAGTCATGACAAAGTAAAGCATGTCCATGTCTAACTTTAACTCCCCCCCACCTTCAATCTTCCCCACAAATGGGCTGAAAATCTTCAGGTCTTCCTTCCAGTTGTAAGCATACCTGTTGTAAGCATCTGACCCAGGTCCATAAATAAATAAGATGCAACCTCAGAGTACAGAAAAGATGTATCCTCTGCCCCACATGATCCATCATAACCCTTTGCTCCTAGCTTCTGCTCCTTTGATATTCACAGACGTAAGTAATTTCCTTGACCTAGTTAAGCAGATCAGAATAATCAATTAAGCCTTACCTTTTTTCTGTCTTGCGCCTGTGACCTCTCCTTTGTATGTGTTGCCTGCTATTAGCTAATGCCACACAATCAATTTCTTTTCAGTGTAACCCTTGTAGGGCTCTACAAGATGTCCCAGTTGGAAGCCAATCCGTATTTTCAATGAAACCCTCCCCACTTTAACATGCGAATGATTTCACTACAGCTCTATTATTTCTCGGAAAAGGATTTTGCATAAAATATTCTGCATTTGACAGGGTGCCAAGATAGAACACCTCGTGATGATCTTTGTGACAATCTGGCTACAGCATTAAGGTTATTAGGAACCGCAGTCCTGGACTGGAAGAGATGCTTTCCAGCTGCTTTCCTCCCTACACCTCCTCCAACTAGCTAATTTACAGCTCTGTGACTCTTTTTGAGCTTGTCATGCCATTGACCAGAATATTATGGACATTTCTTACATGATGTAGTTTCATTCACATTAAGCAGCATGGTTCATAGGGTTGCAATATTAGAACAACTTGAAATGTTATAACTCCAAAATTTGGTAGAGGGGAATGACAATTTAGTAATCAAGATTTTAATATTGGAGGAAAGAGCTGCTCATATCTAAATGCTCATATGCCCTTGCCCATTATTACTTTACTAATAATTTGGATATCCATAGCATTAACAAATATCTGCACTTGGCTTGTAATCTTTGAAAAAAAATGGAACATTTCTCTTTTCTTTTCTTTTTCTTTCTTTTTCTTTTGTCACTCAGAAGTGACTTCAAAGCTCTTCATCCCTCCTCAGCCTACAACAAATAATGGCAAGGGAAAAATAATTGACTGAATAGTTGCATAAACCTACTATTTGTGTTTAACAAAAGTTATGAAGGAAATATTGGTGAGGCAAACTCCCCTAATAGACTATATCTTATTTTTGAAAGTGAAAAATACTAGGATCCCAGAAGAGATATCCCTTCCAAAAAGTCTTCTTCTTTTTTTTGTGTGTGCGGTAAGTTCTTCAAGAAAGCCTCATGTGAAAATATCTGCCATATATATGTATTAAGAGGTGGGGAAAAAGAAAATGAAAGGTTGAGGAAAATGTTTTTTTTTTTTAATATATCCTGAGTACATTTCTATCCCAAATTTTGCCTCAAAGTACCAGCTTCCCTCCTCGGCCTCCATGTTTCTATTCACTCCCTTTAAAACATTTTTGTGTTATTATGTATTTAAAGCTTTACATTATATGTAACTTGCACTCTTTTTCACTAGGGTTAAGAAAATGTGCTTAATTTGGACAATAAGCAGTGTGAACATGTAGGTCAAATCTCTACCTGGTCTACTACAGTGAGAAGAAAGCCACTGTTTCTTCAATATTGCTTTTCATCCCAATTTAAGTCCATATACTTCTAACATTCAATCCTATAACTTGCTATTATTTCCAATTATATAAATATTGAAAAATTAAACAATGCTAATATTCCACTTTATCCTTTCTTCATGAATGCAACACTTAGCCATTGGCCTTGTATCAGAAAGCATAAATTAAGGAGTTGTATCATACTGGGCATGGCATGGATGACAAGAACAAGCCTGAACAATTAAACCTGCCTTCTCATATTTAGTTGATAGGCATGATATCCAAAAAGGGTATTTATTGAACCCCGAAGGAATAGATAAATATTCACTGTCCATACATGGAACCTCATCCGATTGCAGAAGATGTTAAAAAGCCTCATAGGTTTTCAACCATTTTTTTAAAAAAAATATTGCAAACCAATATTATTTCACAAAATAGCACAGTAGCAACCACCATCTGACTTCCTTATGGAAATGTCAATGAAAGTCAGAGTATCTAGCTAATCATCCTTTTATAGAAGAATCAACCTGAAACATTTTCAATAATACTAGATGCAGTTTCCCGATGTCCAAAAGTTATGCTGAGCAGTAAATAAGTAATAAAATATAAAGTTATTATTAGGCAATGACACCCAGTTCAATGTGGTGGTTAATGCACCAGGATAATAACTTGGTCTCTTGTGACGAGCCGAAGGACAGAGAATGGAAGTAGTGATCCTCCTCCCATATTTGGGCATACCGGGGGTTGTAAATATATATATATATATATATATATATATATATATATATATATATATATATATATATATATATATATATATATATATATATATATATATATATATATATATATATATATATATATATATATATATATATATATATAAATAAAATTATAGTCTTGCCTTACGCCGGGGGTGGGTTCCCGCAGTCACTACTGTCAATTCGCTTGTGGGTGCACCATGCACTTGATGCGCTCTGCATCAAGCAAAAAACAAGATGGTGGCACCTATGACACCACCCAAAGAACCAGTTTGGGGATGTGGCAGGTCTGTGTCGCTGCCGGTTCCAGCGACCCAGGCCATCAAACCACTACCAGTTCAGCCGAACTGGTAGGAATCCACCACTGCCTTAGGTGCAAAGCCTACTGGTTTTTCCATTATCATCATTCACTAAAACAAAATATGAAACTACCTGCTACCTATGGATTCCTACTTTTAAATGAACCCACAGAAACCTAGAGGACACAGTTATTTTCTGACCTATAGTTTAATTAAATACATAATTTCACTTCCCTGTCTATATATTCATCAACTTTACTCAACAAATCAGATCATTTTTAATCAATTCTATTAAATTCTTCCCCTTTCTCTTTACAGATATATATTTTCTTGTTGTCCATTTCATTTTTAGTTCATGCTGTTAAGATGTATTTCTCTTACATTCCAAGTCCCAGTCTTCCATAATCATTACCAGGTGGACCTTAGAGACTGACATCTGCCACCCATCTCAGCTTACATCAATTAAGGTTTTTCACATAAATCTTTAGTAAGCTAGAGAGATCGCAGACTAAATTGCTGATCTCAGTCATACTTGGACCAGATGCAATCTTGCTGCCAACACTAAGGACAGTTCCAGTCAGTTTTGGCACATTTTAATCAATCTGAGAAAAATGCAACTGTAGAGACATCTAGTAGAAATAGTAATAGCAAAATGATGAACCATGCATTGCAACGTAACAATACAAATGTCAGCCTCTCATATTTGCAACCCACTGTCAGAGTTAGAACTGAAGAAGCTTCTTGGATGAGATGTGAAACATCTCTAATCTGTGAGTTTGCCTTGCAAGCCAAAATGACTGTTGCTTGCATCCCACAAAAAAAGTGGCATATTCAGGGTATTGACACACAGTTACAAGCCTACCTCTTTCTTCATACATGACCTCAACTGAGATAAAGACAATAAGCCATGTTTCCTTTTTTAAAAAAAAAGATGTTTGGATTATAACAGCTGTTGCTATTATGCAGTAGCCAGGATAATTTCCAATACTACATTATATCAATTGCTGTTGCCTGCCGCTGTTTTAACAATAAATCTAGTGAGTCAGAAGTGTACCTGGTGGTTTTCTATTGGCAATGGCATTCTGGCTCTATTAAACAACACCATGTACCCTTTTCAAAAAACTAAATTATCTGATATATAGATATATATATATATATATATATATATATATATATATATATATGTATGTATGTATGTATGTATGTATGTATGTATGTATGTATGTATGTATGTATGTATGTATGTATGTAGATATAGAGATATAGATATAGATATAGATATAGATATAGATATAGATATAGATATAGATATAGATATAGATATAGATATAGATATAGATATAGATATAGATATAGATGATATAGATATAGATATAGATATAGATATATATCATACAGAGCAGGCAATATACCAAAATCTAAGCAATCAGCCAATATCTAGAGGTACAATATGCACTTTTACTTTCTTCTTCTTCTTGATATCTTCATATTTGGATTGAAAGAAGCTGCTCTAAGAATAACTCTGACCTCGTTTTTTCATAATGTGACATGTTGTCATTTGAAACAATGAAAGAAGTTCTTATCTCTATGGAAGCAAGTCGGTCCTTTGGTACTTCAGACAACACTGAATATGATGCTTAAAATTTTACCAGTTATTATCCTCTAGAAGTAGGGATTCCAGCATCTGCAGCCAAAGGATAAGGGATTTCCATGTGTCCTGTTGGCTCTGTGAAAAGGTCAGCTCCCCAACTATCATCTGACAGCAGTGTTTCCAATGTACAATCCTATATAAATACATTGATTTGAAAGGATGATCCACTGAACTTAGCTGAGTTGATTTCTGAGCAGATTTATCTAGGACTGTGTATAAATGTTTGAGGGCAGGTAATATTCAAACAGTTGTAAAATGTTAGCTGTGTGAAGGAAACCCCAAAGAAACATATAGTTGCACTGTAAGAGAAAGAGTTATATCCCTAGTCTTGCAAGCCAAGATTCCACAATTTTATATGCAAATCATCTGGGATAGGATTTAATGCTCATGCCATTATAATTATAATTTTTGAACTTTATTGTACTGAAATCACACCCATGCACCCCACAAAAATCAAGTGAAAAATTGTTTTAACTCCAAAAGTTATTAGGCTTTTCCTTTCTGTCTTTTTTTAAATTAGATTGTGTGTCATCAAGGCATTGTCAACTGTCAATGACCACATAGGTAAACTTTTCCATGATGATCTGTCCTTAACTTGATCCTTAAGTCTTTCGATAGTGCACCATTTCCACTGTAACTGACCTCTCCATCTTACTGCCGGCCAGCCTAGTCTTCTCTTTCCTTCCTTCCTTCCCGGCATTATGGCCTTTTCTGGATTGCTAGGTTTTACAACAGTGTTTCCCCAAAAATAAGACAGGATCTTGTTTTCTTTTGACCCCCAAAATAAGCACTTGGCCCTATTTTGGGGGAGGTCTCATTATTTTTGAGGTGCAGGAGGCAGCGAGCATGGTTACCTTATGGTTGCTGTTGTGTTGCAATATTTTCAGGGAAGGCTTATTTTCAGGGGAGGGCTTATTTTAGTGCATGCGCTTAAAAGCCCTATTGGACTTATTATCCAGGGAGATCTTATTTTCAGGGGAAAAGGGTATAATGTGTCAAAGTGACAACTCTCTGTTGATTCACCTCATGATCCATTTGATTGGTTTATTGGCTGTCCATGGATTTTTCCAACCCCAATGTTCCAAAGCATCAAGAGTCTTCCTATCTCCCTTCTTCAAAGCTCAACTTCTTCCTCCCATAGTGTGTCACATGAAAAACTATGACTTGCCCAGTTCTGAGTTTCATAGCTATAGATACATCCCTGCATTGGAATATCTTTTCCAAGATCTCCATTGCTACTCTCCAAGTGCTGGTCTATGGCAAGTTTTTGACTGCTTGATTGTTTACTATTGCATCCTAATTATTATGTTCAAGCTGGCCAAGAAATATATTTTACTATGCTATTTCAATAAAAACTTGCTTTTGTCTGTTCTTTTGACTTCTTTTTTGTAAGTTTCTATTCTTATTTATGATATTCTGCAAAAATTGGAAGGCTTCTTCTAAAGGGAGGCTATGAGATTATTACATTTGTAATGAGTGTATTCATGACTTTTACCTTGATCCAATCTCATCTTAAGTATTAATTTAAAATGAGATTATCTTATATAAAATAAGGCAAGATGGTGAATTACACCCAGTTATAAAAATCATGCTATCATAAGATAACTGTAGTTTGATATTTTTGATGGTAAGTTATTATTGAAAGTTAGGAAAGGGTTATACAGTATTTTCTTGTTCACCTTGAACTGAGTCAGAAATCACTAATTTTCCTTTTCCAAATCATAAAGAACTGAGATCAATTTTTTTGCATCAATCTAGGATTTAGAATGGTAGAAGACAGAAAGGCCTGGAGAAACATTGTCCATGGGGTTGCAACGGGTCAGACATGACTTCACAACTAACAACAACAACAACAAGGATTTTGAAAATGACCTTTCTTTCCTTTTTCCAAAACATTTTTCGCTTTACCCTCTCAAGCTCTTTCCTTTTATATATATATAAAAAATACAGCCACCATCAATCAAGTAGTTCCATTACCAAGTAGCAACCCAATCTCCTATGAAAGGAACTGGGTAAGAATATTATTCAGATGAGTAAAACCATTGCAGCAACCCAGAAAACCAGAAAACGAAAACAGACAGCCTGTATAACATGTTCCAACACAATGGATACTTTTTCAATAATGCAACTTTATCAAAAAGTTCCTGTCTACTCAACCCACTACAACACAACCAATGTGAGCAATGAAGAGGACAACACTATCATGCATCAAAAATATATCAGAAACAACCAACAGAAAATTATAACCACACAGTACACAAACCAACCAAACCAAGAGCCAAGGTGGCGCAGTGGTTAAATGCAGCACTGCAGGCTACTGCTAGATCAGCAGTTCAGCGGTTCAAATCTCACCGGCTCAGGGTTGACTCAGCCTTCCATCCTTCCGAGGTGGGTAAAATGAGGACCCAGATTGTTGGGGGCAATATGCTGACTCTCTGTAAACCGCTTAGAGAGGCCTGAAAGGCCTATGAAGCGGTATATAAGTCTACTGCTATTGCTATTGCTACAACTAAATCCCCCTAAAACAAAACTCACTAAGTAAATCAAAAAGATCCAATGATCCAAAAAGAAAAAAGAAAACAGGAATCGTAACAATCACATACAACTTGCAGAGAATATCCATGAACCCAACTGATGATGAAAATGATGAAAAGTCTTAATCTCACAACACATGGACATCAACTGTAGTTTCAGCTGGGAAATTTTAACTTAGACCAGGCCAAATCCAAGAATGCTAAGGAATTCCTGGAAGCTTGTTCTATGAATAATCAGGAGAAGATATATTGTAATTAACTGTCTTCTTTGCAGGTAAGTTTATGATTATATTTTTATTGAGATCCTGGCTTAGGAGAAGTTATTTGGCATTTGGGTTGAATAAATAGTTACCTTGTTCTCTAGATCTGTGAGTTCTGGTTAGGAGTGATTCTACTAGATAAGATTAACTTCTACATGCAGACATGCTATGTTTGTCACATTTCTTCTTAAAAGGCATTTGCCCATAGATAATATATATCTGTAATAAGAAAGCTTTCATAGGTACAGCTATACAATTGCTGGATCATTCTATAGATTAGATATAGATTACAGCAAAAATGTCTGTGTGTCACAAATGGCTCCTTGTAAAACAGCAGCACTTCACGGAATTCATAACTGAGGCTTCCAAATTCCTTTCTTTAGTTGATTAACCCCAATAAGACTATTGTAATTAATATATATTCAAGCAATATGCAAAGAGTGATTCATTGTGTGTAAAGTAGAAATGAGCAAGATATTATGAGGCGCATTTACAGCATGTAGTGTAGTGCTGAAACACTTTCTTTTCATGCCACCCTAAAGTTTCTTTAAGTCCCTTCCTGTCTGTTCTTAAATCCCAAAGCGTTTGAAAGTTGGCTTTGTTTGTTCATACGCTGAACCTGATGGAACTTCATAAGTCACAAGTGGTGGAACTGATGCCAATTTAATGAATTTTGAGGTTGACTGGTTTACAGTTAGCAAAAGAGCTTCTCTCAACATTTGATATATACTAGTAACTGTATCTAATGCCTTTTCCTAATGCCTGGGGTTTAAGAGTATGTACTAGCCATATGCCAACCCAGATATTTTGTGCTAGTTAGGTAAATATGCTATACTACTTACACGAGGATTCATAAAAAATAAGCCACAAATGGTATCAAAGTTGCAAATAATAATACAGGTCAAATGAGCATTTGGAAGAAGGCTCAGCAAATTTCAAAGAGGTGGGATGGGGATCAACCAGTAACTTAAGTAATAATGTTTAAAATGCATTCACTGCCTGCATCAGGAAATCAGAATTTGTATTTGCATTTAATTCTTTAAAAATTGTTTTTCTGGGGGAAAAAATAGAAATAATTCTCACTTTTCAAAAAAGAAGATTGCAAGTTGGGGAGGGGGAGGAAAACCAAAACTGATTGGTTCTCCAATATCTCTGCTTTTTAGTTAGCCAGGTAAATAAATACAGTAAGTAAATAAGAAATAAATAAGTAAATAAATAAATAAGGCCTAATGTGTCATTTATCTAGTGTAACTAATCAAATATAACTTTATGTAGAAAAAATGATGATAGCAATGTACAGATGTAGAATACATATACATATACATATACATATACATATACATATACATATACATATACATATACATATACATATACATATACATATACATATACATATACATATACATATACATATACATATACATATACATATACATATACATATACATATACATATACATATACATATACATATACATATACATATACATATACATATACATATACATATATATATATATATATATATATATATATATATATATAATGTCACAACCCCTGGTATGCCTCAATTATGGGAGGAAGCTAAATGCTTCCATCATCTGTCAATCGGCTCGTCACAAGAGTCCATCACGACAGAAACCCAATATTTTTACTGTTGCCTTTGTTATATTTGTGTTTTTTTTATCAGCACAATATATATATATATATATATATATATATATATATATATATATATATATATATATATATATATATATATATATATATATATATATATATATATATATATATATATATATATATATATATATATATATATATATATATATATAGCCTTTTGTTACATTTGTGTTGTATTCGTGCTGATAAATAAATATCATATCTGCCTAAGATGTAATACAGCACAGGTTTGAATCCCAGTAAGGGTATGGCTAGCTGATGAGAGCTAAATAGCTTGAAATAGATCTATACTAGTCTCCCTTTATTTATTTATCAGCACAAATACAAAACACACACACACACACACACACACACACACACACACACACACACACACACACACATATATATATATATATATATATATATATATATATATATATATGTTTTTTTTATTTGTGCTGATAAATAAATAAAGCACAAATAAAAAAACACAAATATAACAAAGGCAATAGTAAAAAGATTGGGTTTCTGTCGTGATGGACTCTTGTGACGAGCCGATTGACAGATGATGGAAGCAGTTGGCTTCCTCCTATATATATATGAATGTATGTGCAGGCATGTATATAAACAAATATTTTTGGTTATCTGAATAGTTAAGCAACATGGCTTAATGTATGTGGAGTGTTACCAGAATTCTTTGAATTAGATTTCCATATTGCAAATGTTTCATTACCATATTACGTAACACCATCAGGCCAGGAAATATGGGGAAGTGAGTAATTTGTATCTTTCAGCAGCAGCATACACATGCTTGATAAAGATTGGATCAAGCTACAAAATAGTGGATATGAGGATGGAAACACTACTTTTATACTTCACTGATGTGAAATTACTACTCTTTGTATTAAAAAAAATCCACGCACCAGATGGTAATCAAGGAAGAGACGAATATGGGTTCAGCAAATCTGAAAAATGTATGTAAGAGGGACATCTAGTTACACAATCTAGTTAGTTGTATAGTAGGTCACCATAACAAGAGTCTAGCAGAAAAACAAAATGTTGCAAAAAGTTATTGATTGCCTGCCAGTGTAAAAATGAGGACCCATCCTTTATCTTGATGCTTCCTTTTATAACTAGTGTAAAAAGAAGGGAAACTTGGTATTTTGTTGGGTTTTAGAAAGCTATCATGGGAATTGTATACAGTCAGGTAGGGCATTCTTTGACTAAAGTAGGCTGTGCATGCAACTGAAAAGGATACTTTTTATCGTATTTTAACTATCTGTTATAAAATGCCTCCAAACAGAACCATTCAGTTCATTTACTTTCTGAATTTTATTCTTACAGCCATCATGAAACAGAGTTTGGATTGGTAGATAATAGGTGGAATTAAGGCTTAGATTTACCGTAGATTAAGTCAAAGGAATTGAATGGGCGTTACTTTGAAAACACAGAATTACAGTTTTGTGCACATGGTGGACTATAATTTGGCCACAATATTTTCAAGCTACCATATGAAATGCAAAGCAAGAAAGACCTGTTGAACATTATGTGATTTATTTCAGAATAAATTTAGAAAGAATTGAACTGTGTATCATGGTTGCTTTCTGCCTGGTTTTAAAGTCCCATGCTTTTTGCAGTATTGTATTCATTAAGCAGTTTCTCCAAGCACTTTGTAACCCCCCAAGTAGTTCCGAGGTTAATGTATCACCTCCTTTGACTCTGTTCCCCAATTAATACGCTGCCATTCAAAAGTTGAGAATTTCCAACTGGAATTGCTTCCTAAATTAGAATAGATGTATTTATGATTAGTCAGTAATCACTATGTGTTTCATTGCTGTGATGATGCTTTCTCCCTGTTTGTATGAGAAAGTTCTTATTGAAAGTGAAGTATTCAGTAGATTTTGGGGTCCTTTTATTTTGTTTTTGTATGATGGGCTGTCATTTGGAAAATCTTAGGTGGCCTATTTATCGTGTATTTGAAGTGACATTTATTTCTGACCAAAGACAATTGCAACTGGATGATTTCTTTTAAATCTATGATTTCAAAATAAGTCTTGTCCTAGCAGATAAGATATGCTGGGCTTGTCAACTGGAAGGTTGGAAGTTCAAGACCAAATACAGCCTGACAGGTTGAGCTCTCATTCTTATCCCCGTTCCTGCCAAGTTAGCAATTCAAAAGCTTGCAAATGCAAATAGATAAATAGGCACCACATAGTGGAAAGGTAACAGTCTTCCCTGCACCCTAGTATATACTCATGCTGGTCACATGACCATGGAAATATCTTTGGACAACACTGGCTCCTTCAGCTAAGAAATGGAGATGAGCACAGTCGTTTAGAGTCAGACACGGCTAGACAGGGGGAAACTTTACCTTTATAACCAAAGTTATTTCAATTTACTCTCATTCTAAAAAAAACTTCTACAGATCAGGAATTAAACTGAAACACCCTGGAGGATTTTTGGAGATCTCTGAGTGGGCATGGAAGGGCAAAGCAATTCAATTGCTTTCCACATCTTGTTAAAATAACTGTACATTTTTCCTACAGTAAGAAGGCTAATATAATTTGGGTTTTTGCATCTGAAATGTAATTCCTTCCTGAGTTAGTAGTCTGTTGGCCTATTAAAGGGAGAAAAAACAATAATTTTGTGGGTGACAAACATACCTGCTTTGGATGCCCCTATAATGACTGTAGAAATACACCAATCTTCATTGCACTAGGAATAAACTCCCAAATGTGGCCTTCTGGGGTAAGTCTTACACACACACATATGAGAAACTATGGATTTGAACAACTTGGCCATCAATACTTGAACTTGGTGCCGTTGATTCCCCTATTTTTGTGTGCGAAATGGGATATGAAAAAACAAAATCTACCAGGCTTTTTTTATCCTTGTTCACATGAACCAATGGAGCTTTGGAAATAGCAAATATATAAGAATTTAAGTTTTCCTGGTGGACATTCCTCTGATTTAGTTTCTCTCTGCTGATATACTGAGCTCTTTGTTTGTAGTTATTTATTATCATTTCCTTCCTTCCTTCCAATTTTCCTCCTGTGTTCTTGGCATTTGCTTAGTCTCTTGCCCACCCCTCTCCCTAACCCCTATTATCCTCAACAACAAGGTGTGATAAATTATTCTTATGGTTAATAATTGACCTAAGAACCCTTGTGGATAAATTTCATAGCCAAAGTAAGATTCTATTCTTGGACATTGTTTAGCATTCTACCTACTAAACAAAATTGAAAGATCAAGCCTATTCCAATTAATTATTCAAAGTAGTATGTAATTTGTATAACTCTGAGTAAAGATTACAATTTATTGAAATAGTAATAAACTGACGCTATAGTAACTAGTTCTGTTAAGTTCGATAGACCTGAGGGAAGGCAAATGTATTAGAAGTTAATAACTGAAAAATATTTACATGAGCAGTTTACTGGCTGGGTAATTTGCAATAAAATAAAAAGTTTATTTTTCTTGATGCCTAACAGAGTTTGATGTTCTATTTTCTTGTGAAACCCCAGTGGAAAACATGCTTTTACTGTGAAAGTAATCCAACTAGATATCTTCACGATCTTAATAGGCAAAGTGGATTGACCTCAGTTCATTTTCATGGAGCTTAGGACAAATTGATCAATTTACTTTGTAAATAATTACCATTTGAATGTTGATTTTCCTTTCCCTTAGATTAGCACTTTAAAAAGCTTCTATCCAGGAATTTTAATTCAGTATAGCTATACTACTATACGGGCCCCATATTTATATACAGAGATGTGTGTGAGAGAGTGGGGGGAGGGAGAAAATATTTAAAATTGTGGAAGAATATACTGGTTCTGAAATTGAAGATTTTGTTTTGTTGAAAACAAATAAATAAAAATTCAGAAATAGATATTCACCAAACAATAGGGGTCAAAAATGGTCTATTGTCTTTCTTCAATTAAACTCTTCAATATCCAGCTGAACAGTTGCATTTATATTAAACAATATCTGTTCAATAGATATACGAATATCCGGCAAGCTACTCCTTTCTGGAGGAAACAACATTATGAAAAGGGTAGAAATGTAATAAGGAATGGTCTCTTCTTGTATTCAGTTCTTCCTCTCTGCATTTGTCTCACTTAGTTGCAAGATCCATTTGCTTTTCACTGTTCTTAATTATTACAATAAACCTTTTCAATGCAATAAGATGCAGTAAGGGTTTTCATTTTTCAGCCAACTTGTTGGAGATTAGTATTGAGAATGAGGAACTGGTCTAGGATTACTCAGTCCTCAATAGATCTCCTGTCTCCTGAATCACTCCCTTTAATGTTATAACATGCTTGCTGTCTATTTTTGTAGGCAGAATTACAGCTAATACAAAATGCAGCAGGTAGATTTTGCTGGAAGTATCTTTGGTAAGATAGAATTACACTGCTTAGTCTTCCAAGCTTCCATTGCAGGGCTGGCTTCTGACTGCCATGACTACCAGTTAGGTAGTAAAAAAAAATTGTGCACATCAGACATGCGCTCCGTTTGTGTGTGCATTTTCATTTAAAGCAATGTGCGCATGCACACAACATTAAAAAATGAATAAAAATTATATTTTTAATGAAGATTGTTCTGTGCATGCGCAGAACAGAAAATCAAGATGGCACTGACGATCATAGAACCGGTACGGTCATGTGTCCAAAGTAGACCAAATAGGTAGGAACCCACCTCGTTCCATTGTATTTACAGATACCATTTAATCTGATAGTTTGGATCTGGATAGTCTGCCAGTGTGGATCTAGAACAGCCACCTAGATTCAAGGGTGATCTCATTAGCAGCCTAGAGCAGTGATGATGAGCTTTTTTTGGCCCACGTGTCAAAAGCAGGGGGAGTTCGGGGGGGTCGTGCATGGGCGTGCCACACCCATAATGCAATGTGCACAACCCCATCATGCATGTGCACATGACCAGTACTCCCCCTCCATTTTTGGTGTGGTTTTTTCACCCTCCCCTGGCTCCATAGGCTTTATAGGAGCCAGGGGAAGGTGAAAACAGCCTCCCCCCCCCCCCCAAGAGGCCCTTCAGAGGCTCCAGGAGCTTCCCTGAAGCCTCCGGAGCACAAAAAAACGGCCCTACAGGCAAACTGGAAGTTCGGGAATGGACTTCCGGTTTGCTCTTAGGGCCCTTTTTCGTCTTCCGGAGCCTTCAGGGGCCTTCAGAAGGCTTTCCTGAAGGCTCCGGAGGACGAAAAATGGCCCTTCATACAAACTGGGACTTCCGTTTTTCCAAACCTCTTGTTTGCCCGTAGGGTCATTTTTTTGCACTCCACAGCGTGCCCTGACAAATGGCTCTGCATGCCACCTGTGGCACGTGTGCCATAGGTTCACCATCATGGGCTTGGAGGCTTTCTTTCCACCAGCAAGCATAAGTTAACTAAGTACAAGTAGTCCTTGATTTACAACTGTTTGTTCAGCAATCATTCAAAATGATGACAGCAGTGAATGAAGGGAATTATGACCCCTATCTGAAGTTCTGACCATTGCAGCACTCCCATGATCAAAATTTGAGTACTGGGCAGCATATCCACCATTACAACTACAGAATTGCTGAAACTCCACCACCTCATTGGGCGGAGGGCTTAGCTGGCTACACTTAATGGATACAGACCTCCCTCACTGGCTTCTTGCTACCCCATCATGCTCAGGAAAGCCTTGGTTAGTCTTCTCCCTCAGCCAATGAATTTCCTGTTCCTGCCCAGATTTGAGAAAGTTTGCCTCTCTAGTACTGAAGATTACCTTTGCTAGCTTTATAGTTAAGTCGGATATCGTTTGGGTGGGCCTGTCAACCACAGCAAGAAAGTTAAGTAGACCTGTGCATAGTAGGGCAGGGAAAAGATCAGACCTCTTGTGGGGGAAGAGGTCCATGCACCATTGGCTAAAGCCTTTTGGGCACGGTGAGATTGGCTTCTTGGGAATGAAAGGAAGGGAGGAGACCCATGTATCCCTAGGTCTAGCTGGGAAAGGCTTTCTGGCCCACAAAAGGTTTCTCCAAGCTGGTGAGCGCCAGCCAGGCCTCCCGTATCTCAACACATAAGAATAACTTATTGGAATCTTTCAATCTCTGAGATGTTAAATAGTTCTTTATACCCAAAAAAGCCTATGCTTGAGTCAGAGGCTGGGAGCTTAAAGCTACTCACACAAGCACCTAAATTCCAGGAAGTGTAGCACAAATTTTATTTTCTGTGGTTCAGGTACAGAGGCCTTTGTTCAGAGAAGATTGAATTTATATCTCCTGTGTCTCTGTTATTTTCAGATTAGACAGAAGCCATGTTTCAGAGCCTTCTTCCTCCAGATGAGAAGAAACCATTAAAAGTCTCCTTTTTCCATATGGGAAGACCTCAGCCACCCATAATTTAAAACCCCAGTTGAAAGCCTTGTTTCATATATAGTACATGCAGAAAATTTTTAAATATTCAAGTATGGTCCCTTAACAGTTACTTTGCTTTCAACTGGTCACAGAGACAGTTCCATATCATCTGCCTTTTAATGCTATAACATGCTTTGTCACTCTCTAAATGCACTGTATTGTATGATGCATGTGTGTCTCTTGCTAAAGTATTTTAATTGAATATTTAATTGTTCATCGTTATGAATGCCTCATAGGAGAGCATAAGTTATACATTTAGTAAGTAGCAGAGGTGGTATTCAGCAGATTCTGGCCGGTTCTGGAGAACCGGAAGCAGAAATTTTGAGTAGTTCAGAGAACCGGTAAATACCACCTCTGACTGGCCCTGCCTCCATCTATTCTCTGCCCCCTAGTGCCAGCTGATCAGGAGGAAATGGGGATTTTGCAGTAACCTTCCCCTGGAGTGGGGAGGGAATGGAGATTTTACAGTATCCTTCCCCTGCCATGCCCACCACGCCACACCCACCAAGCCATGCCCACAGAACCAGTAGTAAAAAACAATGAATCCCACCACTGGTAAGTAGCAACTGCAAGGTGAAGTTGACCCATGCTTGAGGGAGATGTTTCAATTTCATGTTCAATTTGTTTCTGATTTTGCTTGCGGCTTTCTCTAAACTACATGGAGCAACAGTAGAACGAATACCATTTATTTGGAATACTGCTACTTTCCAAAATTAAACCATCACAATGTATCCTTCCCTCACTAAATGTAAACCTTCATGGATTTTTTTACAAATAAATAATTTAAAATATCATGAATGGTCCATATAACCAGCATTCTGCAGTGTGGTCCAAGAAGACTATAATGGGAGTGACGATCCCAATATTTCTGTCATGTTAAAGGGGGGTCAAGGCTCAAAGGTAAAAAGAATTCATAAAGCCATTATGATTAAGGGCAGATTTTTAAATGGTTTTGATAAAGGCTTGTAAAACAGCCAAGAGCAATCCTGCAATTTTAATGTTAAGTGGCTTCTGTATTGGAAAAATGCCCAAGGGCCATGTCTGGCACGGTCACTTACAAATGACTGATGGGAGATCAATACAGACAGAGTGGGAATGCAGCTTTGTCACTGGGATATGTAGTTAGTATGTGATTAGCTTTAAGTAGCACTGACTTAGATGTAGATGGGCAGTAAAGTGCTTAGCAGCTAGTCATCCTACTGGCCATACATGCACAGCGGGTAATGGAGCAAGAAGAATTCCATTTTCCGTAGACATCCAGGAGGGCACCCGGAACCTGCTTTCACTTTTAGGAAAGAACAGCAGGAGCTTGTACTCTTGATTAAATACATTAAAGGCATCTTTCACTTTCTTTACGGGAAGAGTAACTCTAGCAGTTAGAAAAACCCACTTTCCAGTCAAACAAGCTTGCAAGGGGTTATGCAGCAGAAGCAACTGGGCCATTTGATTTTTCCCTGGGAGGACTAAAATAAATACACCTGTAAGCAAAATTAGTGAATTATAAGCAAATCAAATTATTAGCAAAATAATAAGTACAAAATAAAGGACTCATAAATACAAATATAAGCCTCGGGATTGGAGGAAAGATAACAGATTTCCTTGAAGTTTAACCGCCATAGGGATATAATTCTTTATTCTTTATTGACCAATTGTGATTGGACACACAAGGAATTTGTCTCCAGTACATAAGCTCTCAGTGTACATACAAGCAACAAGTGATAAATCATGTTCATGATCATAAAATACAATCATCGTAAAGCGTAAGATACAACACTCAATGATAGTCATAGGATACTAAATAACAAATAACCAATCAACATAAACCATAATAGGATACTAAATAAAAGCAATCAGCATAACTCATGAGATACAAACAACAAAGTTATAGTCATAAAAAGCTACGGTAATAGGAAAGATGAGAAGGATAATAGTAATAGTAATACAACGCTACTAGGTGATTTGACATGCCAGGGCATAAGACAGTGTTGTGGGAATTAGTTATTTAGCAGAGTGATAGCTCTAGCTTTTATATTTCCAATCTTCGGTCTTTTCATTGTTATGCAACATTTGGAATCAAAGCAAGCAGGCAAAGGTGTTTTGGATTTGGTGTTGGTCACTCTATGTCAGGACTGTCAAACTCCTGGCCCATGGTCCGGATGCGTCACGTTCTGGCCATGCCCACATCCGGTTTAGCAAAGGGGGGGGGAAAGACCCGATACATCACTTGACGATGCTGTGACTGCGTGAGTTTGGCACCCTTTCTCTATGTACTTCAGAGGTGGGTTGCTCCCGGTTTAGCCCAGATCGGGCGAACCGGTAGTAGCGGTGGCGGGAGGCTCTGCCCATCTGACCGGACGCTTCTGCACATTGAATTGAATTGAATTTTATTATTTGTATGCCGCCCTTCTCCGGGAGGGACTCAGGGCAGCAAACAACTCAAAAGGGGGAAAAGGGGAACATAGAACAGAATACAAGTAATTAAAATAACCAAGAATCACACAGCCATACAAGTCGAGAGGGGAGGGGAACTCATCAACCCCAGGCCTGCCGGCAAAGCCAGGTTTTGACAGCTTTTCGGAAGGCCTGGAGAGAGGTGAGGGTCTGAATCCCTGCGGGGAGTTCATTCCAGAGGGCCAGAGCTGCCACAGAGAAGGCCCTCCCCCGGGTAGTAGCCAGGTGGCATTGGCTGGTAGACGGAACCCGGAGAAGGCCAACCCTGTGTGATCTAATGGGTCTTTGGGAGGTAATTGGCAGCAGGCGGTCTCTCAAGTACCCAGATCCAATACCATGAAGGGCTTTATAAGTTACGACTGCACAGAAGCATCACACAGGAGCGTGCCCGAACTGGTAATAGAAAAATTGGCAGCCTACCTCTGATGTACATGTTGGTGGCTTGTTAAATTAGCGGTATCTTTTCCTGAGCTTTCATCACACGCATGTGGGCTCAGGGACATGTATGCCTGACTTAAGTTGGTAAAGAAAAGGCAGCAACACAGGTCCGTCTAAACACCTCCTCTTCAATGCTTCCTTAATTCAAATGCATCTTTTCCTGACCTGCATGGAGACTATGTAAGCCTTAGAAAAAAAGGTGTCTTTAAGTACAAAGACAGTATACTCTTGCCCATGTCAATTCCGAATTCTGCACTTCTTTACTTGTTTTACTAATCCTTCGTCTCTTTACTTGTTTTACTAATTTAGATGGCGCATGCTTGAAGCTTTATTAAAGATAGAGGAAATATCTCTCATCTGATTTAAATTGTCATTTTGGTTAGCTGCTTTGATTAAATTTGAAAGTTAATTTTGTATTTTTTTTAAAAAAATGTTGAATCTGAATGGTTGGTTCTAATGGTTGACTCTAAAACAGATTTGGGGGTTCAGTAAAATCATTGTTTTAATCAAGAAAGAGATTCATATGTTTTCTGCTACTCTTTTTAAGTTTGATTTGCAGTTTTCTCTGTCTTCCTTTACTTTTGTTTAATTACATACCCTTTTGTTTATATTCTTCCTGAACTCTTAAACTTGCCTAATTTGTACTAAAACTCCTGTTATTCTCTGTGTCCAGTCTTTCTGTAGGCCATCTGTTACAGTTGTCCTTTTCACTTTTTGTATTTTTTCCCAATAAATAAATAACCTAATTGTTTTTTTTAAATTGAATGTGGCACATGAATGTCTTAATCTGGAGTTCAAATTAGATCTTAGCGGATTTGCATAGTTCTACTGATTTTGTTATTTATATGACTCAACTGCTATGCTATTGTTGTGGAAACTACCTTAAAAGCATTATAACCTTAAAAAAGAATGTTACATTTAATAATAAATCTGCAGTGTAATCATTGTGAATTATTGCAATGCATCTATAAGAATTTTCCTTAAGTACAGAAAATATTTCCTGCAGTATTTCTCAAATATTATGTCATTTAAAAGAAATATATAACAAATTGAGCAAGTGTGAATTGCTTGCTCCAAAAACAAACTAGCTTTGCTATGTTTTATTATTGTTGCAAAGAAGGCTACGTAAAGAAAAATGTTGTAAGATTCAAACAGAATTAGAATTTCTTGGTGGATAAAAAATAGTTTTATCCCTTTTTAATTTTATAATTGACAAGCCATTTTATATTTCCCTACTAGTTTTCTTTTTCTTTTTAAATCTGTTTTTCTCTTGATACAATCTAGAAGATAAGACAAAAAAGCAATCCCTGAGATCCATTAAAATAAATTGTATAATTTACATATATAGTAGTCACTTTTCTAGCCCTTGCATTTTAACCAATGAATATATGGTCTTACAATGGTTGATGTATTCATTGAAGCCATATATATGTGGTTAATATGTATAACCATTAACATGTTGGTCTAGGACAGAGATCATCCACCGAAGCTCAGCTCCACCAACTTCATGAGGTGCTGTTCAGAGGGAGCCAGTGTTTTATATGCTATATCCTAGGCTCCCTACAAGAAAATTGAGAAATATTAATATATAGTTTATATAGCTACTTATCTATAAGTTAATGATATGATTCTGAGTGGCTTTCAACAATTAAAACATGGGGGGAGGGAGAAACCAATAAATTAAAATAAATTAAAACTATGAATTACTCAAAATAATTCTGTCCATTTAGATAGCATTGCTAAAAAAAACAAACCCAAAACAAAGCAGCAAGACTGACTTTTTAAAATGGAGCTTGACACTAAGCAACAACCCATACCTAGAAGAAAATGCACAGGAAGGTGGTTGTGTCCTGTGCTACCTACCTACCAGTGGTGGGTTTCAAAAATTGTTCGAACCTACTCTGTGGGTGTGGCCCCCTTTGTGGGAGTGGCCTGCTACCCATGTGACCAGATAGGAGTGGCTTGCTGCCCATGTGACCGGATATGAAGATGTCGACGACACTTGTCAGAACCACCTTAAATTACTTCACACACAGCACTGGCTTGCATAAGAATATGATGTAAACTTGTTTTTTAAAAGGCATCTTTGGTTTGCGTTAAAACAACTTCAACATACGCAATGTTCTGATTGCACCACAAACGCAGTAGTCATCCTTACCTTTCACAGAGGCACTGAGTTTTATAAATATGAGCATGATAGTGTAGAATAATCATATCCAAGGACCAGTGGTGGGTTTCAAAAAATTTTGGAACCTCTTCTGTAGGTGTGGCCTGCTTTCCGGGTCCACTGGTGGAACCTCTTCTAACCGGTTCGGTAGATTTGACGAACCGGTTCTACCGAATAGGTGCGAACTGGTAGGAACCCACCTCTGCTACCTACCTACATTACAGTTACAGTTGCTCCCGATATCATAACCTCCTCTTCCTTCATAGAAATCATGAATATGCATATGTCTTACATAAGAGAAAACATTTCCTAAAGGATTTATTTGCCAACACATAAATGTAATTCGATTTTAGTCTTTAAAAAGGTAAGGGGTCCTTCCTGGAGATATCCCATAGTTTTGTCATTACCTTCTTCTAGATGATTTTTCTGCTCTGTAAACAAAATGTTAGGGATGTCTCATTTGAATGCAAACTAAACAATTTGGGTCAGTGGTGGGATTCAATTTTTTTTTACTACTGGTTCCATGGGTATGGCTTGGTGGGTGTGGCAGGGGAAGGATACTGTAAAACCTCTATTCCTTCCCCAATACAGGGAAAGATTACTGCAAAAATCTCAATTTCCTCCCAATCAGCTCAGACTCAGGAGGCAGAAAATAGATGGGGGCGGGGCCAGTCAGAGGTGATGTTTACCGGTTCTCCTGACTACTCAAAATTTCTGCTACTGGTTCTCCAGAGCTGGTCAGAACCACCTCTGATCTGAGTGCTTTGAAATCAACCAAGATTAAATTGAGTGACACTTTCTTCTGAGTAAAACAGTTCTGCTAATTCTGATAATTTTCCTATCCTTTTTAAAAAATAATTAAAAAAGGAAGATGGTTATGGGATGATATTTTGAGTTAGTACTTTAATCCACTCTAGTAATTCTTTTGTTAATTCATTCCTTCACTGGCTGTTACATGGTTAAAAGTGTATATAAAAATATCTTGATTAAAGCCATCAAATCTTCTATTCTCTTTGCTCTGACCTTCCATTTGTCTTTTCTCTCTCCACCACATTTTAGTCTCACAGCATACACACTGAAATGATTTTACTGGTCTTCTAATCTTTCCAAGGCCACGCATATGCCAGTAATCTGCAGCCAGGGGCTATCACCTGCCATCTTAATGGCCCCTTAGTCTACAGTTAATTACAGGGAGAAATTTGGGTATCCAACTCACACAAAGAAAAAAAATAGGTAGGTTGTAGCTGTATGTCATAATGCTCGGAGGGTTGCTGCTACAATGATCTCCTTTTCAATGAACTTTAACATTCTTACCTACTTTCCTACTTAAAATGGAGGTGACCCAGAAAAGCCCAAGGCTTAATGAAGAACATCGTAAGCATAATATTTGAGGGAAACAGCAGTATCCATATAATCACTATTACCCTCTTATTAAGCACACTATAATATACGGATCATCACCTAATTAAAACTGGACCAAAGCCACTAATGAAACTGATGTGGATCACTGGTCCTTAAAACATTTGACTTAAAGATAAGGCTGATGTCTGGAAGTCCTCACAATACAATTTCTTCTGGAATCTGTTCAGTTTTAGAATATAATTAATAAGCACAAACTCACTCCTGTTGCTAGCAACAGTGGTAGGGATGCAACCTTGATGATGCAAAGATTTGGGTTTTTAAAAGATGAATAATTATGGTAATGTCCGCCTAAATCCTTGAATTGCTCTGTCTTTGAAAATATTTATCTATAAATTAGAAATCACATGTTCTAAATAAAGCTTCTTATATAAAGACCAATATGTAAACAATCTTCCTTCACTAATACTTCACTAAAACTAGTCCTTGCTGCTGGTGGCTTTTAATAGGATACTATTATATACTGTATACTTGTAGGCAATGCAATTTTCCTGGTTGAGGAAACATTTCACCAGCCATTTTCCTTGTGGTCAGTGCCTTTCATAAGAGAAGCCATTTTTTTCTTTTTGTAAAACCAGAAAACTTACATTTTAAGCACTATCACCAAACAAGTTCCTTCTTTTTCTTCTTTTGAAAACATAGTTTACTATTGTTAAGAAGTAGTACCTCAGTATTGTTATTTGATAGCACCTTTTTAGGGGAAATATATATTTCCTCATGAGGCTGTGGTGTCAGGCATCCTCAACATTTTATACAAATGTGCCTGAAAGTACAATTGCTTGTCGTGGTGGCAAAACATGCCTTGAAAACAAAATATGTGCCTGAATGTTGGGAGGTTGAAAAGTTATTCTAAATGTAAATTCTGTTGCCTTTGGGAAAATCAGCAATCATTCTCTATGGTCCATAATGGAGCCATGAAAATCAGAACTTTTAACCCAGACTTAATTATTTAATTATATGATTACTACCACAATTACCACCAATTCCATCTCTTCTAATAGAAACTGCAGTCCAATAGCATCTCACTGATTCTGAAAATAGAAATAACTTCAATACAGTAGTCGAAATTAATTCTGAGGCCAAATCTGACAGAAATTATATGCTTTAATAGCAATAGCAATAGCAATAGCAGATTTTTATATACCGCTTCATAGGGCTTTCAGCCCTCTCTAAGCGGTTTACAGAGTCAGCATATTGCCCCCAACAACAATCTGGGTCCTCATTTTACCCACCTCGGAAGGATGGAAGGCTGAGTCAACCCTGAGCCGGTGAGATTTGAACCGCTGAACTGCTGATCTAGCAGTCAGCTGGAGTGGCCTGCTGTACTGCACTCTACCCACTGCGCCACCTCGGCTCTTAAGCATATATACTTTCTGTGCAAGTTTGACATAAGCATCAATAACAACGGCATTTCTTAGTTTGAACAACTAAGGCCCTAAGGTCATAGTAACCTGCTAAATACTAAGGCTGCGAGAGAAAATTGTGGGAGAATGAATGGAACAGCTCAAATTTTATAACATAGAATTCAATTTTGTCATCCAACCAATTTAAGGAGTCACCTGATGAAGATCACATGTGGAATTTTTAGGTTTTTGATAGGACTATGCCAGGCCTTTTGAGAGTTGCTTTGAAACAGATGTTGATGCCAGAGAAATCTGTCTCTATGACTCAATGAGGCAGCCACCATTTTGTAAGACTTGTATATCTGTTTTCAGGAGTGGTCGGTGGGCTCTGAATTGGTATTACTGCCTTTGTTGATAGGTTTTTCTGATTGATGAGCTTCTTGGTCTCTTTTATTATAGATCTGGCATCCCCTGTCAGCAAATTTGACATATGTGTACAAAACTCTGCAATCAATTATAATAGGAAAGCTGACATGTTTTGGAATCACATACACTGGAGTCACACCTTCTCTTAATTGATTGATTCATTCAATGTCCCAATTGTCCAGGCATTTTGAGCCTATTTTTTTTTTAAATGTCCCATTTCATGGCCAGGCAGTTCTGTTTTGTTCCATTCCTTGTAACAGGGTTCTTGAGAGACCGCCTGCTGCGAATTACCTCCAATAGACTGATCAGATCCCACAGATTAGGCCTCCTCCGAATTCCATCCGCTGGCTAATGCCGACTGGCGACTACCCGGAGGAGAGCCTTCTCTGTGGCAGCTCCGAACCTCTGGAACGAGCTCCCCGTGGAGATTCGAACCCTCACCACCCTCCAGGCCTTCCGCAAAGCCCTTAAAACCTGGCTGTTCCGACAGGCCTGGGGCTAAAGAGTTTTTTGCCCCCCTTCTCGAATGGTATGGTTGTTGTGTGTTTTTAAATTTTGTATTGTTATGTCTTGTCTTTTTATCCCCCTGTCTGTACCTCCTTCCCTGATTGAATTATGAGCCACCCTGAGTCCCCTTCGGGGAAAAGGGCGGCATATAAATGTAATCAATCAATCAATCAATCAATCAATTCTTCTTCTCTCAGTTGTCATGCTGAACCTCCAGGGCATAGACTACAATTTATTTGACTTGGAATATGGACTTTTACCTGTTCAAGTAAAGTCCTATAGCTCTGTTGAACAGCAACAACCATTGTGACGAAGACACGTCCCCTTGAATTTTGTCTGTTGGATCTGCTATCCATGACTGCTGAAAGTCTCAGCTAGGAATTGATTCTCTGGAAGAAACAAATTCCTTTCCTCACTATTTGCTGGGCCAGGTTCAGAGCTTTTGATGGTGGGTTTTACAGCCATTTTCTTAACTTTTGGTAAATGCAATGAAGGAGAGATATTACTCCCTCCTGATAGCTTTCAGCCTTCCCCATGGTGTAATGAAGACTGCTCCCAAGAACAAGGAGTATCAATAAATGAAAAAGTGTGCCCATTCTTTCTTCGGTATAAAATGTCTGTAACTGCCTTAGATACTCTTTTACTTTTAGCTGACGATCAACCTCATGGTCAAGATATTTATTAGGGACTGCCTGAGAATACTTAATCCTTTTTGGCCAAAACCTAATGGGTAAGATCGAGCCCCAATTTCTCAAAGGTATTTCATGCTTTATGTTTTTGTCCAAATGTATAGGTCTTAAATCTGGAATCTGCCAATCAGGATTAAATGGATTTTCCAGGTTTTAATATAATCCTGACAGATTCTTCAACCTTCTACGGGGTTTTGTTTTTTTCAGGAGATTTGGATTTAAACCTCTTTCTAGGAGATGGGGAATGTCTGGATCTGGAAACATAAAACATCTTGGTTTTTGTGCTAATCGCCTATTATGAAGATTTTCTAGGATTTCTAGAAGTTCTTGTAGTGGTAGGTCCTCCAATTCCTGATATGCAACCATGTTCAAAAACTACTTCTATTGTAGGAACAGTTCCCATGTATCCCTCAGGAGTAGCCAGCCAAGATAAGAAAATACTGCTTGTTCTCACCAGTGAAGAACATTGGTCTGGTACCATAAAATTCAGTGATTCTCTTTCATTACATTACTCAAGGAGGCTTTGATAACTTGCAGAGTGGATGTTGTAAATAACAGATCAGGTTGAATTAATTGGAAATGTCTACCAGGAAGATGCCAATCTCCAAGCAGGCTCCATCAGTTCTCCTAATATAGGTAGTGACCCACTCAGGAGTGGGGCAGGTACTCATGAATAGATATACTTTTAACTAGAGGAAATCATCTTTGACCAGGGGCTGATCACCTATTTGAGCTCCGCTAGCAGTTGAATAATGAGGGGATAGTGATGGATCAGCCTCAGTGCCATAATGACATACGACATACAACATATGACTTGGAGGCCTGGTGGATGCTGATCGATTATCTGCAATTGATATATCTATATTGTTATCCACTATAATGGTTAAAGAAGCAACTACAGGGGCAAGCAACCACAATTCCTGATAGGATTGGGTAGCTGCAATCCAATGTTTCTCAATTAATTCTCCCTTATCAGTTATAATTGAAGTATCATGTAATATATCCCATGCCATCTGCAATATATCAAAAACAGGAGGAAAGAAATCATGTTTCAAATGCATGTTCTTTATTAGTTTTATAGTTACATTTACATCGAAGTTTGGGCACCCAAAGCTTAAATAGGAAAGAGATGTAGCTACTAGCAGTTTCGTTGACCGCAGGTGGCAAAAGGCAGGCAGAATGATCAGCAGGGTTGTCTTCTGATGCCACATAGTATAAGTTTTGTTTATACAAATACATGGTAGATAACATGGAAAAAAATCCATGGTAAATGATCAAAGTGTTTGTGCACAACAAACATACTATCAGAAAATACAACACGAGGTTGATAATGAATAACAAAGTAAACAAATCAATAGTTCTTGTACACGGATAAGTCTAGATTGTTTGAATTTCATTACAACACTATTTGATGTTCTTAAATCAACAATAACTCTGTGGGCCAATGTTTTAATAATTTTTAACAATAACGGTTTATATTATTTGGAAAATTGTACATCAGACTTATTACACATAGCATACAGAGGGAGTAGAAAAGACCATTGAAAGGAAGAAAAACCAACAAGAAAGTTTAAATGCCCTATAAGCATTGTATTATTTTCCAATCATACCTTTTCTTACAATCAATTTCTTTTAGAATGTTGGTACTTTTTTCTTGAAATTGTTTAGGAATACCTAGAGTCCTGACAGTACCATTCAGTACCCAATATAATGAACATCCTGTACTGGTTCAGGCATTGATTTATCATAGTTTATCGGGATTCCATAAGTTTGAAGACCTTGAACTGTGGCTAATGGCAGCAAGATATTTAGGGTTTGGATGAGAGAAGCTGAAGTCATTTAAATAAGTAAAACAGAATATGTTATACTTGTGATAAATATGTGTTGTGACTCGGCAGAAACCTCCTGTGAGTTGTTTCGAGATGCACACAGGAGAAGGGCTGACCGACTCACAGGAGAGGATAACGAGCAGCTGTGGCTCGTTAGGATCTCCTCCTGTGGATAAAAGACTGATGATGCCACACCCTAGTTGCAAAAGTCAACGTTCCATTCCGTTCTGTTTCTGTTCTAGTCAAGCTCTCTGTTCATGTTCAACCATTGAGAAAAAGCACTTGGATAAGTGACTTGATTTATATAATCCTGTTTTGTATTAGTTCATGAGTGAGGACTTTTGCCAAAGCATTTATTTGTGTTTACTGTGGGCTTGCAGCCAACAAGAGCCGGGACTGATAGAAGTATTCCTTTGAAGTTCTGTTTGGCTTTAGTTTCTGAACGAACAAGGTGGGGGTCAGAACAAATATGATATACAATGGTGTTAGTGAGGAGAGTGAGATTGAAGGGGCTGAGACCAACTCCCAGAGGACATTCCTTAAGCCCGTAAATATGTGTCGTATCAGATATAAGAAGGCAAGGGGCAGACTCAAGATGATGAGGAAGGTGATAAAAACCCTCAGACAACTCCGAGGAGATGCGAGACATATTCAGGGGGAGAATTCTGGACAGGCTCTTATAGTTTGGATTTTATGTACCTTCCTAGATAAAATCCAGTAACTTGTTCTAGAGATTGCAAGGTGCTGTTTTTCACTACCAACAACTGCCGTCACGTTTGCAAATTCTGATTTATCTAAAATGTCTTCCGCCATCCCAGCATTATAAATGATTTTGTGGTTTTAGCATTTTGGCTCAACAAAGCAAAATAATTAAATTAATCTAACTCTGAGCATGTTTATAACTTCCTTATTGAACTTGCATGTGGCGAATTGGTTTAGTTTCTTTGTTTTTTTGTTTTGTTTTTTATTTCATTGAAAGCTACTTTGCAAAAATGAAGCTGCAGCTGCCAAGGAGATGATTCTTATGAACACGGAAACTAAGCAATGCTTATTATTGATCAGTAGACTCAGACATTAATGGAAATAGCTAAATTAGAAAAGATCCTTTTGTAAGCTATGGCAAAGTATATTTATTTGATCTAGGCAAACTGTTATTGAATGGTGTAAAGCTTAAGTACCTATTTTCTTTTTTCCCCTTTCTTTCTTTCTTTCTTTCTTTCTTTCTTTCTTTCTTTCTTTCTTTCTTTCTTTTCTCTCCCTCTCTTCCTCCCTCTTTTTTTCTTTCTTTCTTTCTTTCTTTCTTTCTTTCTTTCTTTCTTTCCTTTGCAATCTTCAAGTAACTAGAAATCAGTACAAATATTTCTTTTACTATTTTATTTTAGAAAAAAAATGTTATTTTGGTGTTACAGATAAAGAAATGTTTCTTATCTCAGTGAATATCCCATGCAGTCTCTTCACTATTTTTCCATTCTATTTTATTAGGACTCAGCCAGGGATAAATGTACTTTTATATATGTTGGGAGGCTGCTTACACAGGCTTCTTTTTACAAAAATAATTAAAAAGAATGGACAACTCTAAACGTGATTAATGTATTCCAGAAGCATTATTACTATCCAATTTTACTATCTGCTGGAAAAATCATGCATGATGTTTCTGTCTAGACAATGGGTTTTTCATAAAAAGGCATGGGTTTAAATATTGATGAATATGCTTTTATAATGCCTATGAGGTATAGCTATTTCTTGTGCATTACAACTTTACAAACATATCTGACTGGAATTCAAATTCTATCACCTTCAGATTTTGGACAATGATTGTGAAGTTCAGGGATCTTTAGTCCAGTAGTGACATTAGAATCTACATTTTCCTTTAAAAAGGTTTTCTATTCCTTAATAAAAACAAAAGCAATAACTAAATATCAAACTGAATAAAATTCAAAAAAGGATAAACAAAATTATGAAAAAAAGAAAATGTATGTCCAAATGACCTCAAATTTTAATATAAATCAATCTGATCAGATTTTCTACAATGTATTGAACAATTAATTCATATGTTGACAGTGTGTATGTGTCATCAATCCAGGCTTTTCAATTAGGGATCCTAAAGTCTCAATAGCAGAATAAAGCTCTTACAGCTGGGGGTCCCCAACCACCAGGCCATGGTCCACTACTGGGCTGTGCTCTGTTCGGAACCAGGCCCCATGAGCTGCAGGCTGGTGCACATGCATGAATGCAGCTCCAGTTGTGTGAGTGGCAGGCTGGCATGTTTGCACAACGCGCATGCAACTCAATGTGCAAGATGCACAAGTTGAGCTGTGTACGCATGGACATGCATGCTGCCCCACTGTTCACACAAGTTGAGCTGTGGGCACCTGTGTGTGCGCTGGCCTGCTGCTTGCACAGACCAGTTCCCCTACCCCCCCCATTGGGCCACCAAGCTGCAAAGGTTGAGGACCATTATTCTAGAGTAAATTTTTACCAATAATAATTTGTGTTGCTTTTTCATTTTCCTGGTTGTTTTTAGAAATACCATGTGAAATATTTGGCTCAGGGTTGAAATATGGACTTCCTTAATAGATGAAGGGCAGTGATGATGTTACCTGAGTCAGGGTTGACTCAGCCTTCCATCCTTCCGAGGTGGGTAAAATGAGGACCCGGATTGTTGTTGGGGGCAATATACTGACTCTGTAAACCGCTTAGAGAGGGCTGAAAGCCCTATGAAGCGGTATATAAGTCTAACTGCTATTGCTATTGCTACCTATGTGGGTAATGAAATATTTGCAAGCGAAAAACCAAGCTCAGAAAGTACCAAGAATTCTACAACTGTTATTTTGAAATTCTATGAAAATTAATACTGTCGCTCAAGAGATAAGGAGGGAAAGACTAACCAGAACCCAATGCTGTTTCTTCCCCAGACTTTCTTATTATTTTATGAAATCATTTCCATCCAATTGATCATGTTTCTGAGAGTTTGGAATTTTGCACTTCAGTTGGTAGATTGTTTAAAAAACGTCTGTCAAGGCTCTAAAACTTCCCTTTTGTTTCCACTCTGCACTTCCTGAAAAGCTCCGCATGTTCAACTTTGTCTTCTTCCAAGCCTCCAAAATAAGAACAAGTTTTGACAGGAAAGTATTTGATTGATACAGCATCACACTGGCAAATTGCACCTTCCCATGGAAATTGGACCTTGCCCATTCTCAAGGTGTTGATTATGCTGCACCGCCTTGTCCTATGCTGTTTCTTTCTATGTAAATGAAATATTTAAAAAACTCCTCTTTGCACTTTTCTGCATAGAAAAGAAGAAGGATTTTGCACACTAGGGAGAAATGTTAGAATGAAAAGAGCAGGTTTTGTGGAAATCAATCTTTCCTTTATATGCTCCCAAATTATTCTCCTAGCAGAGAGGCCTCCAGCAGCTTTGTCAGTCATGATAAAGCTATCACTCTGAGATATATTATAGGTTTCCTTTTCATGTTTTCAATAGAAAACATCCCACAGGTGTGTTTGCATTAGCAGAAATATATGAAGATTAATTACGTGTCTAAGGCTTGAAATTTATAGACATCTTTTCTAGGTTTTCAGATCGTTTGAGAAGGAATGGCTTTTACTTGCACACTTTTGAAGAATTTAAAGTATTTTTTGAGAGGAAAAATGCACACAATTTAAGCCTTTTAATGAATGGAAAACTTTATCCTCCCTTAAAATGTACAACTTCCCCTAGAGCTAACTAGGGTGAGAAAGTCAATAAATTGCTGCTGGTACTGTTCCCACAAGTGATTTCAAGGGGAAAGGCCTGGGACAGAGCATTGCACAGGCAGTATAAGAAAGTAGAAACTGGTTTGTGATTATTGAGTGGGCCCAAATGCAACTCATCTCTAGAACTAACACTGGACTTGGAAGCTATTTCTACATCATTGCTTTAAATCTGTGTTAGTGGGGGGGCAGAGATCGTCCCCTAGGCCCCTAACATATGGGGTGCCTCAGGGCTCGGTCTTATCCCCCCTACTATTCAACATCTACATGAAACCGCTGGGAGAGATCATCCGCAGGCACGGGATTAGATACCATCAATATGCGGACGATACTCAACTGTATCTGTCCGCCCCGTGCCAACTCAATGAAGCGGCAGACGTGATGAGCCGGGGTCTGGAGGCGGTTATGGACTGGATGAGGGCTAACAAGCTTGTGCTCAACCCAGAAAAGACCGAGTGGCTGTTGTGTTTTCCTCCCAAGGACTCCACCAATATTCCATCTCTCAGGCTGGGGGGCCAAACTTTATACCCCTCAGAGAGGGTCCGCAACTTGGGAGTCCTCCTAGATCCACAGCTATCATTCGACCACCATTTGACGGCTGTGGCTAGGGGGGCATTCGCCCAGGTACGCCTGGTGCGCCAGTTGCGACCCTACCTGAACCGGGAGGCACTCACAACAGTCACTCGGGCCCTCGTGACCTCTAGGCTGGAATACTGCAATGTGCTCTACATGGGGCTGCCCTTGAAGAGCATCCGGCGTCTTCAGCTAGTGCAGAACGCAGCCGCGCGAGCGATAGTGGGTGCGCCGCGGTTCACCCACATTACACCTATCCTCCGCGAGCTGCGCTGGCTACCTGTCGACTTCCGGATGCGCTTCAAGGTGCTGTTAATCACCCATAAAGCCCTACATGGTAGTGGATCTGGATACTTGAGAGACCGCCTTCTGCCAATTACCTCCCTGCGACCAATAAGATCACACAGATTGGGCCTCCTCCGTATTCCATCGGCCAGCCAGTGTCGGCTGGCAACTACAAGGAGGAGGGCCTTCTCAGTAGTCGCCCCGACCCTTTGGAACGAACTCCCCGTGGAGATTCGTACCCTCACCACCGTCCAGGCCTTCCGCGCAGCCTTGAAGAACTGGCTAGCCCGTCAGGCCTGGGGATGAAGATAGTTGCCCCTCCCGAATGATGAATGCATGTTGGTTACTGTTTTTATTATATGTGTCTTTGTTATTGTCTGTATCTCCCCTTCCCCGATTTTATGTGAGCCGCCCTGAGTCCCCTCAGGGAAAAGGGCGGCCTACAAATCTCAATAAAATCACAAAATAAAATCACAAAAAGAACAAATTCATCCATCCATTCCATCATAGCTGAAGGGAACCCTGATGAGCTCCAATCAGACCAAGTCTACTTAAGGTTTAGTCCTTAATATATATATTCTTAATATAGTATCATGTGTTTTTAAACTAGGGGCGCAGTGGCTCAGTGGCTAAGACACTGAGCTTGTCGATCAGAAGGTTGGCAGTTCGGCAGTTCTACGGTGTGCTACGTAACCTACTGAGCTCCCATTACTTGTCCCAGCTTCTGCCAACCTAGCCATTCAAAAGCACGTAAAAAAGGCAAGTAGAAAAGTAGGGACCACCTTTGGTGGGAAGGTAACAGCGCTCCGAGCGCCTTTGGCATTTAGTCATGCCAGCCACATGACCATGGAGACATCTTCGGACAGCGCTGGCTTTTCGGCTTAGAAACAGAGATGAGCACCGCCCCTAGAGTCAGGAACAACTGGCACACATGTGTGGGGGAACCTTTACCTTATGTTTTTAAAGAAAATATTACAAATTCATTTGATATTCATGTTCGAGTACATGAAAGCAAACTCTCTTAATTATAAAATCAAAGTAGCAGGAAGTGAGAACCCTTTAATACATTATTTTGTTTTTCTGGAAAAAAAAATGGACCTGAATACAATAATTATCATGCAATTCTACAAATAATCAGCTTGAAGAGAAGTAAAGCATTCTTGCTTTTTTGTAGCTTAAAGATAAATACATGCAATACATACATACGTACGTACGTACGTACATACGTACGTACATACGTACGTACGTATAGAGACACCCTGGGGGCCCCCCAAAATAAAAAAAATGTATGTCTGAGCTGATTCCATGATGTAGATAAGATTTTTCCCCACATTCAGACACTTATTTTCTGTGAATGTATTCACTTTCTATTTCTGCTTTACCATAGCATCTCATAACTGTTCTTTAAAATGTACAGCAACAATTTCAAAGGCAGGAAACTGAATGGGAGAAGGAGGAGAGAGAGAGAAAAAAACTAACTTGATTTAAATAAACCTCTTGACACATAGCATCCAAATAATCTACAGTAGTTCAAATGTATTGGTCTTGTTCTGGGAATTGGAATTAGCTCTAGAAAGCTTTCTGATTTACTGCTTTTCAAGGCCCAGACAAACAAATATATAACTGTACATATTATTTATATACTTCCAATTGATGCTAAAGTAGCACTTAGGAACTGAAGGATGGGCTGCAATCTAAACAAGGAAAACAAATCTCTATGCATTGTATGTCTTTGTTAATATGCAAAAACAAACACCTATCTAGTAACAATCAAAATTGTGCAATTGTAATCTGCAAAGTCCATACTTCATAAATTCTAGACTCTGGTATGCTTACAGTTCCCATTACGAGAGGCTAGATTTCAATTTTTTACAGCTTTTTTGAGTGAGCTGTATCTTGTCTTTTTCCTAGGGGTACCTAATAGTGATAAGTCAAGCTTTTCAAATTCACACACAAAAAAGGATGTTGGCAATAAGCCATTTTTTTTTAAAAAAAAAGCATTGATAGAGTTTAAGAACTACAGGCAATATCTAAACAAAGACATTTGGATTTTCTGCTAAATAAGACCCATTTTCTATTTTCTGTACATTTCTAAGCTGGCCTTCTAAGGCTTCAATAGTCTTCACAATGCCTCAAAGTAATTGTAACATCTTGGGCAGAGATAACAAGAGTGAACTACTTCTAATCAGTATAATACTACTCAGTGACGTGCGGTGAGGTTTATGGCTGGTGAGGCAGCAATTTGTTTAGTTCCGATTTAAAGCGACAGCATTTGTTTTTCTCCTTTGCTAAATAAGTTTCCTTCATTCTTTTTCTTCTCCTTTCCCCTCCTTCCTCCCTCTCTCCCTCCCTCCCCCCTCTCAAACACACACACACACACACACAGAGAGAGAGAGAGAGAGAGAGAGAGAGAGAGAGAGAGAGAGAGAGAGAGAGAGAGAGAGAGAGAAGTTGGATTGGACTATCTCTCCTACCCACTTCCCGCTCTCATTCAAACAAACTCTCTCTCAAACAAGCACACACAAACACACACACGCACACACACACACACAAAGTTGGATTGGAGAGAGTCAGGGAGACCACAGGAGGAGGCAGAAAACCAGTCAAAGAGCCATACTGGAGCACACACACACTTTCCCCCAGCCCCGGAAGGATCCAGCCTAGCTTCACTGATTACAGGTTTGAAAAGACAATGTGGCTCTGCCAGCAATCAAACTACACTTGGAGAGGGAGAGCACTTCTCTCCAGCCTTTGCCCAAAGCCCTGCACTAGGAGGATGAAGTTTGAATTCCTCCCCCTCCCTCTGACCCACACGTACCTTTTCCAGCTGTTTCAGAGAGGATTTCAACTCTGCTCTTGCCTGCCATCATGAAAAGAAAAAAAATGTAAAAGAAAAAAGGCAAGAGCTCAGGTCAGGCTGAGCTAGTTGCTGCCAGAGTCAGTGTGGATGACTCTGCTTAACTGTTTAAAAAAGCCTCTAAAAAGTGCCCTCTACAGGAGGAGGCGGGAGAACGATGTGCCTCATCTACGTCAGGAATTTTTCAGCTTTTAACCCTTGCTTAGCTCTGCTCGAGTGATCATAAAATGCCAGATTAGATGAGGCACGTCGTTCTCCTGCCTCCTCCTGTAGAGGACACTTTTTAGAGGCTTTTTTAAACAGTTAAGCACTAAGCTGAGTCATCCACAGTGACTCTAGCAGCAACTAGCTCAGCCTGACTCAGCTCTTGCCTTTTTCCCTTTACATTTTTTTTCCTTTTCATGATGACAGTGGTGAGGCTCTGCCTCCCCTGCCTCCCATGACTGCACATTCCTGATACTACTGAAGTACAAATTTGGCACCTGTTTGACACACTGTTATTTGTGATACATTGAAGGTTTCTCATCTTAGAAGAATGAGAAGCAAAGTTGATTATATTAGCAGGTCCATGATTAAATTGTCCAATAGTAGACCTTACAGTCAACTATTTTAGGAAAGAAGGAAAGATGGAAAGAAAGAAGTAAATGGACTGACAAATTGTTAAAAAGACAGAGAAAAGAAAGTGAATAAAGTCTGAGGTCTTCACTGCAAAATTTGTGTTTTGACCAGGGAAAATGCACTCTCCCTTATTCTCTCAAGGCCCACAGTTATTGGTCAGGTGGGTTGAAAGCAATGGTAAGATTCAAATAATTTAACAACCGGTTCTCTGCCCTAATGACCAGCTGGGTGAGCGTGGCCATGGTGGGTGTGGCCAGGGGGTGTGACAGGCAGCACTCGGCCTTCTGCACCTCCCTGGGTGTAAAACAGAGCTCTTGTCGCCCCCATGCCCCATTTTGGGCCTAGTAGGCCTCCCTGAAGCCACATGGAAACAAAAACTGCCCATGGGGGGAGGTGGGGTAGATCACCCCCATGCCCCGTTTTGGACCTAATAGCCTCACAACAGCCTCCTGGGAGTAAAAACAGGCTGCAGTGGGCGGGACCAAAGACCCCTACGGCCCATTTTGGACCTAGTAGGCCTCCCTGCATTTACCTGGGAGCCAAAATGGGTCATGTGAGGACTCCTGGAAGGGGTGGGGCAGGAAGGGGCGGGGCCAGCCAGCAATTTAACAACCGTTTTTTTCACCCAAACTGGCCCAAACCGGCTGAACCCCACCACCGGTTGAAGACTATTGGCACAAGTCATGAGCTTGGGGTCAGAATGGAAACTTAAAGCCAGGGTCCCCAACCTTTCTGGCTCTGTGGACTGGCAGTGGGGATGGGAGAGGAGATGGTTTCCTGCACGGGCATGCCCCTTGAAGAAATGCAGCTTTGCATGCTTGCCCAGTACTTGCATGGCCCATGTCTCAATGGGCCATGGCCTGGTACTGGGCCATAGACCAGAAGTTGGCGACCCCTATCTTAGAGGCTGTTACCATAGCATAGTCAGATTATATTTAGAAATGTATGTGAAAGAACAAAACAAAACAATGGATAGAAAGCCATTGCAGGGTTTGGACCTGAAAGTACAGAATGGTGAAAGATGAGAAAAGAAAAGAAAAAAAATTGTGAAGGAAGTGGAAGTGAGAAAGGGTATCTGCCACTCCAGCAATTAACGAAGATCAAAACCAGCCCAAGATAAATGGGAAAGAAATTCTAAAGCATCCTGACATGAAAGTGGGGAAAGCCTCTTTTTGTAAACACTTTTGAGAAATTGCTATGCAGATTGTGGCATATCATTAGGTGGAACAGCAGGGAAAACAGCAGGTAAAAGAATTTTACATGCAAAATCAGATCAGAATCCTTGATTCCTAGGAACTGGAAGTGACTTTGGCAGTTTCATATTCAATGGAGAAATTACAGTGCAAGAGGCAGCTTTAGCATCCCTGAAAGTTGACCTTCTAGTTTCTGCTTAGATACCACTAGTGACGGAGATCCCTCCACCCCACAAACCCCAAGGAAGTTGACTCACATTTATTTATCTGCCATATCTATGTACTCTTTCTCCTGTAGTCCAAGACTTTGAGGCAACAGAAAATGAAGCTGTTTATCATGTTTCTCCTCAATCTTATTTCATATGAATTGCTTTGACGACTTCTTCTCTGACTTGTTCTCCAGTTCTAGACACAGTGATCTAAAATTAGACTAACCAGACAGGAATATAATGGAACCTCTTCTGTAGGTGTGGCCTGCTTTGTGGGAGTGGCTTGCTGGCCATGTGACTGGGTGGGAGTGGCTTGCCGGCCATGTGACCGAGTGGGAGTGGCTTGGCAGTCATGTGACTGGGTTGGCGTGGCCAACTTGTAAAATGTGGTGAAACTCACTTAACAATGCTCTTGCTTAGCAACCAAAATATTGGCTCAGAAACTCTGGCATTTGAAGCATGCAAGTCTTAAAGATGTCAAGGTACAAGACCCTTGCACCCCTAATCCTTTAGGGAAAAACCCCCAGGGGTGTTCAAACTTGACAGCTTTAAGACTTTAAGGTTTAGATAGGAGTCTTAGAGGCAGGCGGGGCGATTGCTGAGCCAGCCAATCAGTGGGCGGTGGGCGGGGCAAGTGTGGTGCAGATGGGTGGGGGGAGGGAGCTGGAACCGGTTCTAAGCGGCATGGTAGATTTGTGGAACCTCTTCTATAGAAGAGGTTAGAACTGGCAGGAACCCACCCATGCTTGCCATACATGGGATCTGATCACTTTTCCTTTATTTTGCTTTATTTCCTGTATCTTGTCTTTTTATGTACAATGAGAGCGTATCCCAAAAGACAAATTCCTTGTGTCTCCAATCACACTTGGCCAATAAAGAATGCTATTCTATTCTATTCTATTCTATTCTATTCTATTCTATTCTATTCTATTCTATTCTACCCCAGATTGGATTTGCACTATAGTGCTAGTCAGTATATACTTGGATGTACTTCAAGCTATGTATTTACTATACTGTATATTCTCAATTTCAAGTATCAATTTGGAAGAATCCTTATGTAGTTTAAAATGTAAGAGTGAAGCTTTGCTATTATTTAGCCTCAAGGTTTTCTTTTCTTTTCTTTTGTACTCAACAAGCTTTGTGGAATAAAACAGCATTCTTTGCTATGCTAAAAACTGTCTTTTCCATTCTAAAATGTATACTTGTAAGTCATTGATTTTAAAAAAAACTTCCTCTGCTGGACATTTGTTTAGTCTTGCTGCAAATAAATACTTAACATATGGAATAGTTAAAATCTGTTGGAGAAAAAGAACTTATTTCAGTCTCTTTATGGATGCATATGAAAGACCTATGTGAATATATTTCCTTGTCTTTTATGTAGCTGAGGTTCATCTATTGATATTGGTCTTTCAATATAAAATATTAAGTGAAATTTTATCCTTAAGCAAATAAAACAAATCAAATCAAATCACACTGGATAAAACATGAGGGGAAAAAATCCCAACAGGAATTAAAAATATTAAACCTCCAGATTTTCTGAGAGGGAAATTATACCGTTTGGTCTATAAGATAGGTGAGAGCCAGCAACTCATTCTCCTTATCTACAAATTTTCTTTCAGAATTAAAAAAAAATACTGTATCTCTAATGTATATAGTCAGCTGGTGTTTTTATTTTTGTCCTTTTCCTCATAATCCTTGATCAATAACATTTACTAATAAAGATAATAGAAGTTGTAGGTTCACGATTCCATAGAAACTAAGCCTAGGTATTTACCTCTCTCCCTAATATTTCTGTTATGACACCTGATATAGTGAATATAACAATGTTTTTCAAATGTGGCAAGGTTAAGAGATATGGACTTCAGCTCCCCAAATTCCCCAGCCAGCATGGGATACAATATTTTGTGTTGCAATTAGATGTCGGGAAAATGGAATTATGTTAGCCACAAGAGATATCTATGCCAGGTTATGTAACTTCTTCATTTACAGAGGACTAAAGTTTGTCAGTACTCTCCTAAGCTTTCTCAGGATAAATAGGAGTTCATTCTGAACAGAAAATGGATTCCAGTGTACCCTCGCTTTTCAAAAACTGCAAGATTGTTGTGATAAACTCATGCAACAGCTGGTTTGGCATGCTGTCATCCTTCAGTCTAGCCACTAACTCTCCAAAATGAAGAAGAAAATATATTAGTTATGATGTGAAGAGTCACAGGTATTTAAATAACACAGGCATAACACCGACAATCTCATAATTATTGCCATTATTATAAATTATTGAGGAAAGCAACTTACAAAATTACTAATTACTGTAGCATTGGGGGTTGTGCAGGAAACACAATTTAAGGACAGCTGTATCCGTAAAATGAAGTTTTGTTTTCCCCAAAGAGCAGAAGCTATTTAATTTCAGAATGGAGAATTTAATAACTTTGCTGTGGAGGTGGAGAAAGCAAAGCAAAGGTTCTGGTGAACCTATTTGTATGGAATAAAGATTCCAAGGAAGAGCTGGAGGAAAGCAGTAACAGGTGGAGGAAAGCAGTAACAGGTTAAATCAGACTGAGTCTGATTTAACCAAAACAATCTTCCTGTAATGAGTGAAATTGCTGGCTCTGATGTGCAGCAAAGCTGATAGCAAGTGATCTAACTTTGATACAAACCAGCAAGTGAAATGATGTGCACAAATGTTTAGAAACCTGACAGTTGCCCAGTCTCTTTGCATCCTCCACAGATGCAGCACTTCACTAGGGAAGGGAAAACATCCATCACATATTTCAGCCGGAAGGCTGATGCGGGAAACATCAGAGAAAAGTTTTCACTGGTCTGAAAAACAACAAATGCCACAATCCATGCCAAGAAAAAAGTTTGCATACAAACTCCCAAACCTCCCCCACCCCAAGTAAAAGTAGTGCAAGTTACTAGAACAAAAATAGGATAAACTATGGGGTGAAGGCAGAATTAAGGAGAGAATGAGGACAGGAAACATACAATTAGCATCAAGCACTGTCTTAGAAGCATGTTGTTATAACATTAAAAGGCCAAAGATATACATAACCATTTTATATCAAAATGTATGAAAGACAAGCTATAGAAGTGAATTTATTCATTTTTCATCATCCATTCTTCTATGCGGTCCAGGTGATATGTATGGTATCTCCCTAAAGAATAGCTAAGTAAAGCTATGGGCTAAGGAATAGCAATAGCGCTTACTTATACATTGCTTTACAGCACTCTCTAAGTGGCTTACACAGTCACATATTTCTCCAATAATCTCATTTTACTGACTCAGAAGGATGGAAGGATGGAAGACGGAGTCAACCTGAGCTGGTCAGGATCGAACTCCTGACTGTGGGCAGAGTTAGCCTTCAATACTACATTCTAACCACAGCTCTTCTACTGTAAGAAGTTGAATTTAAGTCTTCTTGGTCCATGTCTAACACTTCAACTTTTAAGTACTCTTGTTTGATCATGAAAATTATCAATCAGCACTTCACACAGGAAACAGTATGAAAGTACAATTTTAAAGAGTAATATTTCATAATGTATTATTTCATATTAGAATAGAATAGAATTCTTTATTGGTCAAGTGTGATTGGACACACAAGGAATTTGTCTTTGGTGCATTTGCTCTCAGTGTACATAAAAAGACATGAAAAGATACATTCGTCAAGAATCATAAATATAAAATAGTAATATTTTATAGTTTATGCACCTTCATTCCAAAGTAATATGGTTTCCATTGGCCAGCCAACCTCATTAACTTTAGCCTGATGAATATCTGAGTTGGATTATCAATTATTTTGCCAAGCCATTTAATCATTGTATGTCATATTACATTAGGTTAAGCATAAGCAAGATACAATGTTTGTTCCTGGGTAAAGTTTCTTGCTAAAAACTGTCAGTAGTAGCAGTAATTACCAACCCACCTTTAGTATAAATGTGGCCTCCATGAAACCGAGGTTGTGTAATGCCTGCCCTCTGTCTGTTCAGCCACTGCTCTTAATTCTGACCCAGAGTTACTAGCCTGTAATTAGCAAGCTTATAATTGATTTTTAATTTAAAGCAATTACAATGGGGGCATTGCCATGCATCATTTCTACTTGAGGCATTGCAAAGCAAGTACAATTAGGGTGAAAGGAAGCTGAGAAATTTTTGTTAGAAGTCGCTTTGAGAAATTACGGCAACTAGGACACTCATAAAAGTAAATACTGATGTTTTCAGTGTTGCCTTTAAAAATGATATTTTTTTGCCCCTTAAGACCATATTATGTGTGTCTTGTTATAACTCTGATAAAGCAAAAGTATATGGAACAATACACGGGTTAGGAGAAATTGGGACAAGGGTTCAAATAGAGGACTGTGGCAGGAGAGACCCATAAATGTGGCATTTAGAAACTGAGGGAATTAAGTTGAATTTAGCTGGGTTTCTACAGTACTACTGCAGGAGCCTTGAGGAGAAGAACCAATTTTGTAAGCCATCTCTTGGGCACAACTTATTTATTCTACATGGGTTATTCTTTAATGAGTATGAAGCTGGCATCAACTATCTTGAGTTTTTCTTCCCTTCTGCCTGCTAGTAAGTTCCAGAGCAAACATTATGAGCTTTGTACTGCAGTAAATAGCATAATATGATCACTTGTGTGTTATTACATTGACACAAAGGGTCCTTTGTTTTTTTTAATTTCTTTCTAAATTTCCTACTAAGTTTTATATGCACCAGGTGGGAGATAACTTAATTTTTGTTTTCATGAAACCCTTTGTACTGTGATATGAGATGATGGTCTTTGGTGAAACAAACAGCAATGTACGTTACCTTAACACCTTTCCACTTTCTCAATGCTTCGCCTCACTTGCCAAAGCTAAGAAATGCTTTTGCAGTGGTGCTGTCAGAGGCGTGGTGGCTCAGTGGCTTTAAAAAAATGAGAGAAGGTCTGTACCAGTGATGATGAACCTTTTCGGCACTGAGTGCCCAAACCAGAATGCACGTGTATGCATGTCCATGTGTGTGCACCAGAGTGACGGAAACCCAAAGACCAGCTGGCTGACACACACATGCTTGTTTTCGCCCACTCAGGCAGGTGAAAGAGACTCAAGCATTCTCTCCTCTCCCCCGACATCCCATTGTCTAAAGCACTTTCTTTCTTTCGTCCGCCTGTCAGAGCTCAGGCGGGTGAAAGAAAGAAAGCGCTTTAGACAGTGGGGTGTTGGGGGAGAGGACTGCCTCACCAGCCATAAACCTCACCACACGTCACTGTTTTTGACTCTTACCTATAATGCTGAACTGAGGGATGCTTGCCATGAAAATGCTCCATTGGATATTGGGCATCTTCCTTCTTGACAAATGACATCATTTGACAGCATTTTGGTGTGGCACCAATTATAGAGAAGATGTGAGAAGGCCGGCTCCAATGGTATGAACATGTCTGGAGAGCAGCACCTTCCACCATTGCTAAGAGAGCCTACCAACTAGAAGTCAATGGTCAGTGACTTTGCAGGCGCCCAAAACAGAGATGGTAAGACACCATCAACAAAGATATGCAAGGTGCGGGCCTGCACCCTGGAGACGCAGTTAACTGTACAAACTGGCATTCAATGATCTGAAAAGCAGACCCTTCACTTGTGGGAATACGCGAGGAGGAGGAGGAGGAGGAGGAGGAGGAGGAGGAGGAGGAGGAGGAGGGGGAGGGGGAGGAAGAGGAAGAGGAAGAGGAAGAAGAAGAAGAAGAAGAAGAAGAAGAAGAAGAAGAAGAAGAAGAAGAAGAAGAAGAAGAAGAAGAAGAAGAAGAAGAAGAAGAAACAATCCCAAACAAATTAACTATCCTTCTTTATGACTAGGTCTATTGGAAAAATGTGATAAAATCATATGTTCTGAACTTATTGTAATGTCCCTACATGTAAAGTTTCCCTCCTTAAATTTTGTCTGAAGTAATTTTGCAAATTTTGGTTTTTTAAAACATAAATACAGAATGCTCCATTGCTGGGGAAAAAAAGTTTTATTAGTTTTGCTTAACTTTTTTTTTCTTAAAAGGCAGTGGTAGAGTTCAAGTGAAACATACCCATTGAATATGAAACATCTTAGAAAAAGAGAACAAAACAAGAAGGCATATTTGAGGCCTATATCACCTAGCAACTGCCTTTTGCATAATGAAGTAAAGCAAGGGTTATATACTCTGTTTCATTTGGTTTTCTGTTCCTTTCTCAATGAATTGTGTGACTATGCACCCCCTTTGCATTATGGAAAAGTAAATATGTAGCTCAATGAGTAATGAAAAATAAATATCATTCAAAATGAGTATGTTCATAGCAATATTGTTGTTTTGGTATATAAATATGAAAATATCTCAGATTTCTTTCCAATATGTCTTTAACCATTTAATCTCCATCAATTGAGCAATCTTCTACAGTCAGTGCCTTTTCAGAAAGTATTGGGTTGGATTCATCTAGGACACTAAGCCATGTTTGACCAGGGTTTATTGGGTGAACCAGAATTTGCTGGGTTCTCAAAGGAAATATCAAACCATTCGTTACAAATCAAAATGGCTGGGTTAATAAAATGTGCTGAACAAAACTAGATAAATTGTCTTATAGCTTGGCATGTGGTGTGGACCCATTCAAGGACCTCTATTCTTTCTTTCCTTATAGCAATTTTCCATTGAATGTTTCTTTATATTCAGTGATGTCCACTCCTAGATAAATGCAGTTTCCCCCACACAAAATCAATGAAGAATGCTGTCATACTTTGCAAACACATTCATTGTAAAAAGAGCGAAAGTGACTTTGTTAACCACAAGAAAAGAAAAACATTATTAAGACAAACAAACCATCACAGAACAGTTCAGGATTTTGAGTTCTATGTTAAGTAATCGTGGTAAAAACATTTTCAGAACCACAGGTCTTTTATATCAGAATGCTAAAGATACTTACTTTGTTTGTTTGTTTGTTTCTTTGTTTCTATTTGTCTCCTGTGTTTGTAGGTAGCCTATGGAGAGTAGCTTCAGGTGGTGTATGAATTAAAAGCATGAAAGGTCAACAATAATCAAAATAATAAAATAAAGTTGATTGTAACCAACATTATAATAATAAACTGGTACACAATGAGCTCACACAATGTTTAGCCCAGGGGTGTCCAAACTTGGGAACTTTAAGACTTGTGGACTTCAACTCCCAGAATTTCCCAGCCATCCTGTCAGTCAAACCTTTGGTGGGTTATAGGAGCAGAACCTTTTCTGCTGTGGCCCCAACCCCACCACAGCATTTCTTGTGAAGTCTTTCCCCACATTTTTGGCCTTCCAGAAGGGCATTAAAAACATGGCCCTGCTGGTTGGCTTGGGGCTCTGATGGTGGCACTCTATGTTGGAAGTGGCTGGTAGATTAATAGGGAATCTTATGGTACTTGCCTTTGGTTTTTTTAGCATTGTATCTACTGTTAATATTTTAATATTTATGATTGTAATTATAAGCCACCCAAAGTCATGAGGGGTCCATGGTGCTCTCTGAGCTAGCTTGTTTTCTTGCAGATGTTTCATTACCAAAACTAGGTAACATCACCAGTGCTAGTCACTAGTCACTAGCATTAATGATGTTAGTTTGGATAATGAACCATCTGTAAGAAAACAAGCAAACTCAGAGAGCACCAAGGACCCCCCATGTCCACCCAGAGTACAAATATTCTCCTTTATCAGCACCCAGAGTCATTTTGCAGAGCGGGTTGGTAGCATATAAATTTGATAAATAAATATTGATAGGAAGAAAAAATGATTATCAGATCTAATCCAAATGAGCACTCTGGGAGGAGGAAATAAATCCATAAAATGACCTCTGTGAAATGCCCATCAAAGCAATAGCACATAAACCAGCATAGCATATGAATGATTTGTTGAACCTTTATAGCAAATAGAAGATTTCATTCTCAATTTTGAAACATGAAGGACTCAGACATTTTGCAAAAATCAGAGCTAAAACAAATACCTTAAAACTAGACGCAGCCAAGCTTTGGGGGTAAATGAAGTGAAAATCCATGGTTTAGTATTATGCCTTAATTAAATGACAACTAAGATACCGTGCAAGCACTAGGCACAGACAACCATTTAAGTCACCGTAATGTTTTCCTTCTCAAAGATTTACATGATTCAACTTGGTTTTAATGGCAAACCATCAGGAAATTACCATTGTTTCTATTCACACCCATTACAGTAATGGGAAAACCTCAAAAAAGATTGCAGTTGCAAGTTAATGTAACTTTTTTGTGGGGGGGGGAAGCACCAGAGCTTGCTTAAAATGGTAATTATATCCTAAAGTTTGAACGTTTCCAAGAAATTAACTGAAGTAACAGGAAAGGAAAAATCAAATGTAGAGCTGACGAGGTGAAAGAAAACGGGAACAATTGGGAAGGGAAGAAAAGATGACATCATAGATTTCCATAGCAACCAAATTTGTAAAAATAACAATTATGTTAGCTGAAGTTCTTCAAAATAGTTCTCTGATAGTTGAAATACAATTTTAGTGAAAGCCCAAGACAGATAAATAGAAGATTTGTTCTTTCCATGGAAATGTGATCCCCTGTTTGTATCCACTCCTGTTATTTCTCCGCTATATTTTAAATTTCTTTGGAAGAAAGGTACAACCTTTTGTGTCTCTGACAGCATAAAAGGGATGCTTAAAGTTCTTCCTCTTCCCCCGCCACTTTGAAATAGCACTGCCATTATTTCTTTTCTTCGGGATAAATATATCGCATGGACGGTGGAAAAAAAAATGAACCCCAAAGGATTTTTAAAAATGGTAAAATACAGAGCCTTTTCACTGAAAAATAAACAACAACAAGAAGAAACTCTTTCAGATGAGGGTCTGTTTAGCCTGAATTTTGGTGACAGAGCTTACACTTTGAGGGGTGCAAGTTTTCAGTATGCCCTTTGATCATTCTAGCTTAGCTAAAGAGAGTATTGTGATATTGTTAAGTCACAAGATAGCTAGAGTCGTCAAATGGACAACCTAGAACTACACCACCTATGCTCTGACCTAAGCGTAGTACACAAAATTGTCTACTACAATGTCCTACCTGTCAATGACTACTTCAGCTTTAACCGTAATAATACACGGGCAAACAATAGATACAAACTCAAGGTAAATCGTTCCAAACTCGATTGCAGAAAATATGACTTCAGCAACAGTTTGGTCAATGCCTGAAATGTACTACCTGACTCTGTTGTTACATCCTCAAACCCCTATAAGTTTAACCTTAAACTGTCTAGCGTGGATCTCTCCCCTTTCCTAATAGATCTGTAAGGGGGCGTGCGTAAGCCCACCAACATGCCTACAGTCCCTCTCCTATTGTCCCCATTTATTTGTACCCATTTCCTGTGTTCATGGTCATGTCCAAGTTTATACTTACACCTGTTATTCGTACATGTTTGACAAACTAAATAACATAAATAAATAAATTAAGCCCCCCCTCCCCCCCAAAAAAAATTCAACAAAAAGATTGTTTCCAAAAATTGCTGTCAATATTGACATTGTGTTTCATGCAATTCTTTGCTATTTTGGAACATTCAAGCAATTTTCAATGCACCTTAAGATGTTGACTTTGATTCCAAATGACATTTTATTATATTCCTATATTCTTTTACAAGACGAATTCAGATAGAATTGTGCAAGCCTGATGGGACATAAACATTCTAGTGTAAATCCAAAGGATAACACTTACATTAGTCCCATTGCAATCAAGTTAAGATTGTATTGATTTTGCTGGGAACAAAGGAAGGGTAAAATGCTATAATTCTATCCTTATTTACCAGTAAGTGAATCCCATTGAACTCACCCAGAAGCCAGTAAATACAATATATAAAAATTAGTCTACTTATATTAGAAAATGAGAGATGTAGCACATAGTCTTGCTAGTGGCAAAATGTGACTTCTTAGCAGATAGGTTTGTATATCTTTTAAGAAAAAAAGATTGAAAAACAAATTTTGGGGGTTCCGCTTGACTCTTTATTAATGATTCTGTTTCCTTAGTGTGTGTTTTTCATAGATAAGTAATTAATTTGGAAGCATTCCAATGAACTTTCAGTTCTGAGTGACAGCCATTCCTATCTATATATTTATCCTACAACACACAAACAAACATACACAGAGAGAATAGTATTTCAATTGTTTATGAGCCGTAGTGCTGCAGTGGTTAGAATGCAGTACTGCAGGCTAATTGTGCTGACTTCTGGCTGCCAGACGTTTTGCAGTTCGAATTTCACCGGCTCATAGTTGACTCATCCTTCCTTACATCCTTCCGAGGTTGGTAAAATGAGGACCCAGATTGTTGAGGGCAATATGCTGACTCTGTAAAACCGTTTAGAGAGGTGAAGTGGTATGTAAGTCTAAGTGCTATTGATATTGGTATTATGTTATAAAAGAAAAAGAAATAAAACCATAGGGGGAAACTATGAAAATAGTCCTTTGTTCTAACTGAGCAGTTCACTATATGCACCGAAGATCTGTTCACTGCTAAAACTCTCATGTATGTTTGTCTGTTTGTAACCTTCAATTGAGTGATATATTGCATCATAGAGCAGTATTTTTTGAACCAAGGTACCTCAAATGGGCTAGCGTACAGAATGAACCCCAAATCTGGGCCTCATTAAGCCCAAATTTGGCAAGTTATGGTTGTTTCAGCACCATCAAGCTGCTGTAGTCAGCCACAAGCATGTGATCGTCATTTTCAACATTCCCTGGTAGCTTTCCACCAGTCAATTGGGAAGCTGGCAAGAAGTTTAAACTCAATCATGATTGCTGAAACTCTCTCCACAAAGTCTGTGGGGAAGCCAGCAGGAATTTGTACATCTAAGATCACCATGCTGCTGTTGGATGGGGAAGGGAACAGTGGGTGTGCAAGAGGTACAGTGAAAGTTTGGTAGGGTGTGCAATATAAATTGGGGAGGATGTATGAGGCTGTATGAGTGGCTGACACTGCATGAGGACACAGGGATGGGTATGTGGGTGGGGGGTACACTTACCTGAACAGCAAGGATATTTGAAGAAATTGGAAATTGCTTCTGTTCCCATTGCATTTTGCCCACCGATGGTCATTCTGTTGGTTTATTTAGGTAAATAAATATCTCTGAAATGATGGCACAACTGAACTGATCACTATGGGCCATAGTTTATCTAGTTTAATATACATACAAGTGGAATGTAAGACTAGTTCTAAAGACACAGAGGAATGTGGATACCATACACATCTATCCTATGCGGTGAACAAAGAATTCTACATAAATAAGGCCATAAGCTATATTAGAATGTCTATATTGTCTATAGCATGTTGGAGTAGGGACATAAAGTAAAAAAAAAAGAGGGGGAAGCCATTTTTTAAGTTCTATGTGTTCTTTTCAATAAATTCATGTAGCCATGGATTTTTCCACCTCACTTAATCATCCTATCCTATCCTTTTTGGCCTCAACTTGTCTTTGTTCTCTTGTAGCTAACGAGTCTTGTTTCTTTGTGAACAGACCATGGAATTGTCTAGATACATGGCAGAGAGGGCCATTTCCCCCCCCCCCCCCCCACTGTTACTGGGCTTCAAAGGAAGATGTCTGGTGAAAACTATGCAATCCTCAACTCAGGTATTTACTAAGTGCCAACATAGGAAGGAAAGAGCTACACAGGAGGAATAAGAAAGCAGGAAAGACCTCGACTTGAGGATTTTCAGACTGAAGTTGTCCATAGTAACACTACCAATGCTTAAAAAAACCTATTTTTTTAACCCACAAGAAATGTGGAACACATTAGCTAAAATTGTGTTGGTCTGCACAATTTTATTCAGTAAAAGACATGTTTTTGTGATACATTTAGCCTTTTAAATGACACTAATAGTCTCAGGGGACACATTGCTTTTTCTCCTGCTCAACAATTAAGTCTACTTCAATGTTATTTTGATAAGTTGAAACAATTCAGTTACTGTATGCCTATTCTGGTATGTGTACTGTAAAACCAATAGTAAAGCACCTCAGAGTAACCTAAATAATAGCTCTTAAGCAAAATTTAGACATAAACCATCTCTTACCACCACCCACATATTTTTATGTCTTATTTTTCCTATAAGAAAAATAAATTCCTTCAAATTTTGGAAGGTCAGAAGTCTGACTAGTTAATGAACACTATTAATCTCAATTGTGTTATTTTTTCGAGACATAATTTTATAGTGTGTTTCTCACTGGAGTGGCATGGAAAGGCTTATATTTTTATAACAGCTGAAAAGAATGTGTGCTTATGAATGATCTCAATGTCAGTATCTGTCTTTATGTAGCATGCACACTGCATTAATCAATATATCACAAGGCTCATTGTACCTACATCCTTGTAAGTGATTGTTTATAGAACTGTATACTGTTTCAAATTGGACTTATTCCATCTAATCATAATCAGCTTTTACTTGATGATAAAAAGTGGAAGGAAGAAATTACTTGCACTGCACTTTTCGGTTCTTCTCTCCATAAAAAACTCCAGCAGCAAATTCTAAGCAAATACAGCTAGGGCAGTTAGAAAATATATGTTGAAATGCTTAAAAGCTGGCAATAGCACTAAAATTTAGTATATGCAGCTGATAATCTATGCCACTGGGCTACTGAACAAAAGGAAATGCCCAGCACAATTTTGCAATCCAATGTGATCTATATCTACAACAAAGGATCTGTCTAGGTACTTCCCTTGGGAGGTGCACAAAGAATCCCGGAGAAGCAGGAAATTATTGTTTAGATTTTAGTTACAAAGATCCACTTTTCTTAAAGTTTCCTTGTCTTGTTTTCATTCTTCATGTCTGTTCATTTTGATGTTTGGATTTCCAGAGGCGATATGTGATGATGATGATGATGATGTTTGGCCATCGTGTTCAAAGAGGACCTTGACATCTAACAGGTTGTGAGCTGTCCATGTTGTGTCGTTAGGTGCCTGGTAAAGCCTATATGGGCATGAAATTTTCTGCCACATGTCAGGCAGACATGTGCGGGCACCATTGTTGCAGCATTTGCAGCTCTGGCTTTGTGGAGTGCTTGCTTCTCTTGTACTATGGTTGTTCTTCTGTCCTCAGATGTCTGGCAGCCTTGGTGGATCAGGGTTAGGGTTAGGGTTAGGGTTAGGGTTAGGGTTAGCACCACGTCGATCGATGTTGTGCCAGGGTTTCCCAGGAGGTGGTGTCAATATTCAGGGACTTGAAGGAGATATGTAAGATTTCACCAAAGGGAGGTGTGATGCAAACATTTTAGAATCCCTGATCCACAAGCAATGTGAAAAGTATTCAAAGAGGTCCTTCATGAAGATTTTAATCCAGGGGTCCCCACTAGTGAGCCATGAGGGGTTTCCAACCGGGCCATGGAAATGGCCGGTGAGCGTGCATGCACATCTCCATCCTCACTTGTGCAAGCAGCCGGTGAGCACACAAGGACTCCATTTAAGTGAGTAGCAGGCACATGTGCATGCTGCTTGTGCAAATAGAACTGCACGTGTGCATGCGCTTGCTAGCACTCACATGGAACCATCCCCTCTCCCCCCCACACACACCTGTCTGCAATGCCGAAAATGCCGGGGAACTCTGGTTTAATACATCTATTGATGCCTGCTGCTCAAAAACATGGAAGGAATCAGGGGTGGGTTCTGGCAGTCACTACTGCCAGTTTACTCATGAGCACACACTGCAAGCACATGTGCAGTGCAATAAAAATTGTTCTGCTCATGTGCAGAAGCAAAAAAACAGGATGGTGGGGAGAACCAGTTTGGGGGGCATGGCAGGCCTGGGTCGCTGCTAGTTCCAGTGATCCAGGCTGCCAAACCACTACCAGTTTGGCCAAACTGGTCCAAACCAGTAGGAACCCACCTCTGGAAGGGATCAAATTTATCGAAAGCTGGGAGCAGTCATAATGACGTCACTCCAAAGTCTTCTGAACAAGAACTTAGCTTAGGTGGCATTCCAACAAACTCTGGATGCCAAAAGACCAAGAAAAGACCTCAGAATAGTCACTTTGAGGTTTTTGGGAAATGCTGTCCTCAGTATGTTGAGTAACTAAAGGTGCACATACCCTAACCCTAAACTTCCAGAAACAAGTTATATTGAGTTTGAGAATGCTTGATCTTTAGAAAGTTAGATTGCCCCCTTGTCCAATATCCTAACAATAGCAATAGTTTTGAAGTTAAATGGTCATCTATTTCTTTGTGTTCAAGGACAAGTTAGGACACAAAGTTTGGACTGCTTCCACTAGTTTGCTAATAAACAAGCTGCTTCATTTCCTGGAATCTTAATATATGGACAGTCTGGGCAGCTTTAATCCTAGATGTAAACTGACCATCTAAACTGCTGAAATGACATGTTGCCATGATGTCCTATAAATGAATGTTCATTGAAAGTAGCCAAGTCCTGCCAAAATTAAGAGAAAACTAATGCCACATTGAGCGATGAGATCCATGTTTGACTTTTTAATGTAACCTTAAATGTTATGTATGTAAGGTATGCTGTTGTAGGATTAAATTCTGTATTGCATGCAAACATTGTTTCTTATACAAATACACACTGCTTACCTTTTTAGATATGGTGTTGCTATTAGGACCTGGGATATTATCCACCTGAAAGAAATTGCTACTTCCCTTGCTTGGATAGAGAAGAAGTTGATAGTGAGACCAACATCATTTTGTAATATCTTGCTCTGAAATATATATGGTCTGGTTTTTCCTTTTGGTGTTTTGACTCCTATGATTTATAAAGCTTAAGCTAACCATCTACAGTTTTAGCTTGCTTTTTTAAAGTCCTTGCAATTCATACTTCCTTGATTTAGTAAGGAGAATTTTCAATAGAAAAACTCTGCCCAAGAGCCTGATTTTGGTGAATGAGAATTACTGAGAAATCAGTCATTAGCCTGCAATTTACAGTCCACTGATCTGCAAGCTATAAAGGTACATTTTAATGTGAAAGTGGATGTAAAATCAATAACTTGCTTTACTTCTCTCACAGATAAGTATAAATACATAGTTTAAGTCAAGGTTAAACTGAGTTTGCTATCATTAAGGACCAAGATGACTTTGAGCCTTTCTAACTGGGTTAAAACGTTAGGAGAATAACATGACCCTCTTGAATTAAAAGCTGCCCCAAAGCTTCTCGAAATGAACATTTGGTACTGTGCAATCAGAATCTCTGTTTTTTTGTGCCATCTGGATCAAACACATGATATTTCAAATTACTGGTAAATGTGAGATCTGGACCTGTATTTATACCATGCCATTTTACAAACATTCTGGATTGACCTGAGGCCAAGTGGATTTCAAAGAACATTATCCCTACACTAAGGCAAGAATGAGTTGCTAAGAAAGGTTGATTTCCTTAAAACAACAGGTTTGTGAGAGGCTAGGCTAATGTCTTCTCTTTTGAACTAAAGTTTAGGAACTGATTAGTTTACTTGAGGGTAATGGCTCAGAAATTGCATATTCTATTGATGTTTCTGCAGAAACCTTTGTTCCCTTTCTAAATGAAAGAGTAGATTAAGCCTGGAAATCTATAGAGTTTTATAGAATTTACAAAAATCACAAAATTGTGTCTCACTTACTTTGGCCATGTCATGTAGGGGGATTCTGTGGAGAAAGCAGTTGTGTTTGGAAGACTCCATGGTAAAAGGAAACCAGGGTGTCAAAGAACACAGTTGCTGGACATCACCAAAACTGACACCAGCCACAGAAGAGAAAAACTCAAAAAAGTAATGCAAGATCAGAAGATGTGGAGAGACCTTGCCCATAGAATTGTCAAGAGTTGGACATGACTGAATGAATAACTTCATTGTCATCATAGCTCTTACAGGCTACCTAAAATCCCCCAGCCCAAAAATTTCCACTGGCTGCTTCAATTTCTTTCAACTATCTGTTTCAGAACATTAGGACAGACTTCAGAAGAGATCTGGGATATGTGTGAATGTGCATATATCAAAGGTGGGTTACTGCCAGTTTGGCCCAGATGGGCTGAACTGGTAGTAGCAGTGGTGGGAGGCTCCACCCAACCACCCAACCACCCATGCGCGAACGTGCCCAAACCGGTAGTAAAAAAATTAGGAACTCACCTCTGGCACATATGCATTCAGAATGTCACAATGCAGGAAAAATGAATTGTAATTGAATTTCCAATGAGTGGAAGGCCATTCATCTGATGTCAACCCTAGGAGGTAGACAAGGGGAAGATTAGAACTATGTTTTTTAAAAAAAAAAACGCTATAGTAACAGAAACTTGCAACTCAACCTGTGTTTTACCTCCCCTTTTCTTATACCCCTGAAGGTTTGGAAAAAACAGATCTGAACCTATTTCTATTTTCCTGCCTCTCTTGACTGTCTCTCCACATATCTTGGAATCTAACTATTTAATTTGAATTTACATAGAGGCACACAGATAAGCTTTATTGTTGTAATGACTGTGTTTTGGAAAAAACATTTTTCTATTAGGATATCTTTGTAATATCATTATTATTTCAGAGCAGATTTGCATGTAGTGTATCTATTTTCCATATATACAGCAATGCTTATCTTAGTAGAAATAAGTCTTGGATTTGTTTGTTTGATGTTTGTTTATTAAAATGTCTTGGCTGCCCATCTTATCACAGGATAACTCTGGGTGGCTTACAGTCATAAAAATGTATTTATACTTGTACTTTAAAACTTAAATAAATTAAAACCAAAACATTATGAATGATGAGCCATCAGTCCATTCTGATAACAGCAGTACATCTATGTATAACACTGCCACTTAAATATGTACACCAGGAAGAGATTAAGACTGCTGTATTATTTTAATCATTCTGAACCTCTGATAGAAAAGATAATGCACTCATGCTATCTCCACACACGTCATTCACACTTATTTCTCCCTGCACACCTTTTAGAGATTTGTATATTCTATATGCAAGTTGTTCAGCGTCCTATCGTCATCTCCTACCTATTTTTATGAGTTTCATATAAAATAAACATTCTGACAGGGTGTAGAATCCACATAACAGTTACTCATTCTTTATGTATAACAGCACTCTATAGGAATATTCCTTTAATCTGGTGCACCACATACATTTCACAGTGATGGCTCTTTCGGAAATCTGTAGTCTGATGATATCTCTGTGGTGGCCTGCAAAGGGACATAAGGAACAGAACAGCTGGTGTGTCTGTTATGAGCAGGAGAACTGAGCATAAGAAGAGTTTGCAAATGGCAAAATGCCAGCAGTGGTTAAATTAAGGGAAGAACCTTTTCTCTGTGTGGATCTCACGAATGTAATATAAACAAGTGAACCTTACCCAATGAGTAAAGGGAAAAAAGCTTCATCATAGGTTGACAACATCAGCCAGAGACTACTGTCATGCATTGATGCTTTGTGCTAGGCAACAGAAATGCCAACTTATTCAAGAAGCTTCTAATCAGTAGACCAAGCTATGAAGAAAACGGAGTACGTATGTCAGGTGTTCACTATATTTTTTAAGGTTTTTATTAAGTAAATATTAAAAATATTAGACATAGTGCGACATTTCTGGCATAGTCATTTCTGTAGAGTTTTTTGATCTTACAAAAATAACAATATCCATTACATAGGTATGTGTAATCAGTTAAATTACCTACTCATTAATCCCTTTTATTATATAGCTACTATCAGTACATATACATATCCAATTCCTATCTATCATCCAATATTAATACTATATTTTCCCATTCTTAACTTATCTGTGTTTTTCTGTCCCGGCTTTCCCCCCACGTTTCTAACCATCGGTACCACTTGTCTCAGATTCCGTGGTATTCCGTGTTCACTATCTTAATATCAAAGTTTTGCTATAGTTATTGATTGATTTATTCCACACCTGTTGTTATGAAGAAAATACTACTTGGTGTAGGAGTGAAGGACTAAACTTTCAAATGAATTCCAAGCTTACCACTACTCAGTGCATTTTACTCTTTCTTAAATCGTAGCCCAGAGCCAAAAAGGACAATTTGAATGAGTGACACCTTTTGGTGATTTAGGTTTACTATGATTGTGGTGGAGGTGGGGAATGCTGTTGAATTTAGTTACTTTAAAAAAAAGAAATCAAATTTATTACTCACCAAAATTATCTCTCATTTTTACTTGGATTGTTTTTTTAAATTATGTATATAGTTGAACACATGTTCAGTTTACTGAATAGCTATATTTATATTAATATAATGGAGTGACAGTATCTTTCCTGCTAAGAAATAGAAACCTGAGTGAATAGAAGTAACAATTGCTGTCATATATATTTTCTTTATTTTTTTTTATTTGACAACATATTTATAACCATCCAGTCTGGGGAAAGTATGATAAAACACAGTATAAAAATATCTTCCTCCAATTATCTGTGTATATAAATAACATGAGTTATAGCTTTAAAATGGCCATCCAATGATCATTGGCTAAATGTCAAAATTCCATATAAGAGGTAAAGTTTTCACTTTATGGGACAGGCAGAATCACATTGGACCTGATTCTGAGATATAACTCGGTGTTCCATCATAGGCAACTGTGTAAGTGATAACCAGCACTTTAATTTGGCTTAGAAACCTGCTGGAAACCCTTGCCACAGTTGTAGGATAAGAGCTATGCTGCAAAAGCTGGTTTCCCAAGCTAAAAGATTCATGTACAGTTGTAACTTCCTAGCTGACTTTAAGGACAATCTTCCATACAGCATGCTGCATATAATATACCAAATGGGTATGCTTTGGGCAGGTCTATGAAGGCTTTTGCAATTGCAATAATACTTAGACTTATATACCGCTTCATAGTGCTTTACAGCACTCCTGGGCAGTTTACAGAGTTAGTCTATTGCCCCCAACAATCTGGGTCCTCATTATACTGACCTCAAATGGATGGAAGGCTGAGTCAACTTAGAGCTGGTCAGGATCGAACTGCTGGCAGTAAGCTAAATTAGCCTGTAATACTGTGTTCTAACTTCTACACCACCATGGCTCCTTTAAAGGCTGAAGTGGATGTTTTAATATTGCAGAATTCCAAAATACCTCTGTTGTCTCTTAAACTTTAGCTTTGAAAATATGTCCCACCGCCATCAAATCTACACCAGGGAATTCAAGGATGGTTTGTTTGCTCAAACAAAAACAAAAAACAAAAAAGGAAAAGATGTTTCTCCAGTAGCAATAGCACTCAGACTTACATACCACTTCCTAGTGCTTTTACAGCCCTCTCTAAGCAGTTTACAGAGTCAGCATATTGCCCCCAACAATCTGGGTCCTTATTTTACCCACTTCAGAAGAATGGAAGGCTGAGTCAACCTTGAGCCTGGTGAGATTCGATCTGCCAAACTGCTGGCAGTCGGTGATCAGCAAAAGCAGCCTGCAGTACTCCACTCTAACCAATGCATCACTGCAACTCTGTACCAGTGATCTCAGGTATTCCACAGAGACTAAAATTTCAATCTTCCAAGAATCATTTTTTTTCACTCACTGTCCAGCATCTTTGGACTCAGAAGGTCCAAGGAACCTAGATATTTGAGTTAACATTTTCAGATTGTTCCTCTTTCACTTTCTGATTTCTGGATTGAGAAATGAAGAACGGGTTGCTAATTTTGCATAGAGAGAAAAATGCTTGACTGGCTCAGAATTCATACAAAGATCAACTCTCAAACCTCAGGCCTTTACCCTATTTCATAAATTGCCCGAGTAACATTAATTTTAGAACTGCACCTTGGAATTAAATTTGTAAGACACAGTTTCTTCACCAGTGTCACGAGAGACTTTGTTTTATCCATGGAGCATTGCTAATGTTCTTTTTTTTTTACATATAACACACACAAAGAGACTTTCTCCAGGGCCACTCCATTTCCTTCTATCAGTCTGAATATACCCAATATAATAAATATAAAATGGAGAGGGCCATCAAACAGAGGCACAATTCTTACAACAAAAATTGGAAATGCATCGTTGTTCTGCTAGATATTAACTAGAAAGTGACACTGTTGAGAAAGTTGAAGAAATCAGCAATAGCGTGTTCCAACCAGAGTAGTCTTGATATCCTTCATATCCCATGGAAACATATTGGTTGTTTTAAAATATAGCCATTCGCTAAGCTCAGTGCTCTCTCTCTCTGGCAGTACTCTTTGGCAGACCCTAAGTCACAGTAAACAAGAATGTATTTTTCTTTGATTTGACTTCTTTCTTTCTCCCTTCATGAGTGCACAATAAGCTCAGGAACAGGTAGTTAAATCATTCTTCTGACCAACATAAATATCAGTTCCATCTCTAACAGCAGGACTGTGCCTCTTTGAGTAAAGGCGGCTGTTAAATATGCTTTATTTTTATACGACTCTCCCCCCAAAAATCTTTTTCAAGAGAGTAAAAAAGTGAAAGAAATACGAAAGACAGGCAATGAAATAATGCAAGAAAAGAAGACTATTGAAACCCAGGCAGACAAGTATGAATCAATTATTCCACCAAGGAAAAAAAAAAGGAGAAGAAGAAAGATGTAAAATGAAGCTTAAACATATAAGGTACTTCTACATTGTATTAAAATAATGCTGAAATTATAGAGCTGTCATTCCCAACCCTGTCAAGGGTGCCTTTCTTATCACATTGTGATTTAGCATGTCTCTTGGAAGGTTATAGCAATTTTGACATTCCAGGCATTTTGGACAGAAAAGCCATATTATGCACCTGGAGCATCACCTCACTTTTTAAATTTATGGTCTTACAAAATTCTTCAAGAAAAGAAAGAGGGATTTTTTAAAATAAAATAATAATAACTGATCCAGTAGAAAGGCACAGATCTGCCTAGGATATGTGACTCCTACTCCCAAGAGATGAAACTAGGTTACACTTGCATTTGAAGCATAAATGTAGCTATAACTATTTCACTAATTTGGGCAACACTTGACTTCAACTGACAAGACAGTAGACTAGAATATACCCAACTGCAAATTGCTACATTTTTCTGGAAAGGAATATTCAAGAGAGAGTCTTAGATATCATCTATTGGATATGCCCTCTGCAACACCAGATGTTAATAAGCTTTGGGATTTCATAATTATTTATTAAATTTGTATCCAGTTGGACTGTCCACTTCACAAGAGCCGCAAGAGCCGAGGTGGCGCAGTGGTTAGGGTGCAGTACTGCAGGCCACTTCAGCTGACTGTTATCTGCAGTTCAGCGGTTCTAATCTCACCGGCTCAAGGTTGACTCAACCTTCCATCCTTCCGAGGTAGGTGAAATGAGGACCCAGACTGTGGGGGCGATATGCTGACTCTGTAAACCACTTAGAGAGGGCTGAAAGCCCTATGAAGCGGTATATAAGTCTAACTGCTATTGCTATTGCTATTCACTCCCCTGTAAGACCAACTGACACCAACATTTTTTATGAGGAGAATCTTAATGACTTAGTAGGTTTTGCTAGGGTGTTAATGTGTTGTTTTTTTTTATAAAACACATTTTATTTGAATGGCAAGCCACTTTGAAATTATGTGCTTTGTGGCAGAATATAAATAAGAAAAAATAAATAAATATGAAATAAAATATTGTGCTTTTTACTTATATCCCATTTTTATTATCTTTATAAATAAGGCTGTTAACGTATCCAAAATATCTTCCTCTTCCTATTTTCCCCATAACAACAACCTTGAGAAGTGGGTTGGGCTGAGGGAGAGCAACTGGCCCAAGGTCACCCAGCTGGCTTTTATGGGTAAGGCAGGACTTGAAAATTCATGGTTCCCAGTTTCTAGACTGGTGTCTTAACCATTATGCCAAATTAGTGGGCCTCCAGGTGTTGATAGTGTGTCATTGAACATATCAATGAAAGTTATTTTCCACTAGTATGTTAATAGTGGATAATTTGGCATATCTGCACATGCCGGTTGAGTTTGTTCAGACAAATCCAGAACCCTGTCAGTCTGTACTCCCACTCTGCCTGGACAAGCTGGTTTTCTCTTCCCTTCTGTGGGTCCTGCTGTTTTGGTTGTAGACTAGCAACATATCTATGGAGATTCTCAATTATCCAGCTCATGGTTGTCCCAAAGGTACTTTTCCAGAGCTGAAGAAGCTTCTTGGATGAGAAGCAAAATGTCTTCAAAGAAAAAAAAACCAGAAAGTTCAGTTGCCTCTTGAAAAAGCACCTTTAGAATAGCAACACAATCCAGGGTTGATTCTGGATTTCTAAGGTCTCTGGAGCCTGAACATCTAAAGTTTCAATACTACCAGTGAATAAAATCTAAAAAAATAACCCTTCTCAACTCCTTCCATCTCTGGCAACTTCTGCAATAGCTATCAGAACAAAGATTCCAAACTAGTACCCTGTCAGTGGGGAAAAGAAACAAAAGCATGTATCAAAACAAAAAACCAATAATGTAGTAGTGGGCAGGTGAATAATCTTCCTGAGCATGTTGTGTATAACTAATGACCCACCAGTTCAAGAAAAGAAGACAAATGAGATAGTGCTAGGCACTATCCCAGGCAGCTGTGAGCTTGAGAATAGCTAGACAATCAAAACAATCAGCCAGAAAATAGGATGGACAGTCAACTTTTTCAAGAAAAATCTAGAGCATGTTCTCATTTTAGTATACCTTATGCCAGCCTGATCACTTGCACAATAATTGCCCCTAGTCAAAAAGTCTTACACAATTCTTCCAGAAGCTGCTGATATCAGGATATCTATATTATCACTGCTCTTCACATGATTATCATCAATTACCATTATTAGGGCATCATGTGACCACAACATTTGAGAAACTCTGCTCCATACAGTAGTTGTGCTACTGCGCAGACAGAAGTTGCTGTTCTTTTCTGAGGCTTCTACCAAGGAGAAGCCAGGCTGGTTTCTCTGAATTATAGGCCTTCTATAAAATCTGAATAATGTAAATCCCCTTAATTTCACTGCATCCACTCTACTTCACATTTGATCCTCCTTTCTCCCATCTGTACACAAAATCCTGAACTGCTACTCCTTTATATATAGGGGTCAGGAAACATATATGTTTTGATTAAATATCTGGAAATAAAGCTGCCATTTTTCCAAAATCCATCACCTCACAACGATCCGAAAACTGCTCCCGAAGAGGGAAGTTAGACTTTCTGAATATCAGAACACGTCTCCTTTTAACAGAAAAGCTAGACAAGCATGTCTCAAAACAAATACATAACTACTCTAGAAAAACATCCTTTTGTGCCCTCATGCTAATCACGAAGCCAAGTTTAAAGACTCAGCTGTTGCAAGTTCCTCACCATTATAATCTTGCAGAGCATAAGAAGCTCAGCTTCCCCATCTCCTGGTCTGCTTGTTTCACCGTGGTATGTAAAGGAGACCTATACATATGAAATACTCCACTTCCCATGGGATGTGCAGAGATCTCTTGTAATGTGCAGAGATCTCCTGTAATTTTGATTAGGATCCAAGACCGCTGTAACTTTAGCCTTATTTTTATGTTCTATCTAGAAGTGCACCAGAGATTTGGAAGAGTAAACAAAATCTGTAAACAGGATGTCTGAGACAAGGTAAGCAACACATTTCATGTGTTTGGAAAAGTATCTGGAGACTTGAGAAACCTCTGTAAGCCAACCATTGAAACTCAAGTGTCAAGGAATAAAGAAGGATAGGACAGGGAATTTTAGCAGGTGCAGCCTTCCCTTTTTATGCTTTCCAGCAAGCTGCACCTGCCAACAATGCCATCTTTTGCACAACTGCTAAAAACATAATGGCCTATCCCACAAAAGGATAGAGTATAATGAGTATACACTTCAAGTTTGTAGTGCTGTAATAAAATTCAAAGGCGGAAGTGAAACGCAGTCCAATTTTCTGCCCTAATTTTAAAATAAGCCTCTCTTTTTCCCCCTTTTGCAGTTTCAGTATCTTGCAGCTTGCAATGGTTCATAAGCCTGTGCCTATTATATTTGTACTGCACCCACTAGGGCAGTGTGTGCATTATTGGGTTTCTGTAATAAAAAAGACAATAAAACAATGAAATAGTAAAGGTACAGAAGAGAATCAATTATGTTTTTTGCAATGTAGCAAATTCTCGTTCAGCATGGCAAAGATGGAGAATTGAATGTTCCAGTTTCATAAATGACAAAAGGGCACAGCCTTTCCTGGCAACGTGTGCCTCACTTTTGTGTAGTGCTAGGTGAACTCTTGGATGATCTGAGGCACAGTTGTTCGAGAAAGAGTTGGTTTACAGAGAAAGGTGGTGCTGTCAGAAGTTCTGAATTGCTCAGAGCTAATTGCTGACCCTAACAGGCCCAATTAGCTGTTACAAGCACTGCAAGACAACCCAAGAGACCAATCCTTTCTTACACACACAGATTGGAACTCTCATTGCACCTGTACCTTGGTTACAAGCTCTGTAGTTACCTTTCAACAAATCAGAAGGGTTTATTAGGAAGAAAGACTGCTGCATCCTATCCAAGAAGAGACTTACAGAAACCTATACATGCTAATCATCATAAAGACTAGGCGAGGGGGGTGTCTTTCTGCTGATTTTCACCACACCATCCCAACACACACGCAGATATACACACACTAAATACAGTAAGGGTTATATGATAGCAATCTAGTTTTCGGAGCATGATAATATGATTCACTCATGCCAACCATTTTGGACATGGCAAACAAAAGCCCAATGCCCACCCTTATTGCTTCAGACAAAGAGGAGCTTGCCAAATGCTTTGCCTAGTTATTCCAGGTGGGGAATTACACCTCCTTGTGGCACGTGTGATAGATAACTAGAGAGATATTTGCTCAGGCTTTCCTTCAACATCAGCTGCCATCTGGATGAAATTCAGCAGTCTTGACACCTGCCTGAAGAATAAGATGCTGATCAGATGGAATGGGCCAGGCCTTTGTCTTGAGAACAGAAAGGAGGGGGAAATGGTTGTTTAACACAATCGGTTAAAAGGGTTTATAAATTATGTGCCTTCAGAGCAGCATATGGCTTGCATGAAATATGGATCAGTAAGCTTTCCCCTGAATTTGAGTTTAGATGGCTGATATATAAAGTGCATTAAAATAACACAGGGAAGAGAGGACTGGTGATTCCCTCAATATATCTCTACAGTTTTAGAGCGTCGTGTTGATGCATATTTAGACCAGATTTTAACAACTGTATTTTTTTCCATATTCAGAATGTAATAAAAATGATATTCTCCAATCATTGTTTGATCTTAGAAACTGTTCATCAATAGAGCGGTATAAAATTCTTTCAAGCTCAACATGTTTTGACCTAAAAATGGCAGTTTTGAAAATATTAAACATGAAACAAAACACGTGTTTTGAAAGGTTTGTGAAATGAAAATAAAAATAATGACTCTTTTTAGTGGCATTTTATGGAATAGTCCAATTTTTCTGGACATTGTGGTTGGGCTGTGGCTCTGTGGATTTGATTAGTTTGCTTCTTCAAACCATTTCCCAGCTAGTTAGTAGAAACTAGGAGTGATGTAAAAGTTGAGAAGAAAGAAGCAATTAATGATACACCTGCTAATCTGTATTTACTAAATTGGAACCATTTCTTTTAATCATTATAATGAACTTAGAATTGAAATGGGTGGGTTACATACAGTTGTGTTGTGCTTTATTTTCAGCTGTGGGCTTCACATTTTGTTACCACCGGTTTGGTGCACGCACGGGTACGCTTTGCACATACACCCAGCCTTCTGCATATGCACTTTGCTCGTGCGTGCACCTTCCGCCCATGTGCACAGCCTCAAAAACATGCTTAAAAAGGATGGCATAGAGTCGGGGTGGGTGAGTGGGTGGGTGAGCCCGCAATTTCTGCTACCAGTCCAAAACAGCTGAATACCACCTCTTTTTATTTTGCTTGCAGATGTTGCAAGCGTTATGTACATACATTTCTCTGCTTCACAAACAGGTGTTGCTAATATTGCTGAAGCTGTGTAAATGCAAATTCTCATAATTCAATGTGGATTTGTTCTGTGCAGGATTGATTAATATAGATGACCGTAATGCATCATGGCATCAATTTAGTGATGATTTTGTGTAACTCTTTACTTTGGTTTTTTTTGTATTTTCTTAATACAATTTTTTTAATGTTGATTAGTTGAACTTTGCTATATGATGCGGTGGCTCAGTGGTTAAGATGCTGAGCTTGTCGATCAGAAAGGTCGGATTGAATCCCTAGCACTGTGTAACTGAGTGAGTGCCCATTACTTGTCCCAGCTTCTGCCAACCTAGCAGTTCGAAAGCACGTAAAACTGCAAGTAGAAAAATAGGGACCACTTTGGTGAGAAGGTAACAGTGTTTTGTGCACCTTCGGCATTTAGTCATGACCACAGAGACATCTTCAGACAGCGCTGGCTCTTCAGCTTTGAAACAGTGATGAGCACTGCCCCCTAGAGTTGGGAATGACTAGCACATATGTGCGAGAAGAACCTTTACCTTACCTTTATGAAACTCAAACATGGGTGCTGCTATGTCTTGCTATATTCAATTTCAGGGCATGTTTAAAATGCAAAGATGAATCTTTAAAAAAATATTAGCTGCTCTCATTTAATATGTTGGCTGAGTGATACAGATGGTTTCTTGAAAGAAACTGAAACAAATCTTACATCTATTCTATTAAAAAGATGCAGGGATTTTTATTTATTTTAAATTACAGATCTTTATTTAGGCAGTGGGATTCCAACTGTCTTCCCATTGTCTTATAGGGGAATTTATTTCTGTGGTTTTTAAAAGATCCTTTCTGCTGTTCAGATAATAGGTAACACACTGTGTGCATTAAACTCCCCTTTTGCCATAACCCTGAGGTAGAAAACAATGGGAATATTACAAACAGCTCCATGCTCCCGCCAAGGAGCATGGAGCATTCAAATCATATATCATTCCTTCAAAACATAACCATCTCAAAATTTTCAGTATCCAATATAGTGTTAAGAGTGAATTTTATCTTGCACTCAAAGTATCACACTTCTCCTCAGCAGCAAAAAAGCCTGAAACATTTTGGTGTATAAATACAGTGCCTCCAAGCCTTAGGAGATATAATTACAATTATTGGGTAAAGAATAACTATATTTATAAAATGGATTTCAGTGGACTTTCCACATGAAGCAGCAGGTTAATTTTTTAGTTCTTTACCATACCTCTAAGACCCTCCAAAAACATGTGGCTACTGTGACTTTAAAACCACCTATAAAATATTATTTATAAACTCCCCAGTGTGACAATCCTTGCTGGAAAAAGGCCTCCTGATTATGAACAAACAAATTAGGGGTGGTATTTACTTACCTTCCCTACCAGTTCGCAAATGTGAACGTGTGCGCATGTGCTAAGCCTCCATGCATGCTCTATTCCGTGAATGTGCTTTCGGCTAAAAAGGGTGCTAAACGCAATGCTATAGAGCTGGGGTGGTGAGCAGGGCCTCCCACAATATCCGCTACTGGTTCAGGCAAATCAGTCCGAACTGATAGAATACCACCTCTGGAACAAATGGATGGATATTGAGGTGAAAGTCAGTGACTAAGACAACAACTGATTATTTTAACTCTTGCTGAAGGATTACAATAAAATGTAGAGGCTCAGATGGCCCAAAGACCACTTCCATTTATCACAATCTTAAATTAGTAACTTTTATCTTCACTTAAGGTGCTTTCCAGGAAAATATGTCTGATGCTTGGACTATCCAGATGAACCACCTAATCAAAACAAAACTTCCAGCCAGATCCCCTACAAGAGCCAAGGTGGCGCGGTGGTTAAATGCAGCATTGCAGGCTGACTGCTAGATCAGCAGTTCAGCGGTTCAAATCTCACCGGCTCAGGGTTGACTCAGCCTTCCATCCTTCCAAGGTGGGTAAAATGAGGACCCGGATTGTTGTTGGGGGCAATATGCTGACTCTGTAAACCGCTTAGAGAGGGCTGAAAGCCCTATGAAGCGGTATATAAGTCTACTGTTATTGCTATTATTGCTACAGAGTAAGGCTGGTCTTCCTTTGACCGGTTGGCCTTCTCCAAGATTCTCAGCAGTCAAGTTGCTAGCCAGGACAAGAAAAAAAAAGACATTTTTGGCCTACTTGAGAAGACTGATGTATATAAAGTATGGTCATGTCTGCAACTAAAATAATTTAATGTACAAGGAAAACAAATCCTATCTGGTTTTTGGAATAAAGGTGAAGGTTCCCCCATGGATATGTGCTAGTCATTTCTGGCTCTAGGGGACGGTGCTCATCTCTGTTTCAAAGCCAAAGAGCCAGATCTGTCCGAAGACATCATGTGGTTGGCATGACTAAATGCTGAAGGCACACGGAATGCTGTTACCTTCTCACCAAAGGTGGTTCCTATTTTTCTACTGGCATTTTTATGTGCTTTTGAACTGTTAGGTTGACGGAAGCTGGGACAAGTAACAGGAGCTCACTCCCTTACGCAGTGCTAGGGATTCAAACCGCTGAACTGCCGGCCTTCTGATTGACAAGCTCAGCGTCTTAGCCACTGAGCCACCACACCTTTGGAATGGAGACCACCTAAATCTCTATTGGATTTTAATTTTGAACTGATAAACGGGCAAGTGACAGCTCTTACCAATGTCTGCTTAGATGGGATTGAAAGAAGCTGTAGCTTTGAGTCTTTCCAAAGAAGAAAAGTAGCTGGAAAAAGTAGCCTTGAGCCTTTGTTCTTTGTCCAGTGACTGCATAACTTCGCAACGCCTACCTGTAAGTGCCTAGAGCTGCAATCATCAGTGTTAGAACACAAATCCAAAGTTCAGCATTAGTGGATCTGGAAAGAGGCATCCATTTAATATAAGTGATTGTGACATAAGAAAAGGGTGACACTATACCAAATTGGGTAGAGGGACTTGGAATGGCAGTGTCACTGGGAACAATGGAGCTACAGATAAATAGGCTTAATAATATGTTACTGTAATGACATTTAGCACAGTAAGTAGGACATGACACAGAGGCATTGGGCCATTTCATTTGCCTTTGCTATGGTGCTACTGTGGCTGTGTCAGCTCATATACCTCTGTGCATTACTGCAATTATGTTCATCTTTACATATTCAGAAGTATATACCTAATTACCTGAAATATTTAACTACTTAGTACATTAAAATAATGAAATAATAGAATTAATAGAGGAAAAATTTCTAGCTCAGGGTTGACATGAGGCTTGGTGATCTCTGAACTTGCTTGTTTTCATTACCCAAACTATATAATACCAGTTATATATATATACGTAGGTTGATCTGCTACATTGCCTTTGTTTGAATTTAGACAGATTATCCCCATTCTTTCAAATATCCTATACCTGTCATAATGCATATCAGGTCACTTGGCACAATGTTAAAGAGTTCTAAGTGAATGTTGAACTATATATTAAATAGACAGGCGGAATACGTTTACACAATGTTAGTATAGATAAATGACATGTACAACATATCTAGCAGCTATTTAGTTAGATTAATTAGATCAATATAATTAGTAGTGCTATATTATGTTATCAGGACTCAGGCTGGAAAGCACATTGCTTAATATAGTTTACAGCACTAAAATTCCCTAACTCTGCATGCCACATCAACGCTATCACACATCAATATAACCATGAACACACCATTAATAATAGGAGTTTATAGGACACTCAAGGGACACATAAAACACTATCCTTGCAAGAGAAAATTTTGTTAATATTGCCTGCAAAATCATTTCACTTGTCAAAAAGAGCTTATTTGAAATTTATACCAAACTGAAGGCTGGCTACGATTATATAGCAAATTAATTTAAGAGTTTCAGCAATGGAGATAATGAGCAAAACAGAATAAGTTAAGATGGTTTGTCAATGAACAGGCATTCCATTAAAAGACTACCAATACAACATTCTCAGAAAAAAATCGCCGTTGGATCCTTCATATGTCGCTGACCCTTGGATACAGAACATGGATTAGATCCATGAGTTATTACATTAATGTCCTCTGGTTCTAGCTTAAATAAATATTAAATACTGCAGCTGGAACTTCAGAAAAGCACCCTGTTTTGGATGGATAAAATATCCTGTACATAAATAACATTATTCAAGATGCCCAATGGTTCCAAGACAGGTTGCACAAATTGTGACATACTAGTCATAATTGTGTTCCACCACATGCAGGAGGAATAAGTACAGGCATACATCAACTTACAACAGTTTGTTTAGTGACCATTCAAAGCAGTGACGTGCGGTGAGGTTTATGGCTGGTGAGGCAGTCTTCTCCCACAACATCCCACTGTCTAAAGTGCTTTCTTTCTTTCGCCCGCCCTGAATTCTGACAGGCCGGCGAAAGAAAGCGCCAGCCCGCCGCTGGCTTTCTTTTACCCGCTGATATGTCCAACATAGAGGCAGGCAAAAGAAAGCCAGTGGCGGGCTGGCACTTTCTTTCTTTTGCCCAGAGGATTTCAACTCTGCTCTTGCCTGCCATCATGAAAATGTAAAAATGTAAAAGGAGAAAGGCAAGAGCTGCTGAGGTCAGGCTGGGTTAGCTGCTGCCAGAGTCCCCATTGGATGACTCTGCTTAACTGTTTAAAAAAGCCTCTAAAAAGTGCCCTCTACAGGAGGAGGCGAGAGAACCACGTGCCTCATCTACATAAGGAATTTTTCGGCTTTTAACCCTTGCTTAACTCTGCTCGAGTGATCGTAAAGTCAGACTAGATGAGGCACGTGGTTCTCCTACTTCCTCCTGTAGAGGGCACTTTTTTAGAGGCTCTTTTAAACAGTTAAGCACTAAGCAGAGTCATCTACTGTGACTCTGGCAGCAACTACCTCAGCATTTTTCCTTTTACATTTTTTTTTATTTTCATGATGACAGTGGTGAGGCCCTGCCTCCCCTTCCTCCCTGACTGCACATCACTGATTCAAAGTTACAATGGCACAGAAAAAAGTGACTTATGACCGTTTTTCACACTTACAGCCGTTGCAGCATCTCCATTGTCTGGTGATCAAAATTCAAACACTTGGCAATTGACTCATATTTATGACGGCTGCAGTGTCCCAGAATCACATGATCATCTTTTGTGATCTTCGGACAAGCAAAGTGAATGTGGAAACCAGGTTCACTTAACTGAAGTATTACTAAGTCAACAACTGCAGGGATCCTCTTAATAAGTGTGGCAAGAAAGGGCAACATTCACTAAATAAAGGTTTCACTTAACAACAGAAATTTTAGGCTCAATTGTGATCATAAGTCGAGGACTACATGTATACTAAGTTTTAAAATCGGTGACTCGAGACAAAAATCTATCCATTTCCATCTTGCTATTTATGTATTTTATGGTTAATGAATTTATTTTTCTGACTTTTTTTCCATTTTGGATAAAGATAAAACCAAATCCAGAGCTTATTGCTAGTATCTAAATTCTTATTTAATTACATCTTATAGGCTGGACTGTTTGAGCTACTGACTAATCCTATATGTTTTATTAATTATACTATATTTCTATATCATAGTTTAATATCAATAATGAGTACAGTTTTTATAATTAGATCTTTATAATTAGCTGTAGCTCTATCTACAGCTTTGTGTTAGTAATTCTGCTATTAATCTGTTATTCTGTATCTTACATTTTTATTCCTCAACAAGATGTGATTTTATATATTTTATATTGATTGATGGCCAAAATAAAAACAAAATGCTCATGATGAAGCTTCAGGTGGAAGTTATATCAAGATTCCCATGTATTAAGTATGTGGGTCTGAGAATTGATTTTCAGAACATGTTAATAATAACTCAGCCATAGCTACCTTTCCTTTTCTTTCCTTTCCCTTCCCTTCCTTTTCCTTCTCTGATCATTTACTGGTCATCCTTTGAATATTCTGATATTCATATATTATTCTAGCTCTATCTATGTAATATATCCATCTATCACCTCTATAAAGTATCATCTAAAGAAGACTACAGAACCTTAGTTTTAAGAAGTCCTGGTATGTTTGATCAAGAGACAAATATCTAGAAGTAAACAAAAAAATGGCTGTGTTCAAGTAATCTTTTCATTTCCACTAAGTCTCTCCTGGAAATTCATCAAATTCTAACATGGAACCCTAGGGTTCCATGGAACACAATTTGAAAAATCCTGATCTAAACTATATACTTAGATATACAGATGAAACTTGAAAAATTAGAATATCAGGCAAAAGTTCATTTATTTCAGTAATGCAACTTAAAAAGTGAAACTAATATATGAGATAGACTCATTACATGCAAAGCAAGATAGTTCAAGCCGTGATTTGTCATAATTGTGATGATTATGGCATACAGCTCATGAAAACCCCAAATCCACAATCTCAGAAACTTAGAATATTGTGAAAAGGTGCAATATTCTAGGCTCAAAGTGTCCCCACTCTAATCAGCTAATTAAGCCATAACACCTGCAAAGGGTTCCTGAGCCTTTAAATGGTCTCTCAGTCTGCTTCAGTAGGAATCACAATCATGGGAAAGACTGCTGACCTGACAGTTGTGCAGAAAACCATCATTGACATCCTCCATAAGGAAGGAGAGCCTCAAAAGGTAATTGCAAAAGACGTTGGATGTTCCCAAAGTGCTGTATCAAAGCACATTAATAGAAAGTTATGTGGAAGGAAAAAGTGTGGAAGAAAAAGGTGCACAAGCAGCAGGGATGACCGCAGCCTGGAGAGGATTGTCAGGAAAAGGTCATTCAAAAGTGTTGGGGACTTTCACAAGGAGTGGACTGAGGCTGGAGTCAGTGCATCAAGAGCCACCACATACAGACAGATCCTGGACATGGGCTTGTCAAGCCACTCCTGAACAACAAACAACGTCAGAAGGGTCTTACCTGGGCTAACGAAAAACAGACCTGGTCTGTTGCTCATTGGTCCAAAGTCCGCTTTTTTGTTGAGAGCAACTTTTGCATCTCATTTGGAAACCAAGGATCCAGAGTATGGAGGAAGAATGGAGAGGAACACACTGCAAGATGCTTGAAGTCCAGTGTGAAGTTTCCACAGTCTGTGTTGATTTGGGGAGCCATGTCATCTGCTGGTGTTGATCCACTGTGCTTCATTAAGTCCAGGGTCAATGTAGCCATCTACCAGGAGATTTTGGAGCACATCATGCTTCCTTCCGCAGATGAGCTTTATGGGGATGCTAACTTCATTTTCCAGCAGGACTTGGCACCTGCCCACACTGCCAAAAGCACCAAAACCTGGTTCAATAATCATAGGCTTACTGTGCTTGATTGACCAGCAAACTCGCCTGACCTGAACCCCATAGAGAATTTATGGGGCATTGCCAAGAGAAAGATGAGAGACATGAGACCGAAAAATGCAGAAGAGCTGAAGGCTGCTATTGAAGCATCCTGGTCTCCTATAACACCTCAGCAGTGTCACAGGCTGATAGCTTCCATGCCACGCTGCATTAAGGCAGTAATTGCTGCAAAAGAGACCCAAACCAAGTACTGAGTACATATACATGCTTATACTTTTCAGAGGTCTGATATTATTCTATGTACAATCCTTGTTTTATTGATTGCATGTAATATTCTAATTTTCTGAGATTGTGGATTTGGGGTTTTCTGAAATAAGTGAACTTTTGCATGATATTCTAATTTTTTGAGTTTCACCTGTAAATCAGTCACGGGTTGGGGGGGGGGAACAAAAGAGTTTTTAATAGGATGGTTTAATAGGATGGTATGTTTTGCTGAAGATAGTTCTGCACTTTTTGGGGAAAGATAACGGAAACAAGAATGATCATTTGACAAGAGAGGAGCAGTAGGAAGCATGGCAAAATTAATGATAAAAGCACAAACCCATTTATGAAGGTCAGAAAAAATGTGCCTCCATTTCATATGAAAATGTAATCAATGGGATTGGTTTTGGAAGTTTTTAACATTGCCTAGACTTTTTTAAAAAAATATTTGTTTCTAGAAATATCTTGATTAAGTAATCACCAATAATGACCCTTTGATTTGTAATTCTGAATATCTGTTTGCTACTAAGAGAGATTTTCAGCTCCAGTTTTTCAAGCACTACATGAGGTTGGTCCTAGTTCCCTTAGTAGCGTTTTTCTTTTCTTTTTTTGACTTTCCATGAGTAAGTCAATTCAGCTTGAAAACAAACTTTAGTGACATTGAGTTTCCAACTTCAACGTACTATCCTGCATTGGATCATCAGATCTTAGTTAATTCTATATCCTAAATTGCTTAGATTACAACTTATCTTACAATCAGAATGTTGAAAGTATTATATCTGAAAATCTATAAGGACCTGTGAAATATAGACTGACCTGAATGATTTATGCTTCCTTCATCTTGTGTTTAAATTATTTAACATACTCTTCATGGGGTTGACTTGAAAAAGTGTTTAATTAGTTAGTTAAGAACCTTTTCATACACATGGGGTGCTCCAAGGTGGGTTTCCTGCCCCTGTGTCCCACAATGACATCAATCTTAATAAGGTCTTTGGCAGCTGAGCCACTGATCTTCTGACTTAGGTGCTGCCCAAGAGAAAATCTTCTGGAGATGCAAGACAAGCTACTTATCATTAGTGGGAACTCACTTTGTCTCACTTCTTGGTTGCTTGGATTCCCCTTTCCTTCCTGAAGTAAAAAATTGTATGACATTTTGGAATTTCAAAGACCAAGGTTCAACGGAAGCCAGAACTTTTTTGTTGGGATTAAGGGACCGACAACTTGAAGGAAAACATAACATGCTTTTTATTTATGATTACTGCTGCATTGTATGCAAATAAAGATTCTGAAATACTCACAAAATGGCTGATGAAATACCCATCACAATGGCCAATGAAGTCGATGGAATTAACAGAGATGACGAAATTAATGTGTTTGCCTAGAAAACTATACATTACTACATTAATTAGTGGATGCAAAACCCTTATGAACCTTTTTCTTGAAAAAAAAATGATTTATGGATTTGATGATTAGAGAGGACAGATTATGGAAAGAAGGAAAATGTGTCTTCCTGTGCAGGGTTGCGGAAGGAGCACCAGTCAACCTTGGAAGCCAGTGGTGAGAACAGTCAAAGGATAGCACAAGTGTGATTCTCTCATTTGGAAGAGGATGACTACACCCTAAAATTCAACTATCAGACTTCAGTCTCTTCTGGGATTTACCCTACTCCATGAAACATAACCCAACTGCATTGGTTTCATATTTCTTTTCAATATATATTTCCTACAATGCCTCAGTAGGATTATGAAATCTTAGAGATGTAGAAAGGCCAGTTATCTTAAAATCAGGTCTTTTTAGTTCTACCACCTCAATTCTACAATTCCCTCCTGAAGAAACTGAGGCTGACATCTTCTCTTGTTTGACTTCAGAAAAGCAAGGCTCTGTAACACAGCATTTTTAAATCTTCTGCCCAAATGTGTAGATTTTTGTTAATTAGCTGTAGTTCTTTTTTCTAATTATTTTGATTTCCTTCATGAGGCAAAGAATCAGATGGAATGAAGAAAGTAGAAAAAACACTTAGCAAATGTTGAAATCAGGACATCGTCCTGGTCATAGGATAAAATACAGATTTATATGGGAGAATTAAGTTACTGTATGCATCCTAGCTGTTTCATATCATGCTTGGGCAAATTGGGGACCAATGAAACACTTAATGGAAATGGCATCTGAAAGGAGGATCAAACTAGTCAGTCTGATGAAAGCAGCATAGTGTTGTGGCAATATAAGCCTTTCTACATACATAGATTTTACATTTTTCAAAATGGATGGCAGTCAGCCATGGCCTGACACCTACATGACATCCAAGGAGCCTAATCAATTTAATGCTATACATGGTATCTAGCGCCTCTTGGGAACTGGCAGATCTAAGCAGAATATTGAGTAACTAAATTATTGGACAACTTAATAGCTGCAGATCCATTCTGTCCCATCCCTCAGGATTTTGCAAATGTTTTCTCCAATCCCAGTTCATCAAATATTTAATATATTACTTGGAGCATTTGGGTGTTCCAGAATTCTGCTTCAATTCAAGGAGATAATTGCCCAGGTTCGCCTGGTGCACCAGTTGCGTCCCTACCTGAACCGGGAGGCCCTCACAACAGTCACTCGTGCCCTTGTGACCTCTAGACTGGACTACTGCAACGTGCTCTGCATGGGGCAGCCCTTGAAGAGCATTCGGAGACTTCAGTTTGTCCAGAATGCAGCCGCGCGAGCGATCGTGAGTGCACCTCGGTTCACCCACGTAACACCTATCCTCCGTGAGCTGCACTGGCTGCCTATCGGTCTTCGGATATGCTTCAAGGCGCTAGTCATCACTTATAAAGCCCTTCATGGTATTGGACCTGGGTACTTGAGAGACCGCCTGCTGCCAATTACCTCCAATAGACCGATTAGATCCCACAGATTAGGCCTCCTCCGAATTCCATCTGCCGGCCAATGCCAACTGGTGACCACCTGGAGGAGAGCCTTCTCTGTGGCTGCTCCGACCCTCTGGAACGAGCTCCCCATGGAGATTCGAACCCTCACCACCCTCCAGGCCTTCCGCAAAGTCATTAAAACCTGGCTATTCCGACAGGCCTGGGGCTAAAGAGCTTCTGCCCCCCCTCGAATGGTATAGTTGTTGTGTGCTTTTAAATTGTGTATTGTTTTGTTCGTCTTTTTATTCTTTATTTGTACCCCTTCCCTTGACTTGGATTGTGAGCCACCCTGAGTCCCCTTCGGGGAAAAGGGCGGCATATAAATGAAATAAATTCAATTCAATTCAATTCAATAATATTTCTGATTTCAGCCATCTATTAATTTATGGTCTATTTACATAGTTTATGAGCAACCATATGATAAGCTACTTGGGTTAAGTAGCTCCCCAAGTGTATTTGTCTATCATAAGACTCAATCATAAATCAATATACAGCTATAGCTTAACAAACCTTACCAAAGCAGTTGTTAAGTGAGAAATGTTGGTGCTCTTGGGCTGGAAAGAGAAAAGAGACAAGACTATCAATTGGTCTCCTAACCACTTCCCCACCCTTTGGAATGTTTAAGTGCTGCTTACAGTGTTGTACACATCACAAGCAATGCTATTGTACCATAGCCTGCACTCAGAATTGCAGGCATGCTATGGAAGCAGCTTAAAATACTCTCTTGAAATCCCCTCTCCAGGCCTTCCTGTCCTCTACCATCCTTTGGAGTCCATTTAAGCTCACGCCTACTGCCCCGGTGACTAAATCCAGCCACTTCATTCTCTATCGTCCCCTTCTTCTTTTGCCCTCAATCTTTCCCAGCATCAGGCTCTTCTCCAGTGAGTCCTTTCTTCTCATTAGGTGGCCAAAGTATTTGAGTTTCATCTTCAGGATCTGGCCTTCTAAAAAGCAGTCTGGGTTGATCTCTTCTAAGTTTGCTCGCCTTGCAGTCCAAGGGACTCGCAGGAGTCTTCTCCAGCACCATAGTTCAAAGGCCTCAATTCTTTGGTGCTCAGCCTTTCTTATGGCATTCCTTTCTCTCCAATATCTCTGTTCTGCAATGGCAGATGGAAGAGGAGGAAAAAAATACAGCTTGGGCACAGGCAGTATACTGACTGCAAGCATGAGGAATTCTATGGCCTGTAAAATTATTTTTTAAAACATTGTTGTAACTTTGAATAGTTGTTGAATAAATAGTGAGGACTACCTGTAGAACCAATTTATTTCCATATCTATTGAGTTCTCTTTTTGAATGCTCTAATAATTCACTTTACAGAATATGTTTACTATATATCATTTGCTCTGTACATCATTCCGTTTAACTCCAAAACTGAACACACAATAGGTAGACCTACAAAACACGCTCACACACAAATACAACTATAGTGTTTTGAATTCAATCCTGACTCCTTGCAACTACATGAACAGGCCCATGCTACTTTCTGGGCAATATTTTTCAGAAGTGGTTTGCCATTGACCTCTTCCCAGGGCTAAGAGAGGAAATGAATAACACCCACCCACCCACCAAAGCACCACACAAACATTCATATATAAACATACATCAGATTTTTTTTTCTTATTGGGGTAAGCCAGTGGTTCCCAAACTTGGCAACTTTAAGACTTGTGGACTTCACCTCCCAGAATTCTGGAGAATTCTGGGAGTTGAAGTCAACAAGTCTTAAAGTTGCCAAGTTTGGAAACCACTGGGGTAAGCAATATTATACAGAGTACAAATAGATTAATTTATTTTTTTGTAATTTGAAATGGAAAGTCCAAATACATTAATTTATTTTTGTAATTTGATATGGGAAGTTGTTTGCAGGTGATTTTTGTGCCGCTGCCAGCAAGAAGAAACATTTGGAAAATCTGAGTGTGATTTTCACACAGCAATTCCTTTTTCTGCACACCTCAAAAAAGAGGGGAAAAAAGAAAGCTTAATTATCTATATTTAAATTACATGGAACAAAGTATAAGGTTAGAAGTGACTTCTGCACAGATTTTTGGCTTCATCGGGAGAACTTTTTTCAAGTCTATTGTCTCTCTATTGTGGGTGCTTTATAACACTTGACACCTTTTCAGTTCTTTAAAAGCACCTGTAAATGTTTAGTGAATTGCTTCTTTTTGTTCGGAAATTGCAGTAGATCATCCTGACTTTTAAAGGGGTTTTTTTTTTTTTTGGTCTTTCATACTTTGTTTATCCTTATGAGTGGATTTGTGTAGCCCGAGAATTTACTGTGGGCGAATCAACTTCCTAACTGCTGTTATTTTCTTAAGCATTCACCTGGGGCTTACTTCTTCATTACACTTTAAAGAGATGAGGATTGGAACTGCCTTAAACATTTTGGGGCTCATCTGCACTGTGAATGCTCTCATGGAGTTTCCACCTGTGTCTATTGGTATTTATATACTTCTACGGTTTTTTGCAACTGACTTTCAGCACAATGCTTTTCACAGTCAACTTCATTTGCTGTTTTTCATTGGGTTCCCAAGAGTCCCCAGGGATACTGCCTACAATGAAAACTTGGCCCCCAAAAAAGTTGAAATTCCATCCCGACATCTTTTTGTTTACTGGATAACTGAAAGAATGATGGGAAGGAGTCAGTATAGTGACAAGGACCATCTTGTTTGAAGAACCAGTACCTGAAATACTAGTAGCTGCTAGAGGTAGTATCTCAAAATAAGAAAAAAAATATTACTTTTTGATGTGGGAATGATTCTTGGCATTGATTGTTGATGGAAACATGATAAAATATAATATGGGAGCCAGCTGGATTACTTTAGGAGACAACAAAATCTACCTTTTTTTCCAGATGGCAACTTCTTCACAAAGTTATCAAGACTTGTATTTCTTCTCATCTTTATAGGTCTGTTTATATGTAGAGATCATGGTGTGCTGCCATGAATTTACAATATAAGTAGTAAGTTCTTATATGAGTATTTTATCATGTATACAGCATTGTTTTTCCATGTATTCAGATCCTCATAACTGTAACAATACTAAGGTTTATCATATACCTGACAGAGCTTGCCAACATAGGCATCTAATGGGCACTTGGATTGCAGCTGGGCAATCATCCGGATGCTTCTGCACTTGAATGCATTTTCCTTCAATATATTAATGGGAGGAGAGGAAAAATGTACTCATTTAGCACTGCTGAATGGCCAGCCTAGCAAAAGAAACTTGTCATGTGACCAGGTGTTCTGTGTCTCTATTGGACCCTTGGCTGAATTTACTTTCATGTGAATGTCTTAGCTTTGTTTTCATGGGGAGGATGAGCAGCGACTAATTTTAATAACAGCTGTTCTGTATGGTAAAACAGCCTTGCCAAGACAGCTGTTACATGAACATTTTCCCCCAATCCACAGTATCATATTATGTGCAATATACAATGGCAATTCAAGAAATAATGGAACAAACTCTTTAAAAGTGAATGAACAGGAATATTGACTGGGATATTTAAAACAGCCAAATCTATGAAATGTTCGTGCTAGGTTGTTTTTAATGCAAAACTAAAACTTCAATATAGAAATTGTTTACTTGTCTACCAAATACTTAAAATTACAGTTGCCATTGAGAAAGTTAGAAAGGAAGTTCTTGGGTCCTTTTGAAATCATTAAAATAATTAACCCAGTTAAGCTCCCCCACCTGTTAAAGTCTGTTGTCAGTTCCTCCAATGGGCCAGTAGATTGGATCCTACTGAAAGCTTTGATAATTGCTGGCCATGAGCACTACGAAGTTAAAGTAATTTTAAATTCTAGGATATATAGGGATCAGTTACAGTACTTAATACATTGAAAAGAATATCCTATTTCAGAGGCCACTTGAGTGAAGAGTTGGAAAGGAAAAAGCCACGGTGGCGCAATGGTTAGAATGCAGTACTGCAGGCTACTTCTGCTGATTGCTGGCTGGCAGCAGTTCGGCAGTTCAATCCTCTCCGGCTTAAGGTTGATTCAGCCTTCCATCCTTGAGGTGAGTAAAATGAGGACCGAAAATTGTTGAGGGCAATTTACTGACTCGTTAACCATTTAGAAAGGGCTGTAAAACACTATGAAGCAGTATATAAGTCTAAGTGCTATTGCTAAATGCAGACAGGTTAATGAAGAGTTGTCATGAGAAGAACCCTCATAAGCCTGGGGTGGCAGGGGAGGTTAGAGTTTTAACTAATCTATTCTGGTTATCTCTTTGCGGCAAGTTCTTCTTGCTTGAAAGGGGGCAGCCTATCAGCCCTGAAACTAACATATGTGAAGCCATATTTTATTGTAGCCTTTGTCTATTCTTTTCTTAGCTTTCTTTAGGTTTTCTGCAAAGGAATTTAATAGTGCTTCAGGTTGGCCACATTCTAGCAGCAGGAAGGGGAGCCGTAGAGATAAGGGGAGAATGATATTGCTAAGTGGCATTCCTTCCCGTGGGAACTGAGATGGTGTTTACAGCGGGAGGAAGGTAACGTTTGGAGTCATCGGACTGATGAAGTGAGAACTGATTGGAGAGTGTGACTATGGGGGAAAGTTTCAAATTTTTGCTTTTTACTGGGTGTAATTCCGAAATCTGGACAGTATCAGAATTGCACCAAGACCTTGCCAATTTGATATCTTCAGTGGTGGGATTCAGCTAGTTTGGGCCAGTCCAGGCAAACTGGTAGTTAAATTGCTGACTTCCCCTGCCACTTCCTGTCCCGCCCCTTCCTGGAGTCCCCACACCTCCCATTTTGGCTCCCAGGTAAGTGCAGGGATGCCTACTAGGCTCAAAAACGGGGCATGGTGGGTTGCAGTGCTCCCCCCCTGTGGCCCATTTTGCTCCCAGGAGGCTGCAGGGACTCCTACTAAGCCCAAAATGGGGTGTGGGGGATTCCCCATGCCCTGTTTTTGCTCCTGAGGGGTGCAAGAGGCCGAGTGCTGCCTGTCACATACACTGGCCACACCCACCATGGTCACGCCCACCCAGCTGGTCATTAGGGCAGAGAATTGGTTATTAAATTATTTGAATCCCACCACTGGATATGTTCCTAATAAACAGACTTTGAAGAAAGATGGATGCCTCAGACTTTTATTCCGGGGACATATTACTTGGAATCTTGATACTCCATATTTAAGATATGGGATAAACTGCTAGTATTTTATTAGGTTTTTTTTCCTATAGAAACTGTGCTAAAGCTAATGTGGCTCATATTGAAATGTTTCTAAGGAACAGTCTTCTTGATATTATAGCAAGGGCGTATTGCATCGTTCAGAATCCTCAAGCAGAAATAGGCAAATGGAATATTCTATAAGACAAAGAGAATTTTTAAAATACTGTGACATGATTAACCAAGGAATGACATTCTCAAGTTTTATTGACAATGACTTGGGTTAATCAAACATATGAGCCTTGATATTAGGGTATCTTTTAAAATTCAGCACGTAGGAAAAGATTAGCCAATGATCAAAGCCAAAGTAGCAGGAAAAGAAAAACACAGTTAAAGTTGCACTGAACATCTGCTTATGAATAGCTTGGGTTCTTTGCTCTGATTGCATGTTTAAAGTCCACTTTCCATAAATTATCTAATAATTGCATGTATAATATTTGTTTTGCATGCTAAGAAGGGAAAATAAAAATAAACAAGCTATTTTGTTTAGAGTTAATGCTAGTAGTCATGGTAATGCATGAAGCATTCAAGTACTTTTGAATAATAAAAATTATATCAAAGGGCATCATTCTTTACCAGCAGAAATGGGCCAAATTCACCCACTACACATAAATATAGCTGTCAAAAAAGTTTCCCCCGAAAAAAAAAACCTTAGAGATGCTCTCAGGATCCCTCTCTGTCATTCTGAAGACAGGCATGTTTGACACTCTCTCCTTGTAATGATCAAAGACGAGAGTTTTCCAGGGAATGAGAAACTACTCTGGTTATAATATAAAAGAGGCATCCTCTACTATCAGCAAACAATGGGTATATGCTGTCATGCAACGCAGCAAATGTACAGCACAATATAATTGCTTAATTAGCATGAATAATTTGAAAAATGTTGTGTTTTCTTTTAATGCATTTGTATTTATATGACTAAAAAGAAGCTATTTTTTATTTTTTTTCTTTAGGAAAAGAATCATCCATCTAGTTTATGATGCCTAAGAACACGTAAAACAGAAAAGTTCAATCAGATATTCTGCTTTCTGCTATCCTAGCTTTCAATAAACATTTCTATTGCCATAAAATAAAAAAGCTAAGACATCTGATCAGGATGCGGTGGCTCAGTGGCTAAGACACTGAGCTTGTCGATCAGAAATGTCAGCAATTCGGGGTTCAAATCCCTAGCGCTGTGTAACGGAGTGAGCTCCTGTTACTTGTTCCAGTTTCTGCTAATCTAGCAGTTCTAAAGAATGTAAAAATGCAAGTAGAAAAAAAGGGACCACTTTTGGTGGGAAGGTAACAGCATTCCGTGTGCCTTCGGCATTTAGTCATGCTGACCACATGACCACAGAGAAGTCTTCAGACAATGTTGGCTCTTCAGCTTTGAAACGGAGATCAGCACCACCCCCTAGAGTTGGGAACAACTAGCACATATGTGCGAGGCGAACCTTCACCTTTACCTAAGACATCTGATGGCTTCTTGCACCCCTTCAGTCTGATGCAACTCGCAGCTGTATTATATGCTTTTTATTCCATGTTGATTTCATGTGACAACTCATGCATCCATTATATTATTTTTAAAATAATGTTAACCTTGGCACCCAAGCTTCAGGTTTAAGGAGGGATATCTATGATAACTTAAGTTTAGACTCTGTGGCAACGCTCTGAACCTAATGTAATGTAGTGTAGATAAACCCATGCTAATTAGCTAAAGAATAATATTTTTGATATTTTATTAAGAATATGTAGTGGAATTTTACATCATGCAGAATAATTGCTAGGTCCTTTTGAGTTCAATAAGACCAGTTTCTAAATCACAGGAATATAACTTGTTTGGGGCCAGATATAGTTTTTTGCCCTTTTGCCACCAGAAAACTTACAATAAGGTGCAAATTTGAGGGGCTATATCCAAACAATCATACAGACCGGTGGTGGTAGTGGCGTTCTACTCAAGTGTGCATTATGACATCATAATATATATTTTATCACCCCCTCCTAATCAATTTCTTCTAAAAAATGACTTTCAGGTCCTCACTGTATAAACTGGTAAGTATTGCCTCACTCTTCCATAGTTTGAAAATAGTGAATTCCTTGCTGAAATTGCCCCACCATTTCTCATCATCTCCATAAACTCTGGATTAATTATATTAGAATTGTCCATCCTGGAATATTTTAGGTTTTTATGAATATAATAATATTGACTGTGGATGAACCTAGTGTGTGTAAAAATATAGTAGAAGTGGGGAGTCCTCACTGTGCAACCTTGAACAGGTTGTAACTTTTTTGTTTTGTTTTGTGAAGTTAAAATCAGATGGTGATTTGAGCATCTTATGGAAGAGATAGAGTATGAATGTACTATGAATAAATAAAGAACATATGAGCACACTTAGGATATTATTGTAGACTTTACATTGCCTTGTTTATCTAACCAGCTATCTCAGGAAATGTTAGCAGTGATGGAATCAATGAATAGGTTCATGGTACAACAGCCACTAAGTATTTTATTAGGTTGACAATTGAAGCTAAAATAAAATTAAAGCATAGTATAATGGAAAGAGCCTATTTGCTGTGGAGATAAAGACATCTGGCTAGAAACCAGGAGAATATGACAGAGCTGAGGTGGCGCAGTGGTTAAATGCAGCACTGCAGGCTACTTCAGCTGACTGCAGTTCGGCTGTTCAAATCTCACTGGCTCAGGGTTGACTCAGCCTTCCATCCTTCCGAGGTGGGTAAAATGAGGACCCGGATTGTTGTTGGGGGCAATATGCTGACTCCGTAAACCGCTTAGAGAGAGCTGAAAGCCCTATGAAACGGTATATAAGTCGAACTGCTATTGCTATTGCTAGTCCCATCTTAGGCATGAAGCCAACTGGGTGACCTTGGCCAGTCACTCTCTCTGAACCCTAGGAAGCAGCAATGCCAAACCACATCTGACATCTTGCAAGGAATTGCCAGGAGTCATCACTGACTTGAATGGGAACACACATGACACACACATAAAGGTATTAAGAATGTCTGGTTTATGGCAGTCTAAGCTGCCATGGGTGTCATGAGAGTTATTGAAGATAAATACTGGTATATAAAATAAAATAGACCCTTTTAAACTTCCTGTGATTTAGAAGTAAAGCTGGACAACCCTGTAGAGATTCCAATACAGATGTTTACCGTGACAATATCCAAAAGCATCACACAAGAATATTTATAAGTACTGAAGGAAAACAAAGATATCAGAGGCAGGAAAAGAAAAGCAGGGCCACATACAGTAATGGTGATCTAAACATTTAACAAGGACAGAAGGAGGTATCTCTGGAGATGGAGCACTAACTGCAACCAATTATGAAACGGAACAGGAACATACCAGTTTTAGAACAACTTTGTGGAAGTTTTGTGTTTCAACAAAGACCTTCATCACAGTCAGAAGATGAAAGAAGGGCTGCTAAGGGATGACAATGATACAGGATAGCCAGACCATCTTCTTAGAAAGAGGAAAGAGAAGAATGAGAAGGTGACATGATAGCAGTGTTCCAATATCTGTGGGGCTGTCACTAAGAACAGGGAGTCAACCTATTTTCCGAGGCACCAGAAGGCAAGACGACAAGGAATGGATGGAAACTGAACAAAGAAAGAAGAAACCTAGAACTAAGGAGAAATTTCCTGACAATAAGAACAATTAATCAGTGGAACAGCTTGCCTTCAGAAGTTGTGGGTGCTCCAACCCTGGAGGCTTTTAAGAAGAGATAGAACAGCCATTTGTCTAAAATAGTATAGAGTCTCCTGCTTGAGCAGTGGGTTTGACTAGAAGGCCTCCAAGATCCTTCCAACTCTGTTATTCTGTAAACTTCCTGCACTGTTTATATTTACTGATCTCAGAAAAGTATTGTTCTAATACTAAACACTGCTTAGGAAGGAAAGAAAGAAATACAAATGGCACATAGAAAAGCTATTTCGAGGCTATAACAGCCTAGAGAGAATCAAGTGGACAAAGATCACAATAGTCAATAAGGCTTGATTAACCATGCACATTATGCCACCTGTCAAAATTAAATTTTGTAATTCCAGATTACTTATTACTACCTGTGGAGAGCACCGACTGTTCCAAGTAAAATCTCCAAATGCACAAATGTGAACCAGGATTTTTTTTCTTCTTCTTTCAAGCAGGCAAGTTGCAAGAGTTCAGCGATTCAAAAGTAAGCTTGACAGAGTCAAATATTGGCTAGCCCTGGAATGTGATGCACAGTCCTTGGGAACAGATGGCTTAATATGTGACAATAAATTTCATATCAGAACAGCCATGCCATACTTCAGATAAGCATGTTTTTTAAGCTCGGAACAACATTTTCACCTCTAATACATAAAAGCAATAATTTTCAAATTCCGAGAAATCTTTGTCTGCAGAACTAAGGGGAAAAATCCTTTCCTGCTCTAATCCTTTTTGTTGTTGCTGCTGATTAAAATGCATTATTTTTTATTATAATAAAATGAGGAAAGGGGTATTTCTTTCTTTCCCCAAGATTTCTGAAAATCCTGGGGAAAGCAATGTTTACTGCCTTGTGCTAGAAACTGGAGTTCTGAGTAAAAATATTTGCAGCTATCTGCTTTTTTGATTTCCTGCTTTTTGATAAGTATGCTATCAAGGGAGAAATGAGAAACTTTGATAACTTACATCTCAATGAACTACTGTGTTTCAAAGTTCTGAAACTGAGTTTTTGTTAGGACCTCTCTACAGGTAGACCTTGATTTATGATTGGTCATTTAGCAACCATTCAAAGTTATAATGGACCTCTCCAGAGCTATACACAACCCAGTTGCAAAGTTCCAATGGCCACTTCCCTCCTGCAGTCATATGACTGAATTTTGTGTGTTTGGTAACCGGCTTGCAATCTCCAGTGTCCCGCGATCACATGTGTATAATTTTCAGCAGTTAACTTGTAGTTTCCAGCAAAAAAAAATGCCCATTAGGTAAAATAAGTTCGTTTAACAACTGTGGCATTTGTTTAATGTCTGTGATATTCACTTAGCAACTGCTGCAAAAAATGATAATAAATCAGGCACAGTCACATGGTGACCTGCTTAATGATTGCCATGACATATGACTGTAATGCTCCATTTTTATTATGTCAAAGACTACCTATAGCAGAATTTATAATGCAGCCATGTCAGAAAGAAAAAAAATACTTCAATTCTTCTTCATTTTTTTCATAATTCCTGTAACAGTTGCTTATCTCTTGACCAGAGGTGGTATTCAGCAGGTTCTGACCAGTTCTGGAGAATCAGTAGCAGAAATTTTGAGTAGTTCAGAGAACCGGTAAATACCACCTCTGACTGGCCCTGCCCCCATCTAGTTTCTGTCTCCCAGCTGATCTGGAGGGAATGGAGATTTTACAGTATCCTTCCCCTGCCACACCCACCAAGCCACGCTCATGAAGCCATGCCACGCCCATGAAGAACTGGTAGTAAAAAAAATTGAATCCCACCACTGCTCCAGTCATGATTTCACTGCAGTGATAGTAATAGTGTTGGTGATGGTGACGATAATAATGATGGAAATACAATTCTAGTAATTGTATAGAGTGGGAAGGCATGGAATAGAAGGGAAAGACTATCTGGAAAGGAATTGGAGCTGCAGAGAATCAGACCAGACAGGATTACTTAAGTTCTCTCTATCCATCCATTGTCAAAGAAAATCAGGGCTTATATTCTTAAGACTTGACACTGAAACAATAGAAAGTTCTATTCATAGAAATACTGAGAAAAAGAAAAATTGGATGGACCATAATTCAAGAAGAACAAAAATAGCAAGTGTATTCATAATATTTTTCATTAAGAGCTTATCTCGGACATAAAGACAATAATAATCCAGTGATGAAGCTTAAAATAATCAGTTCTTCTACTTGTATACATTAAGTAGTCCTTCCACTTTTATTGTCTGTCCCTTTTTACAATATCCTCCAAAGCAAAGGTGGAATGTTTTAAATGTGTAACTCTTCAGCCTTCAACTAGTAACAAAAATAAACCAGACCAAGCCACAGATCCTATTCTTTTTAACAACAGAAGCAGACAAGAAGCCGAATGATAAGTTAGCTAGTCTCAAGGAACTGCCTTCATGCTATCTCTGTGATTCTTCTGTACATTGTTTTGCTTTGAGGGAAACCACTTGGCTAACAGAATATATTCAAGCCCAGGAGGAATAAATTTTGATAAATAATAAGGAGACATCTCAGCAAGGCTTGTTATATAAACTCAGGATTTAGAGTGGTATTCAAAATTGCTTTCCCATGGCTTGCTAAATCATTATGAGCGGGAAAGGGCTATGAGAAAATAAACTCTGAATTTTCAGTAAAGGATGTTAAATATACTCAACATTCATGCCATAACCTTTAGTCAGCTATGGGCAAATGCACACCAACAATTTATGTAGGCTTAGCCTCTCTAATGTGTACCTGTCACATTTGCATTGTAGCACATGTACACATACATCTCCCTTGATGTAAATGTCAGCACTTATGCTGTCTACACCAAACCTGCCCCCCATCTCCACCCCACCCTCCAGAATAGGAATCCCTCATTGATATATCTGTGTAGTTTGGAGGGTTTCCCCCACAATGCATCACTTTACATAACTTGAATTGTATTTGCCATTAGCAATAGCAATAGCAGTTAGACTTATATACCGCTTCATAGGGCTTTCAGCCCTCTCTAAGCAGTTTACAGAGTCAGCATATCGCCCCCACAGTCTGGGTCCTCATTTCACCCACCTCGGAAGGATGGAAGGCTGAGTCAACCTTGAGCCGGTGAGATTAGAACCGCTGAACTGCAGAATAACAGTCAGCTGAAGTGGCCTGCAGTACTGCACCCTAACCACTGCGCCACCTCAGCTCTTTTAGTCATTCAGTCAATCAGTCACCTAGTTTTAAATAATTCTGCTGGAACTGTTTACAATCACCGTTTTTAACCATGCTAGGCAGCTTGGTACCATCTACAATCGTCACTAGCTAGCTAGCTGTTAAACTCTTAAGTCAACATCCCTCATTCTTGACTTAAGCAAGGGTCTCACTATAGATCTTGAGGGACTCTACTTTCCTTTCCTTCACTGAAAAATTGCCCATTTATTCCTACTCCCCATTTTGGTTTGTGTTTTTAACTTATTTGCAGTTCAAAAAAAGGAAAGACCCTTTAGCCCACAGCTGTTAACATTTACTGAATAACCTTTGATGGGGAATTTTTTCCAAAATCTTTTTGTAAACTCAAGGGCCTGATATGAATACATCACCTCAATACACGTGCCAATTGGCATTTTGAAAAAAAAAAGTCCAAAAGATTAATTCCCCAGGATTTACAAATCTTGTTCTTTTGTACACGTACTCATTTTTGCTTTGATACCATTTCTATCAATTTCCCCAGCGAAAGTTAAGTTGACTGGCCTATAATTTCCTAGATCTCCCTTGAGTCCATTTAAAAAAAAAAAAAACTGTCACTTTGGCTACTTTCCAAACCACTGCTACTCAGCCAGATTTGAATGACAAGTTACATAGTTTTACTAGGAAGTTGGCAATTTCACATTTGAATTATTTTAGAACTCTCTGGTGAATACCACCAGGACCCAGTGATTTGTTAGCGTATAGCCTCTCAAGATGTTCTAGAGCATTCTGTCTGGTTACCTCAGTTTGCTTTACCTGTTCTGAGTCTCTCCAAGAGAGTTAACAGTGTCTGATATATTATATTTCCTATATATGAGAGATACACAGAGTTTGTTCCATTTCTCTGTGGATTCCATATCCCCTTTGAGGATCCCTTTAACTCCTCTGTCATCTAATGATTCAACCATTTGCATGGGTGGTTTTCTATTTCAATTATATTTAAACGAGGGCTTATTATTCCTCTCTCTGGTTTTTATTCTACACTTCTAAAATACTTCCCCTTCCCCTTTCCTTCTAGGTCTGGAAGCAAGCTGGTAGCCAATGCAGCTTACAGAGAAGAGGTGCAAAATGTGCCATTCTTGGGCACACATAACCTCCTGTGCTATGATGCATTTTGCATCAGCTGAAGCTTCCAGATGCTTTTCAAGGGCAGTTCCACATAGAGCACTATTCAAATATCCCATTTGGGAGGGAAACCAGGGCATGAATGATTGTAAATAGGCAACAAATAGGTGCCTACCAATTGTTGGCCTGAACCATGTTCATTTTCTTTCTCCTTTTCATCTCCTGACTGATATAATCACCTATTATAGCCGAGGTGGCGCAGTGGTTAGGGTGCAGTACTGCAGCACCACTTCAACTGACTGCTATCTGCAGTTCGGCGGTTCAAATCTCACCGGCTCAAGGTTGACTCAGCCTTCCATCCTTCCGAGGTGGGTGAAATGAGAACCCAGATTGTGGGGGCAATATATGCTGACTCTGTAAACCGCTTAGAGAGGGCTGAAAGCCCTATGAAGCGGTATACAAGTCTAACTGCTATTGCTATTGCTATTGCTATTAACACACTTCCTACAATGTTCCAATCTTTCAAAGGTATTCAGATTTTTTTTTAAAAATCTATTCTCTCTCCATCTGGATGGCACCCAGTAACTTGTGGCTTTTCACAAAGAATTAGTTTCCAACATAGGTAGAAAAAACAGAAATCTATTTCATGGATTTAAAAAAAAATACTTTCAGGAACCTGGGAAGAAAATTATCATAGGGTAGCATGGAAAAATCAGTAGTTTGCCATGAAGGTATACCTTAATCTTTCAAGGATGATTGAGCATAACATATATATTTTAGTCTAGTAAATGCACTTTTTTTTTGTACTTTGTGGCTGGGCTCTGACATTTTGAGATGTGCCTCTCAGCCTGCTTTAAAGTGCTTGATAAGTTCTATGGCTCTATGGGAATTTGGTGAAACTCTCTCAATCTCTTTCAGCGCTACTCAATATCCTGCATTGTCTAAATCTTATGTCTGGTCTATTTCTCCATTATTTTTGTTATCCATTTAAAAGTTCACTCCAACGGTCTCTGCTTGATTCACAGCCACAGAGATGCATTTAAACAGCAAAGTTTCTGTCTATTATTGAATTATATTGCTGTCTTCCCACCTTCCATCTGAAAATCAATCACCACCCACTATGGCATTTCAGTTCACCCTTTCCGGAAAGCAAGTATTTAGCGTCTCTTGACAATCTTTGTGTCCACCAGCTCATTGGCTATTGTTTCCTGTACAATAAGCTGCATATCAAAACATAGGTGCCATTTCTTTCTTCATAAAATGATCTCTGTAAGTTAAGAGCTCCCAGGTAATCAGAACTAGAGATGCTTTTCATTACTGTAAAAGGACAACAATGTAAGAGATGATGAAGCTGGGCCCAAGGGTTTCATCAGTCCCTTCGTACCCACAAGAGATCTAAGTTTAGCCCTCCTTGAATTCCATTGATTCTTACCTACCACCAATTTACCTTGACCATTAGTAGTTCAGAGATAGGGTGTTTAGAAATAAACATCTCTTGTTTAGTCCCAAAGGTGTTTTTTCAGGAGGCAACTGAACTTTCTTGTTTTTTTTTTTCTTTTGAAGACGTTTCGCTTCTCAGCCAAGAAGCTTCTTCGGTTCCACCACAAAACCGCGGTAGACAAAAGCGCGCTCGATGAAAGCGCGTACATGACATCATCACAGCGCAACGAAAACATCGCGCTGTGAGCGGTAAATTTAAAATTAAAGCGAAAACCTTACCCTACCCCCCCCCAAACCTAACCCTAAACCTAACCCTAAACCTAACCCTAAACCTAACCCTTAACCTAACTCTAAACCTAACGCTAACCCTTAACCTAACGCTAAACCTAACCCTAACGCTTAACGTAACCCTAAACCTAACCCTAACCCTTAACCTAACCCTAACCCTAACCCTAACCCTAACCCTTACCTTTATGTGAATTGGCTTGCTTTAATTTTATTTTAATTTCAATTTAATTTATTTTTAATTTTTTTTGTCGCGCTGCTGATGACGTCACGTACGCGCTTTCGTCGAGCGCGGTTTTGTCTACCGCGGTTTTGACAGGTCACAGCTTCTTCAGCTCTGACAGGATAGTGGGGAATGGAAGGATTTATATTCCTTGCAGATAGCTGGTCATTTGCATCATTCTAGAGGGTTGTTGAAGTGCTTGGAGGTTTATCTGTGTCCTCAGGGTCACACGAGCAGTGCTACTAGTTCCTGTAGTCTGCAATCTTTTCCTTTGGAAATCCATTTCTACTCCCACACCATTCCAAGGGTGTTCATCCCACATTGTATAGCTAAAAGTATGTACAAATTCTCAGTCATCCAGGTCATGGTTGTCCCAAAGGTGGTTTTTCAGGAGGCAGCTGGACTTTCTTGTTTTTCCTTTTGAAGATGTTTTGCTTCTCATCCAAGAAGCTTCTTCAGTTCTGACAGGAGAGTGGATCTCTTGTTTAGAGCTTGCATAGAATAAACATGTACTCATTTCAACAGCTTGGTTCTTGATTTCTCGTGCCTAACAATTGTTGTTCTGTGTGCATATGCTACAGAGTTTCTACAAATATATTGTAAAGATAATTATGTCATTTTGGAAGGGGAAAAAAGAAAGGAAAAGGTCATGAACCACCCTTCTTCAATTTTGCACTTTCCTTATTGGGGCAAGAACTTCATAGCAAAATACAAAACAGGAAAAAAAAATTGCCTGATTTTTCTCAATATACCGTTCCATCCAGTTCTGATAAGAATTTATCATTTCAGATGTCATTTTATCGCCAAGAAAACTGGAAGTCTTGCCTGGTGTTTATTTATCTTTTTTAACATAACATCCCCGCATATGGGTTTGAATCACAGCTCCAAGAATTCCCTGTCATAAGATGAAACACTTCAGCGGAATTCAAATGGAAGAAGCCCAATCTAATTCTAATTTCTTTCTTTTTTAATTGGGATGGAGGTGGGAAATGGCATTAGAAGGTGAGAGAAGAAGAAAAAAGTCAAGTATTAACTAGCAGAACAAAACCACCATGAAAGCTAAGAGACCTTTTGGCTCTTTATTCAATTATAGAATTGTAAATCTTTGTTCTGGCACTGCTCACAAGGCAGAGCCCTTATTGTTGTGCATGTGCCAAATCTGCAGAGCTTTGTGGCATTTGAGTTGCAGATGCTACTGTTTCGTTTGGATTCTCGACTGGGATGAGGTATGAAGCAAGTGTCATGCCCAAGCATAAAACTTTACATACTGTTGTTGCTCTCTAGCTCCATCTAGTGGCCTATGGGACAAATATACTCCAACATACGATCTCTATACGTTGTTGCACTCTAGCCCCATCTAGTGGCCGGACAGACAAAATACCAAGTATATTGTTTGGAGCTGACTCCACCCATTACCCATAAACCCACATTCTCAAAACAAGTGCATGCTGGGAAACCAGACTCCATTTTCTTTAGCATTTGGACAAGGCACACAAGGAATAATCCATCTTAAACTGTGGTACATGGTCATCCAAGGACAAACCCACATCCCACACACAGAGCATTGTTGGTGAGATTTAAATTGCTTGCATGTATGAATTGTCATGTTCAGCAGTGACTCAATACTGTCTATCTTGTATTTGGTTCTCCTTCAGAGGTGGGTTCCTACCAGTTCACACCGATTCGGTAGAACCGGTTCGTCAAATCTACCGAACCGGTTAGAAGAGGTTCCACCAGTGGACCCAGAAAGCAGGCCACACCTACAGAAGAGGTTCCAAAAAAATTTGAAACCCACCACTGGTCCTTGGATATGATTATTCTACACTATCATGCTCATATTTATAAAACTCAGTGCCTCTGTGAAAGGTAAGGATGACTACTGCATTTGTGATGCAATCAGAACATTGCGTGTGTTGAAGTTGTTTTAACGCAAACCAAAGATGCCTTTTAAAAAAACAAGTTTACATCATATTCTTATGCATGCCAGTGCTGTGTGTGAGGTAATTTAAGGTGATTCTGACAAGTCTCGTCGGCATCTTCATATCCGGTCACATGGGTGGCAAGCCACTCCCATCTGGTCACATGGGCGGCAAGCCACTCCCACAAAGGAGGCCACACCCACAAAGTAGGTTCGAACAATTTTTGAAACCCACCACTGTTCTCCTTGTATGTGTCCCTATTTTCCCCAGTTTCATCATACCCTGTTCTTTCAATAAAGTATCCAGATCTACAGATCTCGTGGTCTGTTTTATTGGAGGATAGGTGGATTTAGCTCAGAGGTGGGTTCCTACCAGTTCTCACCTATTCGGTAGAACCAGTTCGTCAAATCCACCAAACCGGTTAGAAGAGGTTCCACCAGTGGACCCGGAAAGCAGGCCACACCTACAGAAGAGGTTCCAAAAATTTTTGAAACCCACCACTGGTCCTTGGATATGATTATTCTACACTATCATGCTCATATTTATAAAACTCAGTGCCTCTGTGAAAGGTAAGGTTGACTACTGCATTTGTGGTGCAATCAGAACATTGTGTGTGTTGAAGTTGTTTTAACACAAACCAAAGATGCCTTTTAAAAAAACAAGTTTACATCATATTCTTATGCATGCCAGTGCTGTGTGTGAGGTAATTTAAGGTGATTCTGACAAGTGTTGTCGGCATCTTTATATCTGGTCACATGGGCGGCAAGCCACTCCCATCCGGTCACATGGGCAGCAAGCCACTCCCACAAAGGAGGCCACACCCACAGAGTAGGTTCGAACAATTTTTGAAACCCACCACTGATTTAGCTGCATGTCGAGCTGCAACATGTAGTGGGGACCGAACAGCAAGAGACAGATCATCCTTTGTTAGCATCCTTTTTAGTGAAAGTACATAAGCAGGTGCTGCTATTTACCAGGTCTCAGCCCAAACCTATTGCCTGAATAAATCTGAGCAGCATCTTAAAGGAAAGGAAGCTCTGCAGCAGCAACGTTGATAGAAGACCTAGCTATTAAGCTGTCTTCAGACTCTAGTATCAGTTAAATGTTTGACAGCCACAGGGACAAATATGTATTAGCAACATTGCTTAATCCATGTTTCAAGGACAGAACTGAAACCATGCTTTCACCCTATGCAAGCACTGATTGCTGTAAGGATACTATCATAAATAACACTGCTGGAGGCCATACCATTATGCATTTCTTTTTCTCTCTCATCCTTCCACCATAGTCCCCTAGGCCAAGTATATCTTATAAAGCAGGAGATACACAAGTTCCTGAAACACCTACCAAGTACAAAAGTACTCATCAGAATCTATCCATAGGTCCGGAGTCTTACATTATCAGCTCAGAGTAAGGCAGTGCCAACTAAGAAAACGTATTTTATCTGACCATTGGAACAATCTATCCATTATGAAAACTCTATAGGTGCCAAGGGAGGGTTTCTCATAGAAGGGGGAATGGAGACTTCTGAAGGCTGGCAATGGCAAAAGGGGCGACAGGGAGAAAGAGATGAAAATAATAAATACCGTTTTCAAAAAAACCCACCATCCATTATGAAACTTGACTTTGATTTGCAGCCCTCTTGGAAGTGATTTATCTAACTGGAGAAGTGGGCTTGGGGAAAAAAATAAAAAATAAAATAAAAGTGGCCTAACTTTGTTACAGTTTCTTAAAATAAAGAGCAATCAAGAAGGCGGCATACATTATATTGGCAAAAAACCTTTTGAAGAGAAGCAGTAAAGACAGACAGCTTCTTCTGAAATTCTCCCATGGAGGCCTGTTCCTTGAAACAGTCCCCAACAGACATACAGTGGATTGCCCTTACACACATCCACTGGTGTGTGTTACCTTATCATGCAGTATGGTTGAGTCTCCCCAGAGTACATCTTATCATAAACCATAATCAGAACTTGTGTCGTGAATGCGTAGAGACCAACCAAAGGATGGAATTTGATTTACATGAGATGGTACAAGTGGTCAGTCTCAAAAAAAAAAAAAAAATCCAGCATGTGCCAAATGAACAGTGGTGGAGTTCACATTTTTTTACTACCGGTTCTGTGGACGTGGCTAGGTGGGCGTGACATGGATTGGTGCGTGTGGCTTGGTGGGCATGGCAGGGGAAGGTTACTGCAAAAAACCCATTCCCACCCGATCAGCTGGGACTTGGGAGACAGAGAATAGATGGGGGCAGGGCCAGTCAGAAGAGGTACTTACTGGTTTTCCGAACTATTCAAACTTTCTGCTACCGGTTTTCTAGAACTGGTCAGAACCTGTTGAATACCCACCTCTGCAAATGACAGTGATGAAGAATGCACTCAGTTCTATTAAATATTTCTTCCATAAAGTTCCTGAATGTGTAATGGGGGAAAATAGGACATTAGTAACAGAACTACTTGTGCATCATTCTCTAATTTATCCTTATTGACTGTACTATTCTTTGTTGGGTGTATGGGGAATAAGAATAGAAATGGTGAGGTTTTCCTCCAGTTGTCTTCCTGCACTGAGACAGAAACAGTGGTAGGTGGGGAGTAAGGAAGGAGGCCTTCTATGGGAATAGCACAATATTTATCCCTGAGTGTAGATATACCTTTAAGAAATATTTGGACATGCTCAGTCCATACTGATGGAGTAGTCTTTTAAATGTCCATCCACTGTTTATCTAAGCTTCATTAACAGCTATCTAATTTCACAAGGGGCATCAGTCTAGGGAAGGTTATTCCACTGCACTGACATCTCTGCAAAGGAATAAACTGGCAAGCCCTTTCAAAGCTTCACCAACTGGCATTGACTACTGGATCTGGCACAGTTCTGGCAAAGTCCCTCCAACACAAGGGGCCAGAGCAATTCACTGTGCCACTGGCCAGCAACGGGCTGGAAAAGGCTGATAATGAATGACGGATGGTGGCTCCACGAAAGTTTTCCAAACCTTTGTGCAAAAGGATGAATGCTAATGAAGTCCCAGAATGCTCCATTCCTACACCATTTATAAGGGGGATTACACTTTTTAAAAAATTGTAGCCACGGGAAGTGGAAGCTCCTCGTTCTCAATGGCATTTTGTAAGCGATGAATAATGGTGCCAGATCAGTTGCCATGTACCCCCCATTAAAATAGCTGCAGTGCCAAAAAGCAAGTTCTCTGCAGGGGTAATTTATGTTTTTAAAAAATGGTCATAAATTGTCCAGCAGTTAAAAAGGATGCGACCTAACAGGTGAAATAGGAGAAAGCTGGCCCTTAGACTACACTGGGGGAAGGGTAGGGGGGGGGAAAGAAAGGGGCAAGCAAATTAATATTAAAGAAAGTCGGGCAGCGTCGAAGTAATAAATAAGTTGTGTTCCTGTTGCATTTTCTAATGGCTTGGCGGGGCCACATTCTCTTATGGTCCCTAAATTAAGCTAATCCTCAAAAGACTTCCAAGCATGATGTAACCTTCTTATAAGTGCTGGATGAGGCAGATGTTTCATGGGAATGTTGTCTTTGGATCATGAGGCAAAAGGATCGACGTCTTTACTGAATGTTCTAATATAGCATGAATTCAGGGAGTCCTCAATTTACAACAGTTCATTCAGTGACGGTTTGAAGTGACAACAGCAATGAAACAGGTGGCTTAGGACTATTTTTCACGCTGACAGCCATTGCAGCATCTCCTCCATGGCCACATGGTCAAAATTCGGACACTTGGCAACTGGCTCATATTTATGATGGTTGCACCGTCCCGGTGTCAGTTTAACGACCTTCTGACAAGCAAAGTCAATGGGGAAGCCAGATTCACTTAACAACTGTGTCACTAATGCAACAATTGCACTAATTCATTCAACAACTGTGGCAAGAAAGGTTGTAAAATCCACTTGACAATTGTTTCTCTTAGCAACAGAAATGTTGGGCTCAATTAGGGTTGTACGTCGAGGACTACCTGTATGCCACCCAGAGTAGCTTGATATTCAGATGGGCATAGCATTGGGCAATGTTGGGATTGTATCTCTCAGAATCATCTCTGTCTCCCCTTGTAAAAATATCACTTGTAGACTGAAGGCCAAAAATCAATGGTATGCTGGTTCTTTTTCTTTCTTTCTTTCTTTCTTTCTTTCTTTCTTTCTTTCTTTCTTTCTCTCTCTCTCTCTCTCTCTCTCTCTCTCTCTCCCTCCCTCCCTCCCTCCCTCTCCCTCCCTCCCTTTCTTTCATTTTGGTATAGCCCAGCAAATAGGAGAATTTCAAAGCTCATGTATTTGTTAAACCACGAGTACCTACAATTATATGTCACTATCACAAAATGTTCCTTTTTGTGGTAAATCCAGTCAGGAGTCATTCTGAAATGGTCAGATGGTTGACATTTTCTGGAAAAAACAAGATGATTAGACATATGGAACCTTTATCTCCCATACACATACACCACCACCCCCATTGGATTTGTGGAAGGGGGGACCTGGTCTCTGTCCCACCAAGTAGAGGAAAAGCTGTTTCTTTGGTCCAATTTCTTGAGTGAATGCTCCTTTAAATGCTAATGTTAGACAACAGCCACATGTTTGGAGCCGTGCTCTAATGGCAGACAATAAGCATTTGCAGCAGAAAATATCTATATACCTGTGTACACACTGTTGCTGCAGTGTCGGTTAAAGCAGAGAGTGAATTTTTAAAAGGATTAAAAAGTTGCATGCTATTATGGGGCTTTTGAATGAGCTGGTAATATCACATCACAGTATCTCCACCACAGATTTTCCTTCCCATTAACTAATTTCTGTCCCACTGTTTCTCTTCCTCTTTTATAGTCTGACATATGTCAATAACGAAACCATCCTTCTCAAATCTCCAGTCAATTCCATTTTCAGTCTTAAGGGCAGTAGAGATTTCCAGTCACACACTGTAAATTTAAAATCTTCCATCTGCCAGTCAAGCAGCACTATTGCTGAGCAGGCTCTTTCTAGTAATGCCAACCTGCTATTCAGAGAAATGCCACCCGCTCACTCTTCCCCAAACCCCGTATCATTATTTGCTTAACAGTTTCATTAGCAGGGAGAGATGCTAAATAATGATCATTATTAGACTCTTAGATGAGACTCAAGGTGCTATGCAGGTAGTTTGGAACATGCATCTCCTACTAGAGGCAACATTTCCCCAGGTTTCCTATTTTTATTGGTTGCGATTTATAAGTCTCATGGCTCTTCAACTTCTCTGCAGCAGAAGTAATGCAAGCCCATTAGATATAGAGAGAAGTATGCATGTTGCATCTTCATGGCTTCTGGTTCTACAATAAAAACAATACAGTATCAAAACCATAGGACAATGCAGCAAAACAGGACAGTAAGTATCTATGGAGAGTCTCGGTCATCTAAGTCATGTTGTACCAAAGGTGCTTTTTCAAGAGGCAACTGGACTTTCTTACTGAGAATTATTGAGGCCACATGGAGATTTATCTGTGCCCTCAGATTTTAAAGAGAGGTCGAAGAGGCCATCTGCATTAAAATTGAACAGTCCTCTCTCAACAGAGGGGAGGGATACAATACCATCTATCTCCTGTTTACAGCACAGTCCTGGGATGCGCTGCTGGGAGTTCGCAGGGGTTCGGGAGAACCTCTAGCTAAGATTCTGTGCAGTTTGGAGAACCCCCAAATCCCACTCCTGGCTGGCTCCACCCACCCCACCCCTCCCAGGAGTCCCCACGCAGCCAGTTTTGGATACAGGTAAGCGCAGGGTGTGCGCATGGGTGGGGAGGGCAAAGAAATGGGCCTACCGGAAGAACAGGCCTCCATAGGGCCTCCGGAGCCTGGGGAGGGGGAAAACACCCTCCCACCATGATGCAGGAGGCCGACTAAGCCATGCCCACCATGCCCACCCTCGCCCAGCAACCAGGCAGAGAACCCCTTGCTAAAAATGTTGAAGCCCACCCCTGCTTTCATCAGTTCCAAAGGTTTCGCACCCATTTGCACTATTCAGGTGACCCTGAGAGCACAGGTAAACCTCCAAGTCGCCTCAATGGCTCTCAGAAAGAGGGACCAGATGACCACAAGGAATATAAATCCTTCCTTTCCCTATCTTTCAGTCAGAACTGAAGAAGCTTCTTGGATGAGAAGCAAAACATCTTCTAGAAAAAACAAAGGAAGTCCAGTTGCCTCTTGAAAAAGCACCTTTGGGAGGACAGTTAGTAGTTTCATAATGAATTATAGGCAGATAATGTTGGCTGGGGGGGGGAGTAAGCTTCATAAAGTGTTTGCACTATGGGGAGGAGGTTGAGTGGGGTATGGTACTTAAGCAAAGAGAACTTTGTAGATTTGCGGCTTTCACAACAATAACTAAGATGGCGTCAAAAGCCATCTTGGGTTTCTTTCTCCATTCATTACTTCCATAGAGAAACAAGCTAGAATCCTATGGACATAACCAGACTGTGGGTATTCATCAGAAAAACTATTTGGAATTAACAACAGAGCCCTGTTTGTGGCAGTATTTAGTCCAAGCTTAAATAATTGTCCAGTGAAGCCTACCTCCCTGATACACTACACAGGACTGCAGTCAAACTGCCAATAAAACCAGAGAAAGAAACAGCAATATATAATCAGTATTAGAATTAAGGTTTATTGCAACTGTAGTAGTTAGCTATATGTTTTATCTTTATCTATCTAAAGATTGTATATGCTTTATTTATGCTCTGTAAGATTATATGTTAACAATGGATGAGGTCCCCTGCAGCCCCTTTTCACTCAACATATATACAAGGACCAACTAAATACATTAAATTGTTCTGCTCCAAACTATATCTTTCTGCTAGTATTAAAGGTAGAGGTTCCCCTGGCACATAGGAGCTAGTCATTCCTGACTGTAGGGGGCAGTGCTCATCTCCATTTCAAAGCCAAAGAGCCAGCACTGTCCAAAGACGTCTCATCATGTGGCCGGCATGATTAATTGCCGAAGGCACACGAAACGCTGTTACCTTCCCACCAAAGGTGGTCCCTATTTTTCTACTTGCATTTTTTATGTGCTTTCGAACTGCTAGGTTGACCGAAGCTGGGACAAGTAACGGAAGTTCACTCTGTTATGTGGCGCTAGGGATTCGAACCACCAAACCTCCGACCTTTCTGATCGACAAGCTCAGCATCTTAGCCACTGAGCCACCACGTCCCTGCTAGTATTAGTAAGGGGCAATCACTTCTGGGTCTTAGCAGTTACACTGCTTAAGCTACGCATACATGTTTTAGACTTCAGTTCATTTTAGTTCTTATGGAGAAGCTATCAACATATGATGGAACAAAGAGTTTTTATTTTTAACCCAACTTGTTGCAGATGATGATTTGGGCTGAAAGGGGTGACTGGAGCAAGATCACCCAGCTGGCTTCTGTATCTAAGAGAGGACTAGACACTGTGTCTCTCTGCTCCTGGTGTAGCACCTTAATCATTACACATTGGGTCTTGCTATAAGGTATCAAGTAGCAATAAATATTCAGATCAAAGCTGAGTATGGATTGAAGTGAAGAATGAGAAAAACCAGAACATAGTCATAAAATCAAATATTGTAAATCAGTGAGGCCACATTTTTTTAATAGAAACAGAAACACAAATAGCATAAATACACTATAGTATCAATTTGGAAGGATGGTAGTTGAAACCAACAAAACAGAACTGTTGCAGTCTAAATATATACAAATGTGGGTGTTGTTACCTTTCCAGCATTCATGAATTTTCATAATCTATTCTGTTTCTCTTTTGTTCTTCTGTAAAGGAACATTTGGAGATGGAAAATGAAAAATTTTCATTGGAAGCTGAAACACTTGAAACAAAAAAAATTGTTGACTGCGTTGGTTCTCCAGTTTTTATCATTTTCTAAGAAAGATGTTCAAAATTCATCAATAATCATCAGGTTACTTCAGAATTGGAGATAATAGCTTGAAATATATAAGCAGAAATTATTGACTTACCTGGTTTCTTCTCTCCACTCCCCGCTCTAGCATCTTATTTTTTTTTTCTAAGCAGAAAGTTTAAAATCCATCAGGAATTGCCAAGATACTTCAGAACTGGAGATGATAGCCCGAAATATATAAATATCTCCATTTTTATATTTCAAAAAGGTTTTGAATAGAGGGGAAGATGCTAAGGCAGGCCTCTATGGTTCCTTGCAGTGTAAAAAGGTAGTAAAATAGGATACATAGGTTTAGAAATTAAGAATGCAAGACTAATTTAAGCCTACTAGATTGAAAGTTGGCTTTGGTAGAAGTGATGATACTCAATAATGCCAGAACCTTGGTAGAAGACACAAGATGTGGAAGGAGCACACAGGATACCTATTAATATTATTTCATCCTTGCACATTAATGGCAGAATTGATATGATGGCATTTCAATTCATTTGAAGTTGGCTATATCTATATAAGGAAAAGCAGTTCAGAATGAGATTCATTTTATAGTAATTTTATGCAGACTAATCCTAGCTTAATCTTTGTTTGCTGCTGCCCTCTATTTGCCCAGGTGATAACATTTGGCATATTTGTCTCTACATAGTCTTTAGTATTTATTCCATGAAAGAGAAGTATGGCAGCAACCTTTTGCTGATCAGAAGCATGGCAGCAAAAATAGCAATAGCACTTAGACTTAGATTTATAGCACTTAGACTTATATGCTTTACAGTCCTCTCTAAGCAGTTTACAGAGTTAGCTTATTGAATCAAGGTGTTTAGGATAATAACACAAATTTTGTTTCCTGTGTTACACCTGAACAAAAGTAAGATTTCCCTTTTTTTCTTCTAATTTTGGGAAAGCTTAATTAGAATGTTCATATTTCTTGTGTTATGCTGTTATGTTTTTTACTGTGTTAAGTTGCTAAGTATGTTGTCACAAAACACTGCAGAATTAAGTATATCTTTATTTGGGCCTATTTTTTAAAAAAAAATATAGAAAATTGCTTTGACTTAACAACAACAAAAGAGTTTTGAAACATTGTATTATGAAATACACACTTTTTGTAATCTGGTCACAATATCTCAGCCACAAAAACCATACATATATCAACCTGAATCTGTACAAATTCTGGATATTCATACTTAAAAGGTTGTCTAAAATGTTTTTATTTTATTTCATTTTATTTTGTAAATATGTGTGTGTGTGTGTGTGTGTGTGTGTGTGTGTGTGTGTGTGTGTGTATGTATGTATGTATGTATGTATGTATGTATGTATGTATGTATATTTAGAGTTACAACCCCCGGTATGCCCAAATATGGGAGGAAGTTCACTACTTCCATTCACTGTCCATCGGCTTGTCACAAGAGACCATCCAGACAGAAACCCAATATTTTTACTGTTGCCTTTGTTACATTTGTGTTGTATTTGTGTGTACACACACACACACACACACACACACATATGTGCACAGATTCTTACACACACAAAGTTTGTAGAAATCTTCAAAGAGGAACTTTTCTCAGCTGGATATTATTCAAAACAGTTTTAAATGATAGCCGCAATGGAGTAGCACAGCTGTGGGCCCTTCATGTCATACAGGAATGGTTGTTTTCGGTGCCTCAGAAAAAGCCCTTGTGAGTGAGCTGATGAGCCAATGAAGCATATCAGCTCCATTTTACCCTTACTCCATTTTGTCCAAGCAGAATGCTGTACCGCCATAAGAAAAAAACAACAGTAGCATCTGAAACGGAAGATCAAATGAGACTACATAGCCATTGTAGTAGCATGATTATTAAAGTTTCGCCCCTTTGTACAGTCATGAGTAGAAGGAGGCAAGACTTAGATTGGACTGTCATGACGATGATTTTGCCTCATTTGAACCCTCACCTGCAGAAGAGGAGGGGGTCAAGCTATTTTCCAAAGCACCTGAAGGCCAGACAAGGAATAATGGATGGAAACTGAACAAGGAGAGATTCAACCTGGAAGTAAGGAGAAATTTTCTGACAGTGAGAACAATCAACCAATGGAAACAGCTTTGCCTTTGGAAGTTGTGGGAGCTTCATCACTGGAAGCTTTCAAGAAGAGACTGGACTACCATCTGTCAGAAATGGTGTAGGGTCTCCTGTTTGGGCGGGGGTTGGACTAGATGACCTACAAAATCCCTTCCAAATTTGTTAATTTGTTAAATCTCTGTTAAAAGCACCTTGCTGAAGTAGATGGAGTGCGAACCGAACATACACCTCAGGATTCCATTTTTATTTTATTATTTCATTATTTTGCACTTTGGCTTTTCTTCCTATTGTTTCTTTTATTTTCTCCATAATATTGTATTTTTAAAAAGGTGTTAGGTTTATTGTAAAGTTCAGAATGCAATTTTTGTGTGCCCTATATCGAAGCGATGGGAAGTGCGGTCAGATGGCGCTGAGGGACGGGTGAAAAGAGGTTGTCCACTCCTGTTTCAAAAGGTAATTTAAATTTGTCGCCATCTGGTGAACACAAAGCACAAAGAAAATAAAAAACGAGAATGCTGAAATGGTAAGCCTTCTGACAGAGTGAGATTTTTGATCTGTTTAGATATATTATCCTAGAAACTAATGACTGCAGGAAGCTTCCAAGTATATTATTCTAAAAGAGAAAGCTGCAATGTCTCACTTGGTTGGTTAGGTGGGCTTAAATAAATACTTTGAATTCGTAATGAAAGAATTGTGTTGTTGTTTTTATTTCTTACCGAATAGGTTTATAATAGTACTTGGAAGAAGTAGTAATGGTGGGAATCATATTTCTGTCTGCTCATTAAAAAAGAGAGAGAGAGAGAGAGAGAGAGAAAAGAACTTGATTCCCACCAGAACTTTATAAAAGGAAATATTAGAGACAAAACATCTCCTTTGCAACATCCCATCCAGATGGCAGCTCCAATGTTTTATGGCCAGTCTGTTTATTAATGAACATCTGTTTTTGCTGCAGAACACAGAGAAGACCTTTTATCGTAAAGCTTCCTTCCCATTTTCAGAAAATAATCATAGCAGGCAATTTATTATTACTCAAAAATCTTCCAATTTTTTGTTTAATTCTAACAAAAGCCTATCAGTTGTCCTCTCGAATCCTAAAAGATGATAAATGAGTATCGTTGAAATCCTAGACATTTTCATACACCTATTATATTAAAATTATTATAAGATATGGAAGATTGAATTTAAAACGTTTTACAGCAAACCCTCAGAAATTATGCTAAGCATAATTTTCTCTGTGTGTGTTTCTCTCTTATGTACATCACATATATACATATATATGTAAACATTTCTTATCTTCTACTGAAATCTACCGAAATGGACAATGAAATAATTTTGGTAAATTTAAAGAAAGTTCCCTTGCATAGGGGAACCTGTAGGGCAGGTTGATAGCTTGAGTAAAAATGCAGTTGGACCAGTCTAAGGTATTTAGTGATTTGAGGCACAGTAAAGATAAAGGTTCTCCTCGCACATATGTGCTAGTCATTTCCAACTCTATGGGGCAGTGTTCATCACTGTTTCAAAGCTGAAGAGCCAGAGCTGTCCGAAGAGGTCTCTGTGGTCATGTGGCCGACATGACTAAACACCAAAGGCACACAGAACACTGTTACCTTCCCACCAAAGATAGTTCCTATTTTTTCTACTTGCATTTTTTACGTACTTTCGAACAGCTAGGTTGGCAAAAGCTGGGACAAGTAATAGGAGCTCACTCCGTTACGTGACGTTAGGTATTCAAACCGCCAAACTGCCGACCTCTCTGATCGACAAGCTCAGCGTCTTAGCCGCTGAGCCACTGCGTTCCACATGAGGTGCTGAATCTGTCTCCAATTATCTTATACCAGTCTTATGGGGTATAATACCAATAAAGACGATTACATAAAGTGCTCAGGGAAATATGGAGGTTACAATCATTCCCTCCTGGATGTTTTTCATTTGGTAAGGTCTAAGAACCAGTCCCATAACCCACATATTGACACACAACATAATCTATGCTTGCCAGAAAGAAACAGAACACAATTTGAAGATCTGCTCAAAACTGACAGAGTAAGACGATCTAGAGTTTGCCGCTGCAATAAATATTCAGTGAAAGTCTATGTAAGCTTATTTTTATACTCACTTTTAAAGAGACCTGCATTATACTTTCTTTCAGGATGAAGTATGTTTAAAAGACATCTGAGGAAATCTTTGGGGAGAGCAGGAAGTAGGGCCAATTTTCCATGGTCTCATACACGGTTGGGATGGGAGGGGCAATCGTATTACAGTTGATTATTCAAAATGATTAAATGAAGCAATATTTTTCATTCTGGCAATTAACCACAGCAGATAAAACAGTATAGAATTGATTTTTGGAATCACTTCCCAAGAGTTTTACCAGTTGTTCTTCACTGATTCCTGTATCTGTGCATTTCACCTCCCTTACGATACTGTTCTGCTAGATCCTAAATCAATATATCTTTCTCGTGTTCATCCCACGTTGACCATTTTCAGGAAATGGCATATCCTTAATACTACAAAAATACTACAAACATTGAGTTCTGTAATTAAATGTATTGAATAAGAAATGTTTTGTCCCTGTTCATTACAGGCCATCCTTGTTTGGCAACAACAATTGGGACCAGCAACTCAGTTAAGTGAAGCAGTAGCTAGTAAAATTGCAACTGTGCTTAAGTGTGTACTTCTGCTTTCCTTTGCTTTAGAGACTGCAAAAGTCATAAGTGCTAGGAATGGTAATAAAGTTAGTGTTTCATCACCATTGGTCTTATATTTGTTAAATGAGGACTACCTCTATGTTAGCTATGAAATACTTCAGAAAGAAATAGATGTCCAATCAAAAGAACTGTAGAAAGTTAGCACCCATCCCTGTCCTAGAAGAATGAAATGTTTTGAGAAATATTAAAAAGGTAGGATGAAATATTTTCCCCTGGAAGAGAAATAAAAATCTTAAGGGAGACAGAAACTTAGCGCTCCAGCTCCCTGTCCCAAGCAGATACTAAGCTGAGGCCAGATTTTAGAAAAGCAGATTTGGTTACTCCCTACAACAAGGTATGAGCAGATAGGATTAGCCCTCAGCCACAATAAGAATTGCCCAACAAGCCCTTTAATTGCATCACCCAAACCTCAACCAAACCTGGGATCTGAGACAACCTACAGAGCCAGCTATAACCCCTGCATAGCACCATGGGAGTCTGACAACAGCCAACAGAATACATGTTCTTGCACAGGAACAGGAAGCTCAAGTTCAAAGCCCAAGAGAAGGTATAAAAACCTCTCACTCCCAACTTCACGTGGTCAGCTACTCAGAACCTATGTGGCTCTCCTTCATCAATAAACCATCTTTCCAATCAGCCTCCATGTTTCCAATGTTTTTCTCCCAGCTTGGAACCGAACCAGATGGAAATTTCTTCCAACAGAACCTTTACATTTGGATTGGGATTTATAGAAAGTTCACACCGTAAGAATTTTGCAAACCATCTCAATTAACATTCAGTATTATTAAAATATTTTATATTTTGCGGCACAATCTGCCTTCCTTTCATTTTCTTTAGGAAGCATCGCCCAATCAAACCCAATTTCTTCAAATGACCATTTCTAGAAATGCTCTCATTTCTGTAAAACTGGCTTTTAATCTTTCCTTTAGTCATCAGAGTTTTATCAGTGGCACATGAGCCAAATCGCAAGCTAATCACAGTTTGTAAGTAATATCTATAGTTACAAACGTCAGGTGAGAAGATCAAATTTCAGTTTAGTTTAGTTTAGTTTAGTTTATTTGGTCTTGTATGCCACCCACTCCCGAAGGACTCCGGGCGGCTTACAATAAACAAGGGAAGGGGATAAATAAACAAAACAACATTTTAAAAAACACAACATTCACAAATTCCATGGGGCTGGATATTTCACAAGCCCCCCGGCCTGCTGGAGCAGCCAGGACTTGGTGGCTTTGCGGAAGGCCGGGAGGGTAGTAATGGTCCGGATCTCCATAGGGAGGTCATTCCAAAGGGCGGGAGCTGCAACAGAGAAGGCTCTCCCCCGGGGAGTCACCAGCCGACATTGGCTGGCAGATGGAATCCGGAGGAGACCTAACCTGTGAGATCTAATCAGTCTATGGGAGGTAATCGGCAGGAGGCGGTCTCTCAGGTACCCAGGCCCGATGACATGTAGGGCTTTATAGGTGACGACCAGCACCTTGAAGCGGGTCCAGAGACTAATGGGTAGCCAGTGCAGCTCATGGAGGATAGGTGTGACGTGGGTGTACCTGGATGCACCCACAATCGCTCGCGCCACTGCGTTCTGGACTAACTGAAGTCCTGAACACTCTTCAAGGACAGCCCCATGTAGAGCGCATTACAGTAATTTTTTTTTCTCACCTTCTCCCAGACTGCAAGCTTAGAGTCAATTCTTTGCATTTATTAGAAAAGAGAGTGCCCAACAAAATGCAGGCCAGATGGGTTAACTTGAGGATAGAGCCTGTTCTTAGGGCGTGATTTTTTTTTTTTTTAATACCGAGAATGAAAGTAGGCCAAGTCATTTTGAACTCACATAGAAGGGAATGGCCTTAATCAAGTGACTCTGGCTCTGATTCCCCCAATGTGATTGCTTGCTTAGCCCTGCTCATTTCTTTCCAAACATTAGGCAGGTTTGCAGTTTTAAAAATGAACTTAGCGGTTTGCCAGCTGACCAATTTGGAAAGTGCTCTACATGCAGCCATAAGCTGCTCAGTAATGCTTGTTTGTTAAACGTAACTTACTGGCACCTGCAGAACTGCTTCCGGGAATGATTTGCAGCTGATTTGTACCAGGTCAGTGTGGCTGCTTCCTAACAGGTAGATTAGAAGAGGAGACAAAGCACTGAGAATGAAAACCTGAAGCCCGATTAAGAGACTTACTATATCAAATATAAGCTTAGCAATTGATATATTTTAAAATCCATTTCTTGTGCCCTTCCCTATGGAGAGTGCAGTGCAATCCTTTATAATATAATATATTATCTCATACATATATATTCACTTTGGTGGGCATACATTAGAACCAGAGGTCGTATTCAGCAGGTTCTGACCAGTTCTGGAGAACCGGTAGCGGAAATTGATTGATTGATTGATTTAGTTTATTTGTATGCCGCCCTTCTCCGGGAGGGACTCAGGGCGGCGAACAACTCAGGGGGGGAAAGGGGACATAAGACACAATACATGTAATTAAAATACACAGGAATCACACAGCCATACAAGTCGAGAGGGGAGGGGAACTCATCAACCCCAGGCCTGCCGGCACAGCCAGGTTTTGACGGCTTTCCGGAAGGCCTGGAGAGAGGTGAGGGTCTGAATCTCTGCGGGGAGTTCATTACAAAATTTACTCCAAATTTTGAGTACTTCGAAGAACCAGTAAATATCACCTCTGACTAGCCCCGCCCTTCTAGTCTCTGCCTCCCGAGTCCCAGCTTATCGGGAGGAAATGGGGATTTTGCACTAACCTTCCCCTGGAGTGGGAGTGGGGCAGTGGTGGGTTTCAAATAATTTAACAACCGGTTCTCTGCCCTGATGACCAGCTGGGTAGGTGGGGATTAGTGGTCATGTGACTGGGTGGGCATGGCCAACTCAATGTCACTCATGTCGATGGGCGCTTTGCCTTAGCTGTTATAATGTAACAAGGGTTAACTGGAGAGGCAGTTTCTGTAAGCAGGGTAATAAAGCTTAGGCTAGAAACAACACCAGAATGTTTCCTTCCTGCCTTCTTTACAGGATTAGCCCTGTAAAGTGGGGAAAAAACACAAAATGAGATATCTTCCAACAACCAGTTCTCCCAACTGCTTAGAAAGTTAAGAACCGGTTCTCCCGAATAGGTGCGAACTGGCTGGATCCCACCACTGGAGTGGGGGAATGGAGATTTTACAGTATCCTTCCCTTGCCATGCCCATCAAGCCACGCTCACCAAGCCATGCCATGTCGTCCAAGCCATGCCCACAGAACCGGTAGTAAAAAAATTTGAATCCCACCACTGATTAGAATCAGCAGAACTGATCTGCAGAAATCCAGATGGCAGCAAAAAAAGGGGATGTTCTGCCTCTCCTTGCTGACATCTAGTGGACACTCTGAACTTTGCAGACCATATCTGGTATCTCTAGCTCAGGGATCTCCAACCTTGGCAACTTAAGATTTGTGGACTTCAATTCCCAGAATTCCTCAGCCAGCCATCTATAACTGTCTTTTTAGTAATAGATGAATAATTTGGTCCATCGAAATTCTTAGCAAATGTATCAATCTTGGTACATTTACAACAATGTAAAAGAACCTGGGATACATACGTATATTGAAATCAATACTATTTCCCCCGCAGAATTTTGTGGCACACATCACAAAACCAGTATGTGGACACAAAATGCATACCTTAGAGAAACATATTCTGATAAACAAATGGCATGACAAATGTATGAACACTAGGAGAGGAATGTATACATATTTTTCTGCAAATCTTTTCAAATTTGTACAACACTTTTTAAATTGGTGAAGATGGTTGAACAGAATTTGCAGTCAGTAAAGAGAAAAATCTGTCCAAAACAGATGGCCAGAATCACCCATCCTACCCCCCCTTCTTTATGACTTCACGTCTATTTCTTTACAGAAGGCACCTGCCGAAACTTTCATGCATAGAACATTGTATTGAAGAAGCTACTTATTAAGGTTTTAAGGTATTGTGGACGAGGCTCGGGAGTAAATACCCAATGTAATTCTTGCAGAACTGGAATGATTGATTATTTGAAATAAATCAGTCTGAATTCTACCCTTGTAATTCTGCGCCCCTGAAAATGTCTGCGCTCCTTTCATGTTCATACAAGGCATCATAGAAATCCATCATTCAAGTTACTACAATATGGATCACTGTAGTAATGTAATCCATGACAAAGAAAGATTGCAATGGAAGAACAAAGTGACATGAAGCATTGCAAATGATGAAGACCATCTGAATATACAATGACAGATACAGAAGTGTCTCCAAATTGCGCATTTTCAATCCCACCTAAACCAGGTTATATTTACTGTACCTACAACAATTCAATTTTGTCAAGATTTAGAACTATTCAGATGTTTCAGCATCAAAAACTGTGATTTAGTGCCATCACCAAGTTCACCTGACTGAGATATTGATGGCTGCAGATAGGGTACCATAAATATACTTACAGCACCTCACTCCAAAACTTGGATGTTCCTTTTGCGATTTATTCATCATGAACAAAATTATATTGGCTATTCTAGATTCATTAGCAGCACAGGCACACTATGCAGCTTCTCTATAGATATAGGATGTGCATTATATATGATACAGAATTAGATTATATTAGATTAAAATATATTAAAATTAATATATTTTAATTAAATATATTTTAACCTTGAAGCGCTGGCTTGTACCTGGACAGCTATATTTTATTTCTTCATACATTGCATCAATGAAGTTTTGTCTGAATCTCTAAAATCAGACAAAAAATAATGTTGTATTTCACTTTCAGTACATTATTGTTTATTGTGCAGCGTGGCTCCTCTGTAAAAGAAGCTACTGCTTTCCGCTCCTACGCCTTGCTGCTTAAGAATAGTTCTGTATAAACCTGGTCGCTGTTAGCATCTTCTGAATTGTGGTCACACAGATGACTTTTAGGCTCTCTTATGTCCCTCTTCTTAAGAAGTTACTTCTGAAGACCATCTTGGCAACTTCTCCATTTTCTCTTTTACTATTTCAGATGTCGAGGGAGATAAGAAGCTCTGGTTCTTGCACTGTTGGTGTCCTTGGGAACAAGTTGCTCTGACCTAGACTTCCCAAAAGCACGAAGCCGATGCCTCGTCCCGATAAAACCTCTTTTATTTAGTTTAAAGTGAATTCCTCTCCAGCAAAGTCTCAACCAACAATCTTTCAAAAGATTTCACAATTACAGACCTTTATCAGGCTTGGAGAGCTGCCAGGCCAATATCTTCCAAATGCCACTCTGTAGCAGACAATACTTGGCAAGAAGTCAGGAACAGATCTCCACTCTAATGAATTGACCTAATTGTCTCTTGCAAACTCCCCTCCACTTTTGCTCCTCTTTATTCCCTATGGGAGGGGCCATTCACTGTCCACGTGGGGCTTTACTCCCAAGTTGACCCTTGTTCCTTAGTTGTTCCCTTCTCCTGGCAGCTCTGCACATGTGCACACTGGGAACAGGCTCCATCTGTTCTTCTGCCCCACTGATGTCCAACTCTGAAGGCAGCTGATAACTGTCCAACAGTTCTGGCCCCATCTCTGCCTCCGACACAGAGCCCTCATCAGAACCTTCCCCAGACTCCAGGATTGGCCCATGTTCCTCCCCAACCTCCTCATTGTCCGAATCTGCTGCTAAATTCACTGGTGGGCTACAATACATATTCTGTGTAAGTCTTGCTCTCATTCATTCCTCCTATTGCACCAAAGAAGCTAAGTACACAGAAATCATGAGTTCAGTATCAAAAGCAACTTATTTCCCGAATTGTAGAAATTCTCGATTCTTATGAATGACAAGGGTTTATGATACCAGAGGGAACAAAGAATGAATAAAAAAACCTGATATATTGCAGGTGATCGTAGGATTTTAGTTTTTACTTGGTTTCCACCAAAAAGTCCATTAATTAGAGTAAAAGCCATAATGTAACCTAGTTTAACTCAGCCAAGGATTTTTCCTTGTGCCCTTTGGTTAAAATTAGTTTTTTAAATGACAAGTTCAAATTTTAGCCGATGTCAATACATTGAGCAGCAGCTACAAAAATGCTTTTCTCCTCCCACTTTTGGTTATATGTCATTTTCCTGGATTGCATATTGGTTCAAAATTCCTTGAAACAAATAAAGAAAGACTTACCAGTAATTTTAAAAAAAGATAAAATTAAAACAAATGTTTGCGGTTTTAAAGTCTTTTTAAAAAAAAAAATGTATGTAGCTAATTTGAATTAAGTATGGTGTTATCATATCCTGTAATCAATAGATGCCCTTATCAAGAAGTTTCTTTAGATGTTTTATTAAGGGAAAACATGTATCTTTCTACATAGTGATTGCATTAAGCAGTCCTCCTGGAATGGTGTAAGTTCAATAAAATTTTGGTTGAAATTAATGAAAGTGCTTTTTATATATATATATATATATATATATATATATATATATATATATATATATATATATATATATATATATATATATATATATATATATATATATATATATATATATATATATATATATATATATATATATATATATATTTTTAAGGGTCAACTTTCAAATGTGTAGGGATGGCAATTTTCAGCAAAGTTTCTGACTGGAGAAAGTTAAAAGACCACTTGGTTCAGAACTGAGTTTTGATTCTTCTTTCCATTGGGCTTTGAAGTTTGAAAAATGAAAAAGTTTTTAGTATGTTGTAAGAAGAAAAAAACAGGAGGAAAGATGTGGGAATAAAGTTTTGTATTCATAAACAGGAAAGGAAAGGTGAGTATTTTAAATCCTGATATGTGCAAAGTTGGTTCTTGGCAGATGACTTGTAAGCACTTTTTTATTTCATAATTATAAGTGGAATGTTCTTTAATGTGTAATAATAAGGTTCAAGCTGTGCTGTTTTGCAGCTCATAATTATATACAACAGCGTGGGGCATGATAGCTAACAGAAAGTTTTCCAGCTTAATATATTACATCTTCCTACCTTTTTTTAATTTGTTGTGCTTTGCTTCACAATCTATCCTTTATTGTGCTAGTGTTAAGACTGAACAAAACTTGAATTGCTTCCCTTTCTAAGAAAAAATGCAAAGCAAGATTGCTGACTCATCCAAACCATTCCTATAAAAGGGACTATGCAACACTATTTAAGGATAGTTTGTGGGTTGGTTTAAAAACCAAGACTTTTCAGAGATTCTTTCTCTGATGTGTATTCTCCCAAACAAAGCTAAAAGTCAAAAGCATAGGCTAGTGGCTAGCGTAGCATAACTGCTGACATTTACTATTTATGAAATTCTTCAGAAAAGTAAATATATATTCTGAATCACAATATTACTCCATTTTGAATTCTGTCTCTGTATTTCTCAGATTCACTAATGGAAAACTGCATTAGTGGGATAATGCAATAAGGGATAAATATTGCTGTAAAAGAAAAAAAATTAAAAAATCCAAACTGTCTAGCTACTCAGTGTGCTAAATGATGGCATAAAATGTTCTCAGATTTTCCTGTTGGGGATCTTATCAGAAACTTATAGTAAAGAAAATGTATATTTGATTATTCATGTAATAGAATTGTATTTGCACAAAATTGGAAATATGAAGCGATCCCTACAAATGAAAATGTGATTAAGAAAATATTAGAATGTGCGGAAGAATAGATTAAGACTTGCAATTAAAGAAAAGGAAGAATCTGATCATTATAATATATGGAAGTTATTTTATCAATGGTTAGAGAATAAACATGAAAATAATGTATTATAAAGTTAAATAAGTTAAGAAGAGAAATGTTACAACAATAGATATGTTAAATTTGAAGTATCAGTATTAAAATAAGAATAGATATAAATAATGAATATGATGGTAAGCTTTAACTGTTATGACACAAAAAAATTGTACCCTGATGACACACTGTTTAATGAATGATGAAATGTTTGTATTAAAATAATTTTTAAAAAAAAATTAAAAAAGAATGCTTCCAGATTTTGGTCAGAGGTGTGGCAGGGGGTTGAAATAAAATTCCTAATAAATGAGCAATGAATATGGAATTCCTTTTTTATTACTGAAGCAAAAGAAAAAAATTGTGCAAATAATGTGCAATGAAATAATACATTTATTAGAGCAGTAGTGGGTAACTGTGGCAATTTTACGACCTGTGGACTTCAACTCCCAGAATTCCTAAGTCAATCATGCTGTTTCTACCCCTGGATTACAGTGACTAAAATAAACTAAAACTTAAGGTGGGAGGGAGGGGGGAAGAACAAGGAGGAAGAAGGAAAAGAAAGGATAAGCTTCATATAACATTATTTCAAACCTTTTACTTAAAATATCTAGATTGTATAGAAACACATTGTTCTATTTTTCTTTTTTGGCTTTAGATATTTCAAAAAGTAGTAACATCAGAATGCTTTATACTTTTAAACGTAAGCATTCATATTTTTATTTTTCTAAAGATGCATAAAGAACATATATCTCAAATCCATTCTTGAACATTAGGAGTGTAAATTTAGTTCATGTATATAGAATCGTTATTTTGGCCAAACTGAGGTTCCAAAGAGCCAAAGTTATTCATAAAATGTCAATTTCCATATTTTACAAGTATTTATGGACAAAGAACAGACCAATAAAAGTCAGCCACATAAAACCAAGCTAAAAAGACCCAAACAATTAAAACAATGAATAATGAATTATGTCTGGTCAGAAATATATCAACCAATAAACATGTCCAGTGTTAAACCCAGAGCTTTCTCGCAGCAATTACAACTGCAGAAAATTTTGGACACCCTCCCAGTTATTTCTGGAGACTGATCGACTTAGTAAGAAGGAAGTATTTGCTCTTCTGGCCAACCTAAACAATTGGTTAACAAAGGTGTCATTCATTAAGAATGCCAGGCTTGTTACAGAGGGCAGCACAGAAACACTTCCAGCTTGCTCTCTGTCATACTCAACCTAACAGGGAATAAGAAATCTTCAGGTGAAATGTTATTTCATCTCCCTATCCAGAAGCTCCAGGTGGCAGAATGCTACATCTAACTAGTGAGAATGTTTTCTAATGCAAGACACAAACAATAATAATAGATAATAAAGGTCAAACATATAGACCACTGTTATAACAGGAGCTTTACTGTTCTCTCTCTCTCTCTTTCTCTTTCTTTCTCTCTCTCTCTCTCTCTCTCTCTCTCTCTCTCAGATTTGTTCCTTTATTTCTTTCATGGAAATATGTATATGCCTGAAATGAACCCACATTATTTCCACAAAATTCTGATATCTCAATCGGGGGTGGCCATGACCATTTATGAGGCAAGGTGATATCTCAATGTGATTTCTAACAGGCGCTTCTTATTTAGAAACCCACAAAAATATTACGATGACAATCCATGTAGAGCCAGATATCAAAATTATATGTTAACCTCTAAAAAAGAAAATTACAAGTCCTTGCACTAAACTGTATGCATTTTCAGAATCAATGGCTAAAGCCCTTGGGCTTCATGGGATAGAATATTGAAAAAACCTGATGAATTATCCACTGATCAAAAAGGAAGTAGAGCCTTAATATACTGGGATATTTTCAATGCAAAGTTTATAGTGGTGGCATTAGTTCCTGTTTAATCCCCTGAGGTTCACATTGCTGGCATCCAAGCAACTCCCCCCCGCCCATTCCTGGCACCAAGGTAGCTACTGAGGCAAATTGGGTCATTAAGTAGCTTGTGCAGTTGCCATACTTTTGAGCATGCTGATCTAGCAAAATATATGTATTTATCATGAGGGTAATACAGTACAATCCCATTTATCCAATTGACCTGGAGGGCATCCAAAACATTCAGATAATCAGATGGTCAAATAAATGGAAGTACATAGTCTTGTATGTACATGGAGTTACCCAAGGAACATATGGTAGTGTATTTAATTCCGCATATTGCGTGGTTCCTTTCTCTAAGGGAAAATAACTCAATAAATATGGCATATGTACAAAAATCAGATCCCATTAGATTAGCAGAAGATTTTTCTTTTGCTGCTTGTATAGGAAAAACATACATGGATAAAATATATACTTTTTCTGTCACTTCCAAAGTTCCATTGTCATCTTTCAGCAATGTATCAGGTAAACAGTTTTAGCCAGGGGTGGGATTCAAATAATTTTACAACCGGTTCTCTGTCCTAATGATTTCTTCCAACAACCAGTTCACCAAGCTGCTTAGAAAGTTAACAACCGGTTCTCCCGAAGTGGTGCGAACTGGCTGAATCCCAGTTCAGGTTTTAGATGAGCTCCACTTTTTACCTAGCAGTAAACCGTTTTAAATTGATTAGGATCTAGTTGTGACTTTCAGTGTTTAGGATTAAGTTATTTAGGTTGAATTAAAAGTCACTCTGCCTCCTTCCTATCTAATCTTTTGGGGATAATCTTGATTAATTAAGATAACTGTGATAACTGTGTTTCATTAAATAATAATTTAGGTTCTTTCGGTGCCGAAATAATCTTGTTGAAGTTAATCTTATAATCTTATTCATAATTTATTGGGTGTGAAAACCTTGCTAACTATCCCCTCCCTGCATAGGGATCACCCATGCACACTTCCAATTTTGCATTTGTCAGTCTGGTGTAAGGAATCTTAACACTTCAACAAATACTTAAAGCAAATTTAAACAATGTGTGTGTAGCATTGCTTTCTTTTAGCTAGACATCTGTTAATAAGGTGCAGAGTAAATGTCATACACTCTTATATGAGTGCACTTTCCTGATCTTTCTTTCAAAGTATGCTGTGGTATAGTGCTTAGAGGGCTTAGAGATTGTTACAAGGTATTGTGGCTTTTTATGGACATATTACTGGCATTTCGGAAAAAGTCATCCCAAAGCATAACAAAGAACCATGCACTATAATTCTTGAACGGTTGAGTGAATACCCAAACCTAGCTCAGATATGGTTTCTGCTATTTTTCATCTGTGCCAAGTTCCAAAGTCCACATAGTAACCACAAAACAGCACGGAATTATCAATTTCTACGCTTCTACTGACATCTCATAATTTTTTCCCCTCTTATAGAATGATGCACTATGGAAATAGATTATCAATAGTTTACCATTCAACCACCTGCATCCTAACACTTTCCTTTGTTAGCATGGACAGGAAGAAACAATGGTATAACTTTATGAAAAAGAAATTCAAAAGGATTTAAATCAGAAAAGATCAACCATATGGCAGAGTCTTCTGCAGGAGAGTTTCTTCCAGAGCATTAATTCATGAGAACTATAATCCAGATCCTAAATCTAGCAAAACAAAGATGAAGTAATAATGGCAAGCCAAAATAAAAGTTGAGCAGCAAGTCAGTAAAAATGTATGCATGCAAGAGAGATTACAGATAGATAGATAGATAGATAGATAGATAGATAGATAGATAGATAGATAGATAGATAGATAGATAGATAGATGATAGATGATAGATGGATAGATAGATAGATAGATAGATAGATAGATAGATAGATAGATAGATAGATAGACAGACAGACAGACAGACAGACAGACAGACAGACAGACAGACAGACACACAGTATATATACTGTAGAATACAAGGAAATATGCTAAGAAGCTGCTAGATTTAAAGGATAATAATTAGAAAAGAAGGAATAAAGAAATTAAAGTTAATTCATTCGCTTGATCTCCACTACCAAATTACCTATACCTTAAGTTACAGAACAGTATATCCAGTTACTTGAATCAAGTGAGACTTATGTTTGAGTAGACAACTAGAAATTACCTTTTTAATCATTGCTTTCACATATAAAAGAGGAAAATGCCAAGTAGAATGATGAAAATGAAGTTTAAAACAAGATGACAAATTAAGCAATAACAAGTAACATGGCCAGCTGGAACTCATTTCAGTTGGTTCTTAAAAAATAACTCAGTCATAAAAAGTTGATCTTTTTAACTAAGACATGTAAGCAATCAATAAAACCACCCTCCTTATTTGAAGATTAGAAAGTAGGCCAGGACTAAACACTAATCTTTCAAAAGTGATATGTAAAAATTATACATGTTTCTGGATTAACTTGTGCCCGAGGTTAATTAATTTGAAAGCTTTATAAGATTTAACATATGGAAGAAGAACAACAACAAAAAAGAATATTTCACAGTGCCAAACTTGAAAAATATGTAAGAAACATATCCTTGGGTTTCAATAAAGCACATGACAAGCTCGTGACCCTGAAAAGCTCTTAAGAAAACTCAGAAATCACGGGACAAAGATTAATTTCTTTTATGGATAGGTTGCCAAGAATTTTCTGATATTACGTGATGTGAGAGACAGAGAGAGAGAGAGAGTGAAGTGACACAAAATTGGGAGAGGTCCTTTTCCTTGATGCAGTCTAGTTATAGGGTATCCTTCCCAGAGAGACTTTGCTTGGCCCCTGTGCTCAATTTTCAGACCTAGATAAGCATTCTGCTTGGTCTTTCATTATTATTATTATTTTTAATGTGGCAGTGCTTGTAAAAGAACTGTGTAAGGTTTCTGTTCTGTGCTGCTGGTTTTACTTCTCTTTTAAGTTTTGTTCCATATTTTGCCTCCTCTTCTGTAGCATCAGCCCATGAAAAAGCATAAAATAGTCTTTAAAACAAAGTGAAAGGTTCAGTATATTTCTTAAACTATAAGTAAATTAAGCAGCTGTAGCAGCAGCATAGACTATACATTTGGTGTCTTAAATATTCTCTAAAGCGTCATACCTTTCCCCCCTCTTTTTTGCCTATTGAAGTAGCAACTCAATAGGACTTTTTGCCCCTAAATGTCTTCTGGAGAATGCCTTACCTGGCATTCTCTCCACCAAACCAATTGAATGAGAGAGACTGAGAGTATTTACCTAATCATTACCAAAGTATTAAGTCCTTTGTCTTGGGCTCTCTGTCCTTCCTCACAGGACAGATTTAATTTAAAATTAAATTTTATTTCAAAAACATAAAACCGAACACAAAATACTTCTAGGTTTAAATATTAAAACAGAGATAATAATTTTTGGAGCAGATATATTATAGAGAAGTACAGAGAAGATAAATTACAGATTCCAAGTAAAGGAGACCGGAATAATAACAAGATTTCAACAGACTACTGCATATAAAAGTTAATGCAAGGACTCTGGCAAATCACAAGGTGGTGCAGAACTACTACCATTGGCTTTTTGGAACAGAAAGTACCCAACTGAGTAATATATATTATAAATAATAAATAAAATAAGATTATTATATTCATGCATGTACGAAAGGAAAAGTTACTTAGCAGCAGACAGACCAAGCAAAATGTAGGATTCCAATATTATTCTCACTTGAAACTTCCATATTCTTAGACTTTGGAAACTGGCACTAACTCTTTTCCAATGAATATTTGGAAATCTCTTCTCCCTGAAAATTCCAACATAAATAAGGGATGGAGCTTTATCCATCCCTGGTTCACAGCTTCTTTCTTCTCTCTATTCCTTGTGAGATTTATTTGCAATCACCCAAAAGAACTAAGTCAAAGTACCTCATTTCATCATTGACCAGTTTTATGTGACAAACAATGTGGGAATAAAATAAAAGCTAAAAAAAATGAAAATAAAATAGAATGTAAGATAAATTCAATGCAGCCAGCACAGGTGACACTTTCGTAGTTAAAGTAAAGCACTTTGAAAACTGAGACTATTAAATTTCAGTGAAAAGACCAGTGCAAAGAAAGAAACAAATAAACACAGGAGTTAACAGTGTTACTATTAAACTTGGAGGACGTTTAGCCAAACCCAATATTCTGTTCTTAAAATGTAACTGAAATAAAAGGATAGAAAGTTTTGCCTGGATACTAAGCTAGTGAAAGTGCAATAAATTTGTGTTGCAGATCCTGGTAGGATTGATAGTAGAGAAGGACATGGGCTGCTACTTCACTGACTCCTGACTTCATTGATAAGGCAATCATTACATGGTATGTTCTGGAATCTTCCTTCCAGAGTCCCAGTATGCAGGGCATTATAAAGTGCAACTATCAGAGCTCTTTAGTATTTGGATATGGTTTATTTACCTAATAAGAAATCAAGGAATTAAGATGTGCAGAGTTTGACATTCCATTTCAAATAAACTTTGTCTGAGGTTCCTTCTGGACAAGTCATACCCTACTGACAATATTTTATGAGAAGAAAAGCCATATTAATGCAACTTCTCCTCCAATTCCATATTTTGATAGAAGGTCATGTTACACATATGATAAAAATAATAAGATTGTTAGTCAACATTTCAAGATGTCGATTATGCAGTGACTTCAATTCTAAGCAGTCCTGCTTCCATAGAAAGGACAATATTAGACATATACCAAGGAAAACAAACAAACAAACAAATGTCAAGTTATATTCCATATTCTTGGGATGCCCAGTTCATCCTGCTGTCAACAAGATTACTTTTTGTTAATTTACTGAAGGGAAAACTATTTTTCTCCAATTTACCTTTAAAATTGATAAATCTGCTCTAATTAACTTAGAAAATAATAGCATACACAAGGAGTTTATTTTCTTTCTATTCTTCTGGGTGGGATGGGTCCTCTGAAATTCAAAGTAAATTATTATTATTATTATTCAATTGTATCACAGCGGCCACTTGTTTCGCCGGATTTGGCATTGGCTACTAGTCGGGCCCCACCCAGGGGCCTAGGACGTCGTAACGTATTTTCGTAATATGCATGCAGATCCAAGCAGTGCGGCTTTTTGCATTTGACTGATGGTGATTTTGTCAATTTTTAACTGTTTTAAATGTAATTCCAGTGCTTTTGGAATAGCACCCAGTGTGCCAATTACCACTGGAATTACTACTGCTGGTTTGTGCCATAGTCGTTGAATTTCGATTTTTAAGTCCTGGTATTTTGCGATTTTTTCATGTTCCTTCTCGGCGACCCTGCTATCACCTGGTATTGCAATATCTATGATTGTAACCTTGTTTTTCTCAACCAGTGTGATGTCTGGTGTATTATGCACCAGTATTTTGTCCGTTTGTATACGGAAATCCCACAAGATCTTGACCATCTGATTTTCGGTGACTTTTTCAGGCTGATGTTCCCACCAGTTTGTTGCTGTTTTAATATTAAAATTTTTGCACAAATTTATTATTATTATTATTATTATTATTATTATTATTAAAATCATCAACAACAACAACACCATCAGACTTCTCTTCAAGGATCACAAACGTGGAGTGTAATTCTGAGAAAATACCAGGCGTACAACTAGCTTGTTAAATTAAATATCAGAGTCATTCCAAGAAATTAGAGTTTGAATCAGTGGTGGGCTGCTGCCAGTTTAGATTGCTTTGGGCGAACTGGTAGTCATGACCTGTAGGTGGGCTTGCCTCTGCCCACCCACCCGGACGCAATCCCACCCTATATCGCTGTGTTTTGAAAACTGCACGCATGTGTGGAAGGCACGAGCAAGCGAATTGCTGTATGTTTTGACGCTGCACGCATGTGCGGAAGGCGCAAGCGAGTGCATTGCTGTGTGTTGACGCCGCATGCATATGTACGCATTCACATTTCTGGTGCTGGGCGAAGTGGTTGTTACAATATGTGATGTCCCCCTCTGGTTTGAATCTCCAGTTTTGGCCAATGTGCTTATTTATAAACAGGAAAAGATTCTGTCTAACCCTTTTATAGTACATTTTGTACCATGGGTTTTACCTGAAGATACCGTAGGAGCATCAAGCGTTCAAATGAATTGTATCATTTCAAACTAGAGGTCAATGTGTTTTGAACATGCATATATGATATTACGTCTTCCATTTAAGCATGTGCATAGTGTATTTCTTCTGCACTGGTTTCCTATTTATGTAAAAGTTCTAAAAATGAAAGAGATTTTTAACAAACAATACTGAGTTCCCCTGTCACTTAAGGGAAGTGAAACAAACTCTTTTCCCACTTCAGAAATCTACTGCTGTGCACTGTGCCTATAGGGAAGCTCTGTCAAATGTTTCAACAATCTGGGTTTGTCCAGAATGTGCCTAAATAAAAACCAGAGAAGGCTCCAGGAAAGTGAGAAATCACCATTGACAACACATTTTACCTGGCAGCCTAAGACTGTTTATCAGCATAATAAAAAATGTCAATACTTACCACCTGTCTAAAACATGCAGCAATAATAAACCTTGTAGAGGACACATTGTGGTCAGTGTTGAGATATTAGTTTATATCTCTGGAAAGAGAAAGGAAGGCTGTGATTCCTCCCACAAGGAAAAGCTGTAAGGAGTTGAGGTCTTTTTTCTCTTCAATGCCCATCTATCGAAGAATGCTTTGGTTTTTCCCTTCCTTCCTTTCTCTTTGTTTAAATAGTTTAATGTACTCCATTTTATGTCATCAGATTTAGGAAAAAGTGTCCTTTCTTTCTTTCTTTCTTTCTTTCTTTCTTTCTTTCTTTCTTCTTTCTTTCTTTCTCTTTTAAATACCATAATATACTCCATTTTATGTAATCAGATTTATGAAAAAGTCCCTTCCTTCCTTCCTTCCTTCCTTCCTTCCTTCCTTCCTTCCTTCCTTCCTTCTTTCCTTCCTTCTTTTTTTAAATATCATGATATACTCCATTTTATGTAATCAGATTTATGAAAAAGTCTTTCTTTCTTTCTTTCTTTCTCTTTTTTCAAATAGCACAATGTACTTCATTTTATGTGATCAGATTTATAAAAAAAGCAAACAGATTACTTTTCAATTTAGGTGCTGACTGTATATTTGGTTGAAATTTAAATATTATGGGAGGTTCTTTTATAGAAAAAGAAATATTTTCCTCTGCCTTGAGCAATATACTCATCTTTTTTTTTTCCTGAGGTTTTTGGTATGCATAAAAAGACAATTAATGAGTGCTACTTAATGTTTTTCTTAGAATGTCATTAACAGAGGAAGACACAGCTTGGAATTCTCATAAATGAATTTGATTAACTTATCTCTCATCCTACACTATCTGTCTGTCTTTGGGGTTAACCCTTCCAAACACAACATATTTTAGAAGGAACAACTTTGATTTCTCCCAGTTCACAGTAGCTCCCATCAGCCTCTGATTACAGAACCTCTGGATTTTTTATATAAAAGCATACAGTACAATGAGATGCAATTAGCATGCTTGGGAATATTTCTGTAAGCAGTCCAGGGTAATTTTCCTATATATATTCCACCTCTAAGAACTTGCAACTTCAATAAGACTGTCTTTAAAAACCTGAAGCTTTGAGAAAGAAAGTTGATCCTACTAGGAAATATTCAAGGACACACGCACACGCCCTATAGCTAAACATATTCATGTAAACTATTATATATTTACTATTTTTATATATTTAAGAAGAAGACAGTAAAGCAGGAGCTGACAGCTATTGCAATCAGTGGCCAGAAAGAATGCTAAAATAATAATGTTTTGGGGAAAAGAATGACAATTTGCAAAGTCTTCAAAATCTCATGTAGAACTCCGATGGTGATCTTTCAAGATTTTAGGCATTTGTAAATGTTTAATGAATGTTTGAAAAGGACAGCAACAGCAGATGGCATCAAGAGCTGTCAAAGTCAGCCTAGTGCCCACAAGTACCCACTACTGACCCCTAAAATCTCTCTTGCTGAGTGCTTTCCATGCCTGCAGCTTGATCCATCAGGGAATGTCCGTATCTGTATTGTTAAAACACAGGTTGCCAGGTTTCTGAACAACACTTTCTCTTTTACTAAAACCTCAAGACATTAATAAGAGCCAGATACCAAGAAAAAAAAGAAAGGAGGGAAAGATTATTTAGAACTAATGTTTATTAATTTATTCTGGTAGAGTGGAACACACAGTTCCTTTATAAATTTATGCTTGCTTACCTAAGCTTTAAATATTTAAGGTGGAGACTTTTACAATTCTTATATAATTGGAAGTCAGAAGTTCTTGTTAATTTAATATGAATCATCCTGAGATCTATGGTCACCCTACATCTAATTGAAAAACAAATAATAAATGTCTGCCCTATTTTATTGTTTTAGGATGCCTGCATATATATTAAACAATTTTAATTGATATATTCAACCCAAACATATCTGGGTAATTGTCTAAAATTTTCAAAAAGGGATAACAAAATATATCTAAATAATAGTACAATTCCCTCGGCTTATATCAGCTTAGGTTTTTTTTTTAAAAAAAGCATTTGTAATACAAATTGTGAGCTAAAGGTAGGGCTAGAAGGAATAAGAATTTTGTGTTTGTGTGTGTATGGAAATGATAAGTTTAGAACTCCTTGCTTTATTACTTCAGGTAAAATACCTTATGAATAATATAATCATTGTCTGGAGTTAGTGGGTGTAAAAAGATGTGTAATCAGTGTACTGTGATACAGGAATATTAACACTTTCACACTGAGTTAATACAGACTCTGAAATTAGTTTTACAAAAAAAAAATCCTCAGGTCATCTAAACCAGCGGAATATGCTGCAGCACAGATCTCAGGCCAATGTACAGGTGTTTAATTTAGTTCAAAAAGAGAAAGGGCCTACGGATCTCATTGCTTGTTGTTTTTTTTAATCTTCCTATCCTGTAGCCTAAGCTGAATATTTGGAGATCAGGAATGACACGCTGAGGCAGGGATGTGTACAGAAATCCTCGAACTATTGCAGATAGTGCAGGTTTAATAGAGAATAGCTGAGGGAAATTACTTAAATTACATCAAGGACATGTTTATAGGGCAGCCGCTTTCATAAATCTTTTCTCCCTCTTCCTCTCCCCCACCCCCCAATCCATGAATATACCAAAGTCCCCTGAAGAACTGAATGGCTGGTTACATGCATTAAAACAAGGGGGTGTAGCAATTAATACTGCATTTTGCCACATGTACAGTATAATGCCACTCTGTGTTCAGCTGTTCCTTTCTGTTCTCGTTGCTTTTACGTGGCCTTTCCTATTGGTGAGAAGAATTAGTATTGAGGAGACCCATGAAAGAATTCTTCTTCCTCTAAGACTCTTCCTGTTTTATTCATGGAGGACTTTCGTATCCCACTTTCATTCCACATGGAATTCAAACATGTGGAGTTCCTTCTTACTGTAATCAAGGTACTGGAGCTTAGCAACTCCATGTATCCTTTGATTATATGCTGAAACATATTTAAATCATCTTGTGGGGTGCTTATTACATAACATTGGATTTCCAATTAGTAGTGGCATTGACTTATCTAATAATGGTACCAACAATTTTCTGTTGGAATGACTATATTAGATATTTTCTGGTCCATTACACCTGGCCTAGTTCTGCCTTAAGATAGGATTGCTGTCTTGCAAATTGTGCATTTTAAAATATACATAGGGCAGGTCACATGATTTAAATGCTCATCCTCTAGAACAGTGCTGTCAAACTCCTGGCTCACAGGTCAGATGTGTCATGTGCTTCTCACACCCGTTTTAGCAAAGGGGGAAAAAGCCCTGATACATCACATGATGCCACTGTAATGACATGAATTTGACACCCCTGCTCTAGAACAATCAATCTGATTCAATCTGAATCATCAAATCAATCCAGAATTCAGCTGAATCATCAATTCAAAGCAATTCAATTCCTATCATAGATTTAATTCAGGGGGACTTCCATGAGCAAAACCTCATCAAATGCTTTGATTGACTGAAGGGTATGATTCAACACAATGATCTGATTCCAAAAACTGATTCAATTCAATAGTTTGATTAAATTGCCATTGAATCAAATATTTGAAGCACATAGTCACACACAACTACCCTGTTTCCCCAAAAATACCTCCCCAGATAATAAGACCAGTCAGGCTTTTGAGCACATGTGCTAAAATAAGCCCTCCTCCAAAAATAAGCCCTCCCTGAAAATATTGCAACACAGCAGCAGCCATGAGGTGACCACGCTCGCTGCTTCCTGCACGTCAAAAATAATAAGTCTTCCCTGAAAATAAGGCCAAGTGCTTATTTCGGGGGTCGGGAAAACACGGTAAGAGAAGTAGTTGTAGATGTTAGGCAATTGTAGATATAAAAATATATTTTTATAAAGAAAATAAAAAGCATATAGGTATGTCCTTCCTTCCTTCCTTCCTTCCTTCCTTCCTTCCTTCCTTCCTTCCTTCCTTCGTTGAAGTTTCCATTAGTAAATTTGAACAGGATATTCAACCATCAGATTACCCTGCAATAATAGGGAAACTTTTGCTGCCTGGGATATAGCAGCAAAAGACATACCACCCACTCAAGTCAAGAGATAGAGGATTCAAAACTGGCCAAATTATTTTAGCACCTGAGGCAGAAAAATCCCAGAAGCATCTCTCCCCATTTCACTGTAAAAATATAACAATTATAAATTAAACAACTATTTCCTGCCCTTTCAGGAGATCCAGGATTAGCTGCTGAGACAACCACTTTATCTTCCTTAGAAGTTGGCTTGCCTTTTATGAGAACTGAGTAAAGTGCTGATTGTCATTCATTATTTGTATGTGTTGTTTCTCCCAATTCTCCCCTCAGTTTCAAATAAACGAGATGTCTCATTTTCATCCCTGAAAAAGATAACTCCATAACTACCTTCCCAGAAAAGCTAAGGACTTTCTTCTCTTTGGCTCTTAAATAAGCAGCGGAAGCTGAAGTTTATAAACACGCTGGTGCTCGTAACATTAGAAGCCCTCGGTGTGTTTGCAAGTCCCAAAACACACAGCCTCATTTGCTGCCCAATCAAACTCAGTAGTTTTAATAGTTACCTTGGCAGGTCTTGCTCTGGAGTTTAAAATTCCCGACTTACAATATATATAGTTAGTCTTAATAAATAAATGACTTGGACCATGCATTATATATATCACTCAAATCCACGAGGACACAAATTATGTATAATACATCGGCTGTGTAATTTATTTATTAAGCAAAATGTGAATTTTCCATGCTTGTGTTTGGAGGCACAGTTTGTCACACATGGCTAAATGATGTATTCTTATTAGTCCCACTCAATTACCAAGTCATCCCTCTGTGCTCTCCGTATTTGTTAATGATAGTGCCACAACGCTTGCGTCTACAATACCTGTGATTTTAGTGATTCATAACCACTCACTAAAACTGTGAAAATGATAAATTGACTGCTGTTGATTAAATGCCGCCAACACTCTGTTCCGTATATGTTTGCAGTTGGTGAGAAGTTAAAGAAATAGCGCTGCTCCAATCATTTAAATATCTAATTAAGCAGAGCTCTTGTGAGATATTTGGGGAGGGAGGGGAGCATTTGGAGAATGAATGAGCCAGGAACGTAATGGGGATTTGTGGGGGGGGGGGGGAGGTTAGAGAAAGAAGGAGGCTGATTTGTCTGCAGAGATCTGCTCTGGTGGAACATTGTAGCAGGCCATGTTCAAACAATAAGGGGGAATAGAATGGAGGGTTGGAGAAAAGGGGCAGAGGGAGAGGAAAAAGAGAGAGAGAAATAAAGAAGGACATTCTTCTTATCTCACTGCACTGTTGCAAATAGTTAATTTGTGGACTTCCACTGACTGCCAAGATTAGCAGAGCAGGGAGACCTGTGGCTATGTTAAAAGGCCAAGTGACAACCTCCAGAGAGCGGGGCAAGCAGAGAAAGGGGTATATTTCTAGGCAAGGGAGCAAGCTTACCTCCTTTGAACCTCTGCTGTCTGGAAATGGCTTGGCCCTAAGAAAGGGAAAGATGGAGAGGACGGAAATACCAACTTCAAACAAAGATTAATTATCTTTGTTGCTTTGGTTAATGTCTTTTCTCTCTTCCCCCGCCTCCCATCATATCCCAGCTTTCCTGCCATTAGGTTAATTCTGCTGCAAAGCTTTGGTGCTCAAATAAAGCATAAGAAAAGGAGGAGACAATATTCCTGTATCAAAAATTTGACTTACATGTTAAAATTGACCAGCCGACCTGATTCATGGTGGCCATAATAAAGAATTATACACATGTCACTTTGGAATGAAAACTCTTTATCAGTTCTAGGAGAAGAGATTGAAGTCCTTAAATGCAGCCTCATGTATGCTATGAGCAAATGGACTCCCCCCTTGCCATACCTACGATTATGGCTCTTAATATCTACCAGCTATTGTGATTATGAGAGCCAATAGGCTGTAAACGTTAAAAAGTAGGACTAATAGCAGGGAGAATGGTGATTGAGAGATCCACAAACATCTAATGATATCTGTGAGTTTACCTCTAGCTAGACCCTATGAAAAATGCCTTTGATCATCTCAATGTCTTCTGATTTCCACACAAAATGACCAGGGATATATTTTAAAACTTCTTTCATTTTCTTACCGTTTTATACATGTTGTGCCTTGCATGAGTTGGAGAGTGAAGAGGCAGAACTACCAGTGGACTCCTTCACTGCACAAGTCAAGGAAACCCTGGATAATGGCAACCACTGTGTACAAGATATATTAAACACTGACTACTGAATAGATTAGTCCTAATCAATATCCAACATCTTTCAGATAAACTCATATTGTGTAGCATTTCTTGCAGACGATTACCAGAATAATCAGTGTTTTTCACTGGGATTGTGAAAAGATGTTAACTGGCTGTTTTGTGCTCATAGGTGGCAGTCGAGTGTTCATTTTTATTTTAAAATTAATTGATTGGTTAATGTTTGTATGGTTGTAGTTTCCTGCATCATTTTTTTGTCCACAGTCCTTATACATAAACAATCTAAAAACAGTAATAATAAATGGCATATTTTTAGGGATCTCCTATCGTCCATAGCTTTTTCCTATTCCATGTCATCTGACCTAGTTAGCATGCTCCAGCTCCCAGGGATTAAATAATGTCAGTACATAAGACCTAGGAAACAGGTCTTCTCTGTAATGCCATCTGCCTTCTGGAACATCAGCCCATCAAAAAGTCATATGCAACACACACAGCCAACTGCATTTAAATGGTTTCTTAAAATCTAGTGTAGGCTTGGTTCTTGAGTTAGAGTCAGTGATGGATCCCTTGAGAGATGTTCTGGGATTTTTTCAATGATAGCTGATTTTTTTCCCCTGAAGTCTATTTTAGGATGATATAATTGTATGTTATAACTGTGTTACATTCTATAAACCATCCAGAGACATAACAAATTAAAACAACCTATACATTTCATACATCAATTATTCTTTTTAGGTGGAACCCAACAATCAGGTTGCCTCTTTGTTAGAACTTTTACTGTGTTCATTGTAAGTTTCTTTAACACCAATTCAAAATGTTTTTTTGAAGATCTGAGTTGAGATAGTGGCAGAAGTTTGTTTAATCTTAAGGAATGGAGGATTACAGCTTCTCATAGACTTAAATGAAAGTCTCTAAAAAAATAAATGTTTCATATATGGCATTTAGCTCACAAAGTTGGATTCTTCAACAGACATTGAAAATTATGTTTAGATAGTGATTGTTTTTATTCACCTCAAATATCTCTAATTTTTCACACAAAAAAATAGATAAAATTATTCTGGCTCTTTATTCTTAATAGGAAAAATGAAAAAAAAAAGATTGGCATTTTCAAAGTTATTATAACCAATAATGACTCCAGAGATTTTTTTTCCAAATTGATTCAGTTTGATTCGTGGATTCATCCTGAGAATGTTTCTGTCAAATTTAGAGGCTGTCTCTTCAACCATTATAGAAAGCATCAAGATAAAACATAAAAATTAGCAGATTTAAGAGATGGGATAAAAATCTCTCCTAAAATGAAATGTTGACCAATCAACAATATTTCATTTGGTTCCCCAATAAAGGGAATTGTATTCATAGGTACACTGTTATTGCTTTATAATGCACATGTATTGTTATTTTTTCTTCTCCATATTTGGGGATATTTAGGGATATAAATGTTTTGAATTAAAAAGAAAAAGAAAGAAAGCATCCAACTGCAGAATAGGAAGGGGGCTTATAGAAGTAGCTGGTGAGATAAACAAAAGTATGTAAGCATGCAATCTCTACCCCCTGCCCTCTACAACCTTCTTCAGAATTTTTATGCACGGTGGCCTGTGTGAGCATGTACAGTAGGCATATTATGGTAGCAAACAGGGATGCATCTGTGGAGGAAATAAGTCTTCATTTATTAAACTCTACGTTACCATTTATTTCTGTATTAACATATGACAAGCCCTAACTTTGTCACAGAAAGGATCATCATTACAGCAGAAAGCTCAGCCTGACATTTGACACGTGTTCATTCTTTGAAAGGTTTACTGAAGAAAACACCTTTATCAATTGCCTTTGGATTTTTTTAAAAAATGGTTTCTTCAGGGTTCTTTTGAATAGATGGCGAATAATCCTCTACTGCATATTCTGGAATCTTTTCAGAATTTGACTAAACTTATTTACCTCAGTTAATACATTTTTTCCCACATCAGTTAGCAATGTGAAAGAGTATTTCTCCCGCATCATTTCATTTTGTTCAAATCATCATTCATAAAAGGGTTCTCATCAGGATATATTTTATGATCTCTTTTCACAGTTCTTTTACTTTTTCTTAATCATGAAAAAATAATTTATGCAAAAGTCCTTTTTCCTTTTTTCTTTTTTTGGTGAAATATCCAAGTGAAAATATGGTGTTTAGAAAATATGTTATAGAGTTGTGTCATTTTATGCTAAACTACTAGTCTAATTGTTTTCATTATCTTTTTTTTAAAATTAGCAGCAAAAGAGGAAATGAAAATATAATTCATGTATTTGTCACTAATTTAGAAAAATAAAGCTTGATAGTTAATATTTTATTTGCCTTCTTTCAGATTATTCTCAAATTATTCAAAAGGAATGTCATCTTCCCTTACAATCACTATTGCACAAAACCAAACGAAAGCAACTAACAAAAATTCCATAGGAATAATATCTTACTGTCTCTTTTCACATACAATATGCTGTATATTCCACATATTAATTAATTAGGTTCCTTCAACTATCTTTGGTCATCTACTTCCCATTATTCTAACTGCTATAAGAAAATTCCATATCAAATGTATTTATACATAATATATAATATATTGGAGGACAAAATCCAGACAAAATAAATCAAGGTTAATCTATTATTTTAATTAGCAAGTAAAATTAGAGTACTTTAATTCTCAGTGAGTGAAATCAATGTAAGATCAAAATGCTTCACTGCGATCAATAATCAATTATTTGGGCTTATACAACAAATACATGCTTAAATACTTGATTCTTTCAAACTTCCCATTACTAGACTGTTCCTTATGCAAATGTGTTTATAGAAGGGAATTGTTTTGGCCATAAATTTGGCTGTGGGTTAATTTTGGATTAGGTATTTTGAGTATAGCATTGAACTATCGGTTTTTAAGATGATGGTCCATATGTAGAGATCCCCAGCTTTTCCAAATGAATCTCCTCAATTAATATTTCCAAACTTTTTCTTTTTCTTTTTCTTAGTAGAAAGAAAGAAAATATAAAACTCAAATCATTTTCCTCTGGTTAATCTAAGGGCAGGAAGAATATTTCTGCCAATCCTTGATAACATTCATTGTTTTTAGAAGAGAGATGTTGATTTCTCTTTTTCAGCTGAGCGCATGATATGAACCCATGATTTCCATAATCATCCTTTATAGTAGAGGGTCTCCAAACTTGGCAACTTTAAGACTTGTGACTTCAACTCCCACAATTCCTAAACCAGCATGGTCTTAAAGTTGCCAAGTTTGGAGATCCCTGCTTTGTAGTAGAGCAACATTGAAAAAGCCACAGCAAGTAGCTTCCTAGTAGATTTCCTCTTTTATATCACAGCCAGTTTACCCCAATGAAGTTGTACATTTTAAAATAAAATCCATATTGTAAAGATATCATATGATTCAGCTGACATTCATTCTCACAAAACCAAATAAGAGCAGCTGGGCAACCTGTTGTAGATCAAAGTGGCATGTAAGAAGGATTATAAATGGCATGCTCTTCTAGCACATTCATTTTAATATTTAGCAATAAATAGAAGGACCGCATGAGTAATATATTGTGTCCCATAATAAGAAGGATCGTAAACATGTTATGTATTATTATGTATGGTGAATAGGAATCACCTAGGGTATTGCACAATGAAGGATGTATAGATGCATACTTGTACCTATTGTACAATACAGGCAGTCCTCAAATTACAACAGTTCATTTAGTGACTGTTCAAAGCTACAAAGGCTCTGAAAAAGTGACCTATGACCTTTTCCCACTAATGAGTGTTGCAGCATTTATGATGATTCTAGTGTCCTGAGTTCCTGTGAAAAATTGTACAATGGACAAAACTCACTTAAAAAACTGTCTGTCTTAGGAACAGAAATTTTGGGACTCATTTGTGGGCATAAGTTGAGGACTATTTGTATTGCTGTCTTTCTTGAGTAACCCCCTAACATTTTGAGAGTCTAATAGCAACTTCATGCATCCATCTGCATACCTCTGCTTGTGCCATGACCCAGTAAGATTGGTTTTTATATTCTTTAGCAAGTGGTTTTTTTTTTAAGTCGAAATCTTCGAGACATATCTTTTGTCAAAATCTCAAATTAAGCATAATAGACATTTCAAACTTTCAAGTATAAATGAATAGGATAAAACAACATTTGTCAAAATAAAGACCCAAAGTATAAGGTGTCATAAAAATGCACCTGTCATTTTCCATAAATAAAATTAAGCAGATTTACTGTGAAACAATTTACACAGAAGTATGTAAAATGGGTGGGTGGAAGGGGAGAACCATACAAGATTCTCTAGTTGTAAAATACAGATCTGTGAAAAAAAATATATTCATTTTTATCATCAGCCACATTTTAACAGATGTCTATTTTAATGGCAAATGTATAAATAAATTAATTAATATTGCCAAACTTTCCTCCCTGCTTTACTCGCTGGGTACCTGTTTAATGTTAAAAATGAAATGAGAGAAATACTGTAAGCAAAAGGAAACTGGGCTTCAGCTATATAGGAAACATATGGAACCATTAATTTTATTTTAAAATTAAAAGTTGTGGCCAATAATTTGGGTGCTCCCATCACTGCAGGGAACAGACTAGATTTTCAAGAGTCAGCTGACTTCAGAAGGAAAGAAATAGTTAACTGCATAACAAAAGTTGATAGAAAGGATATCGAAGGAAAACAGAAAATTGAAATGGCAGCCATTAGTCATGGCCAGATGATGAACATATTCCAGATCCACACACTAATTGCAGTTTTCTGGTTTCCAGTGTTCCATGCCATCAAAAGTCAACCTTCACAATTTTTTCATCCCATCATTGAAATATCTGGCTCTCTTACAAGGCATGGGATCCCGATTACAACCCCTTCTCATGATGCTACTTTCATCCAAATTCTGTTTCAGGTCCAGGACTGAATTTCTGATGTTTTGGAAGGAGTTATCATCATTCCAGGTAGTTTCCAGGGAAAAAAAAAATATTTTGACTCTATAAAAAGTATCAAGGCGGTTTCTAGTGGAAAAAGGGAGACTTGCTTGATGCTTTAAAGTTAGTAAGAGAAATAAGAAGACAAGAGAAGCAGAAATGGGATGGACCTAAGGAGCATCAGTTCCTTAAAACTTTATAACTTTGCATCAGTCCTACTGTGGAGTAAAGGATGGTGGTGTCCAGAGGTGGTATTCTACCAGTTCGGACCAGTTTGCCCGAACCGGTAGCAGAAATCACGAGAGGCCCTGCCCACCCACCCCAGCTCTACGGCATCCCATCTAGGCCATTTTTTCACCAAAAGCACATGCATGTCCATTCGTGGAGGTGAGTGTGCGCTCACATCTGCAAACTGGTAGGGAAGATAAATGAATACCCCACTAGTGGTGTCTTATTATAGTAGGAAAGGGGACTAGGTTTAGTACAGAAAAACAACGGCTCCGATCTGAGTTTGCATATTTGCCTACCTCTACAGTCACTCAAAGGGCAAGAAAAACAAAAAAAAGTAGATGACTATACAAAGTCAACAAGATAATAAAATCAATGGAGCTTCTTTCTATCAGACCAGATATTACATCTCAAAGTTTAATGTGAGAGCTAAAGAAGAGCAAACCAGTCTATTATTTCCACCAGACCTCAAGTGTAAACTTGCTCTAGCCCACTTTCGCAGTCCTGCACATTTTTTAAACTATCAAGTAATGTTCACACTTCAAACATATATTATTAAACAAGTACTTTTGATCCTGCTTTTATTACTCCGGTGGGAGAACCCCTAAGAAGATTTTCTTTGAGGCCACTTCCACAAACTCTTCCCCCCCGCCCCTCTCTCTCTTCTGCCCGCAGTGCCATTTCATCGTCCTTAATTGCTCCCAGCCCTTTTGAGCAGATTTTCAGAGCAGGGAAAACAGCCTGCAAGGGACCAAATATCAGAATCTTATAGACTCTTCTGCCATGCTCCCAGCAAAGGATATCACACCAGCTCAGATGCTTCCTGAAGGAGTCTCTCCATTTGTGCAAAATGAATGTCTGCATTTTCCTTATGTATGTACAAGAGCCAAGGTGGTGCAGTGGTTAAATGCAGCACTGCAGGCTACTGCTAGATCAGCAGTTCAGCGGTTCAAATCTCACCGGCTCAGGGTTGACTCAGCCTTCCATCCTTCCGAGGTGGGTAAAATGAGGACCCAGATTGTTGGGGGCAATATGGCTCTGTAAACCGCTTAGAGAGGGCTGAAAGCCCTATGAAGCGGTATATAAGTCTACTGCTATTGCTATTGCTATTACTTCTAAATTATTTCCTCTCAAAACACGCCTGTGTGAAAACATAACTTTCGTATAATTATAAAGCCAAGAACTGAGCCCAAGCTTTCCTCAAACATCACCAGATTAATCTCATTCTCAAGAAAGATTAGATTCCAACTGGCTGCTCCAAAGAACCAGCTGGCAGTGGCTCTGCTAGCAAAAATGCGGTACGGGGACCCCCTATGACCCATTTTGGTTGGCAGGGTGCTGCAGGAGACTTCCGTCTTGTCTCCCTCTCCCTCCCCCCGCCCCGAAGGAGAACTACAATTCTGATCTGCCCCTTGAAGAAATCCAGTTTGACACCCCTCCTCTAGAAAGGCTCTTCTCTTCCCCCCTCCCCTCCTCTCCCTTTCTCTTCTGATTTCAGGCCCATATTCTAAGCCCTGGGCGAAGGGTGAAAGAGACAGAGAGAAAGCACAATCTCCCTTTTCCAAATAAACAAGGGCTTAAGAAACAGAACATAGAAAACCATAAAAATTGGAAGAGACCTCAAGCAAGAGACCCTATACTATTTAAGACAAATGGCTGCTCAGAATCTTCTTCAAAGCCTCCAGTGATGGAGGACCCACAAGGCAATCTGTTCCACTGGTTGATTGTTTCCACTGTCAAGAAATGTCTCCTCGGTCCTTGGTTAGTTTCCATCCGTTGCTTCTTGTCTTGCCTTCTGGTGCTTTGGAAAACAAGTTCACCCCTTTTTCTTTCTGATAGTCCCTTGAACATTGGAACACCGCTACAAATACATTTGAACAATAAACATGGGGTATTTGCTTGCCTCCACCCAATGAAGAGAAGCAGAAAGATCTAATGAATTGGCTAATTAGCTACTTCCAAATTGGATGAACCTAATCAGTAGTCCCTGTATAACATCCGACCTTGATTTGGAGATTTGGTCTGAATCATTTCAACATATTCTGAATCATTTTGAATATATTTGAATTGAATCAGGTTTGATCAGATGTTCTAATCAAACCAGACATGACTTGGTTTATCCTATTAACCAGTGAAGTTGGCAAAACAGAATTTTTCCCTGATGCAAGGGAAGTTTATAGTAAAATATTGCAAATAACAGTCCCTAAGGTATTATGTTATCCCGCCATTTTGTCTTGCAGGTGGGTCTTAGCAATGGTCTTAGCTGCCATTGCTGTTCTCAAAAGCTAAGTATGGTTAGCCATGGCTCGTTTTTGGCTGAGATACCCAGTGGGTTTCTGATGGCTTTTCCTTACATTGGAAAGTTCAAGAAACACCTGAAAATGCTCAAGGCACTTTACTGATTATTTCCATTTATCTCCTGGGGAGGATGAAGTATAGCCACATATTTTTCATATACCTACATAGAGGAAGAGACATAAATATAAACTATTGGGTCTAGAGTTTTTATATACCTTGTTATTTCTTCAGGGGTTAATGTGAACGATGGGCCTGAGACAACATGAAATACTCCAAAGTCTTATCTATTGTGAATAATTGAAATGCTAAAAGTAGAGGAAATATCTCTAATGTATGTATATTTCATTTTCACTTAGGCTCTAGTATCCAGTGAAATAATTGCCATATGTTGTACTAATAAGCAGTATTGCTTTAGGTACTTTTTTTTACAGTTTATTTTGAACATATCCGTCATGTTTCCATAATCTTAAAATATGTATTAACTTCTACTATAAACCTCTAAAGAGATAGATAGATAGATAGATAGATAGATAGATAGATAGATAGATGGATGGATGGATGGATGGATGGATGGATGGATGGATGGATGGATGGATGGATGGATGGATGGATGGATGGATGGACGAACGGACAGATGAGAGAGAAAAACCTGGATACTATAAATATTTTTTATAAAAAAGAATTCTTGGACCTTTACTTCTTAAATAATTAAAAGAAAATATATGTGTCCCCTATGAAGGGAAAATTTCACTCACAATTGATTCAAACTCATAAGGCAACAAATATATATTTATATATATGTATATGCTGATTGGTGCTGGCTGTGTGTCCGTTGTTGTTTTGTATTGTAACAGCCTGGGTGGTGGGTGGAGCTCGTTTGTTGACTAGGGCTGGTTTCCAGATGTCTGGTAGGCGGGAGGTATCATCATGTTTATTCATGTTGTGGGGGTGTTTCTCTATTTCGATAGCTTCCATAATTATTCTCTTGTTGAAGTATTCAGTTTTGGAGATTAATTTGGTTCCTTCAAAATTAATTTCATGTCCTGCAGCTTTAAGGTGATGGAAAAGGGAGGAGTTTTTTTTTCTTTTTTTCTTACTGCATTCTTATGTTCTGCGATGCGTGCATTTATTCTCCTGTTCGTTTGTCCTATGTATGTTGCAGGGCAGATTTTGCATGGTATTTCATAGACTCCTTGGTTTTCTAGCTGGATTTTGTCTTTGGCGTTTCTTAAGATGTTGGCTATTTTTTGGTCAGTGTTGAAGGCTGCCTTGATATTGTGTTTGTGGAGAATTTTGCTGATTTTATCTGGGGTGCCTTTGATGTAAGGGAGGAGGGCGATGCCGTTGTCCTGTTCTGTGTCTCTGTTCTTGAGGGGAGCCTCCCTTTGGATTAGGTTGGTAATTGGTTTTCTTTGGAATCTGTTGGAGATTAATAAATTTGTGAGAGTGTGTAATTCAGTTTTCAGGTGGTCTTTGTCAGCTAGGCGTTTGGTTCTGGAGATGAGGGTCTTGGCTACAGAGTTGATCTGTGCAGGGTGGTGATGGGATTGTGCATTTAAGTAGCGGTTGGTGTGTGTTTTTTCCCGGTAGATGGTGTGTCCTAGGGAGCCATTGGGTTTTTTGTAGATTAGGGCGTTCAGAAAGGGAAGTTGGTTGTTTAATTCTATTTCCATAGTGAATTGTATTTTGGGGTGTAGGCTGTTGAGGTGTGGGAGGAAGTTGTCCAGTTTTTCTTTCCTATGTGGCCAAATCACGAAGGTGTCATCAACATATCTAAGCCAGAGTTTGGGTTTGGGTTCAGATTTATCTAAGGCGTTAGTTTCAAAATGTTCCATGTATAAGTTTGCGATGACGGGTGAGAGGGGTGATCCCATGGGTGCTCCTTCTATCTGTTTGTATCTTTGTCCATTATGGATGAAGTATGTGCTGGTTAGGCAGTGGTTGGTCAGGTCCAGGATGTGTTTAGTGGGGTTGTGTTTGTTCTGGATAGCTGTCAAGGCTTCTTTTATAGGCACTTGGGTGAAGAGGGATATAAGATTGAAGCTCACAAGCAGGTCACTGGGTTCTAGGTTTTGTTTCTTTATTGTTTCTATGAAGTGGAGTGAGTTTTGTACGTGTAGTGATAGATTCTGCATAGGGTTGGAGTTGTTTTGCGAGCAATTTTGCAAGATTCTGTAGAGGTGAGCCTATGGAGCTGACTATGGGTCTGAGTGGTTTTCCTTCTTTGTGTATCTTGGGGAGGCCTTTATTTATCAGCACAAATACAGCAAATGTAACAAAAAAAAGGCAACAGTAAAAATATTGGGTTTCTGTCTGGATGGTCTCTTGTGACGAGCCAAAGGACAGAGAATGGAAGTAGTGATCTTCCTCCCATATTTGGGCATGCCGGGGGTTGTCAATCTATCTACATCTACATCTACATCTACATCTACATCTACATCTACATCTACATCTACATCTACATCTACATCTACATCTACATCTACATCTACATCTACATCTACATCTACATCTACATCTACATCTAATCTATATCTATATCTATATCTATATCTATATCTATATCTATATCTATATCTATATCTATATCTATATCTCTCTAATCTCTAATCTCTAATCTATCTATCTATCTATCATCTATCTATCTATCTATCTATCTATCTATCTATCTATCTATCTATCTATCTATCTATCTATCTATCTATCTACGCATACACACACACACACACACACACCTCTCTATAATTCCAAACTGGCATTTTGAATGAATAAGAACACTAATTGCTAACAAAAATCAGTATTTATAGAAAAAAAAGGTTACTTCCTGACAGAATTGGAAAACAGGCATCTGCAGAACATTTTTTCTCAAGCATTAAGTCAAACTAGGTTTAATCATAATCTCCATCTGGTCATACATTCTGATTTGAAATATTTCCTTAAAACTGTGGTGCAGATAAAGGAAGAGGAAGCTGGTAGAATCTGACTTTCTCATATATGAGAGAAGATCCTGATCCGATGGGGAACTATCCAATGGTGGGTTTGCCAATTGTTTCACTACCGGTTCAGGCGAGCTTCCACGTGCAGGCGACGCTTCTGCACATGCGCCCCGAGTGTCTGGGGCATGGGCAGAACCTCCTGACACTGCTACTGCCCGATCTGGGCTGAACCAGGAGCAACCCACCTCTGGAACTATCCCAAAGGTGCTTCTGGTTTTTCTTTGAAGACTTCACTCCTCATCCAAGAAGCTTCTTCAGCTCTGACTGGATGGCTGAAGAAGCTTCTTGGATGAGAAGCAAAACATCTTCAAAGAAAAACTAGAAAGTCCAGTTGCCTCTTGAAAAAAAGCAACTTTGGGACAATCATGATCTGGATGACTGAGAATCTTCATAGACAATGGGTAACTAATAGCAATGCAAACAATGAGTTAATCTAATCCACCCTGCCACTCATTATCCGGTGCACTACTCATTTATCTAGGAGAGCTTCAAATCCATCCACACTTGTTCAGAAATAAGGATACAGAAAAGAAATGGACTTCTTTCAGGATGTGAAGCATGGAAAAATGTTAAAAGTCATCACACTGTAGTAGATTATAGGTAATCCTTGGCTTACAACCATTTATTTAGTAACCATTCAAAGTTACTGAAAAAAAATGACTTATGATTGTTTTTCACACTTATGACTATTGGCAACTATAGCTTGCAACTGGTTCTTATTTATGATGGTTTCATAAAACTGGGGCAAAGTTGGGTTGCTGCCAGTTTGGCCCGGATTGGCTAAACCAGTAGTAGCAGTGGTGGGAGGCTCTGCCCACTTGCCCAGACATTTCACATGCCCGAACCAGTAGTAAAAAATTTGGCCACCCACCACTGGTCTGGGGCGCCATGTGATCATCTGTTGCAATCTTCTGAAAAGCAAAGTCAATGCGGGAAGCAGATTCACTTCACAATCATGTTAGTCACTTAACAACTGCAGTGATTCACTTAATAACTGGTGATAAAGGTTGAAAAATGAGGTCAAACTCATGTAATGATTGTCTTGCTTAGCAACAGAAATTTTGGGCTGAATTATGATCGCAAGTTGAAGACTACCTGTACCTTATATGCTTTGTACTTTTGATTCTGTACTTTTGTTGGGAGAACAATTTATAATTTCCAAATTTCTAATCCTCATAGCTGTAAACACAGAGTGAGTTTTTCTTTATTTCTAGTGATGGGTTAACAGTTTTCTTTATATCTGATTCTCTTAAGTCAGTTAGCAAGAAGATATCTGATGTCTTTCCGTATGTTAACAAAGAAGATTTCTACATAAGAATCCAACTACATATTGCAACAGGAAATCTGCAGTCCTAACTCCTCAATATTTAACCATTTTAAAACATTTAATTCCATAATAAATCCCCTTATTCTTCTGAGCGAACGTCAATGTAAATATAATCAAAGTATATATTTCTCTTAACATTCTAGTTCTACAATTGCCAGGAAATCTGAGGTTATAATTTGGCTGTTGCTTTACTAATTTAATGGCATGGGAAGATCATAATAACCAGTAATAAGGCCAGTTGGATAAAATAAGAGACAAAGGAATGACAATGTCACCCTTCGTATCACTCTTTTTTCTTTTGTTTTTGCAAGAGCAGGCTGGTATTTGAAGACAATTGTTTTTGTTTTCCAATTGTTTCAGGTCTACTCTTCCTAAAATTCTTTAGTCTACCATCTATCTAATGCCACAGATACAATGAGCTGATCTTCAATGAAGTTCTGTAGAATCTTTGTTCTTTGTTCAGTGAGCCGAATTGCTTGTCCATTGTCCATTGATTGGTTAATTGATTATGTGCCATCCCTGTTATTGTCGACTCTTAGTGACCACCCAGATAGGTTTTCTCCATGATGATGGGTCTCTAACCTGGTCCTTCAGCTCTCTGAGCTGTTCACTTATCACTATTGTAACTAGATGCTTCTCCATTCCTTCTACTTTGTAATCGGGTGGCCTTGGGGGAAAAGATGAAGAGAGGCTGTCTAGGAAACAATCAGACAAGAGTGGCAGGAACTCCCATTGACTTAAAAGTCAAAGAGAAGAAACTTAGGAAGGACCTGCCCTAATAGATCAAGGAGTTAAAAGTACTTTCAGACTTGCAAGAATCTGTTAATAAAATAGAATTAGTTCATCTATTTATGTTTCCTGTCTTGGTTTACCTGGAAGGGCTGAGAACTATGTCCACAGGGTCTCAATATGCGACTCCCTCAAAGATGTTAATCTCAAAGGCATTGATGAGGATGACAGCAAAAGAGGAAGAATATTCCTGGTCCACCATAGGATAATTAGTAAAATATTTGTGCTTACTTTGAGCACCATTAAGTGAAGAAATACCTTATGCTGCCATATTCTTTCTTCTAAATCACAATAATCTCAACCAACCTCACAATGACTAGGACTCCAAGGCTTCATTTACAGAATGCAATGGCAGCCAGAAAACCATATTGTTCCCTTTTTGCCACCACCTTCACTGTGGTGGTGCCACAATATACAATTGAGATGTGTAAATGAGCTTCTTCATTGCAAACATATGTAATTCTGTGTAAATGCATCTTATTTTTGAGAGGACATATACCAGAGTATGCTGTTGGTTCCCTTTGCTTAACCACTTTCTATTCTGACTCTGTTCTTTGCCAGCTGCAACAAATAATATGGAGATAATGTGTAGGTTTATCTGTGTGAACCAGATGTTATTCTGGTGAGAATAGGTAAATCTTAGCAGCATTATTGCTTCTACTGTCCAGGATTAATGTCCCTGTTTATTATAGTGTTTTGACTGCCACTTTCCCTACTACCACTGTACAGGGCACTTGGGACCTGTACTTGTGGAGAGACTAGGGCATGTAAGTGGCTAAACATTTGATTTTTTTAGCTGAAGCAGCATAAAAGCACTTGTAATCAATCAATCAGTCAATACGAAGAACATAGATTCTTCTCAAACTGCATGTCTGTTTAGCTGTGAAAGTCCATTCCCAGAAATAGAGTTGGCCTAAAAATGAATTGTATGGAATGTTGCTTAGTCTACTTTTAAAACCATTTCTGATTGTCTCCAGATCTGGATGACAGGTAATTCAATGCAACAAAATAAATCTAAGTAAATATCCTTTGGCATTGTCTAAAACAGGCTCTCCCAATCTGGTGGCCTCCAGATGGTTTTAGACTACAGCTCTCAAGCCATACTGTTAGGAATTTTGGGAACTGCATTATAATACATTTGGATCAAGATGAGGAAGCCTCAGTTTGTTCACCTCATGTTAATGTGTTACTGTACTGTGAATTAGAATAGCTAGGATTAATTGTGGTTGCTATAGATTCGTGAGATTCCATCCTGATGTCTAAAAAATTACCATTGTGGCCAAAACTAAGTAAGATGCAACACTACAGAACCTATGTATCATGTATGCAGTAGTAGGATTCAAATACCGTATTTTTAGACTATAAGACTCTCTGGACTATAAGATGCACCTAGCTTTTAGGGAGGAAAATAAGAAAAAAATCTGCCTCTTCCTCCCAGCAGCCATCCAGTATTCATCTGGCTCATTTGCCACAGACCATGTGCCACAGCCCATTCACTGCAGCCTATTTGTTGCTGCCCATTTGCCACTGCCACCCATTTGCTGCCACTGTGACCCATTTGCCATGGCCCATTCACTACAGCCCATTTCCCGCTACTGCCTCCCATTCGCCACCACCCGTTTCCACCACAGCAGCCCATTCTAGAACAGCTGATCAGCACCACACCAGTCCTCCTCCTCCCGTCGCAATATTCACTGTATAAGATGCACAGACTTTTCCACCTGCTTTTTTTTGAGGGGGAAGTGCATCTAAAATCTGAAAAATATAGTAATTTAACAACTGGTTCACCCAGGGTCAGGTTGGCTGTCGTGAGAGACATGGCCCATCTCTGTCCTCCAGTTCTGCAGCACAAGCAGGACGAGCCTCCTGTGATAGCCAAACTGATCCTGAGTGAAACAGTTGTTAAATTTCCACCCTCTGCCAACAGGCTGTTTCTGAGGGTGCTTGCCTGCATGTTGGTCTCATGGCTGTTTCAGCCTTCTGGACAGCTTCTTTAAGAGGTGAGGTTTCCAAGGAACGAGGAGGGGGTGTTACCATAGAGACAAGGAGTTGATGCTCTTGAGAGCTCACATGGGAAGGTGAAGAATTGGGGGGGGGGAGTGGAGGGAAGTGGAGGGAGGGATTCTCCCCTCCCTGTAGAGCTATGTCTAGGGGGTGAGAGAGGTGAGGAATTAAGTTGGCAGCACGATCAAAACTGGTCCCAGTGTATGGGAGACTGCAGGGTCAGTTTGGCCAGGCAAATTATTAAATAAAAACCCACCGCTATCAAAGTGGATCTTGGGTGCAGTGCTGCACTGCAATGGAGAAATGGGCAATGGAGCAGCCAGCACGAGGGGAGGAGGAGCAGGGAGAAGAAAAATGGAAAGTGGCCTTCTCCTTTCTTCATGCCAGCTGGTCCGTTGTCTGTTTCTCCATTGCAGAGCAGCATCTGGGATCCACTTTGATAGCAGGAGATGGGTAATTTAACAACCAGTTCACGCGAACCAGTGTAAACCGGCTGTATCCCATCACTGTATGTTTCAGAGATTCTCTATGGGCAGGCCTTTATTACAACCCCTTTCTGTTTGCCAACCTTCCATTTTAGCCATAGCTTGGATCAAATGATTCTCCATTCTACCAGTAGCTAGATCAGATTTTGTCCCATTACCAGTCACAAAAAAAGCAGGGCCACAGCTATGCATAGAGAAAAGGCATCAAACCAAATTGCCCTTTCAAAAACTAAGTAATATAGCCAAATAGTTTAGTATGCCTGGGACACATCAGGGACAGTAATGGGTGCATCCAAACAAATAAATAAAAGTTTCAATACATAAATGTCATCTGAATATTTAAACCTTTAAAGGCCCATTGTCCTGGGTCAAAGAATATTTGCAGAAAGGAAACTCTCCAGGTTCAAAACTTTCCATTTCAAGTAGGGTTACAAATGCTCCCTCACTGAAACCTAGAGATCTACCATATCAATAGTTGACATTGATGAGTAAGAGAGACCTGTAGGAAGTTATCACCCAGCCCTCTCCCAGAAAAATGAAATATCCTAGGAAATATTGAAAAGGCAGAATGTTATGTTTCTCTGGATGTGAAAAGGAAGAAACATGTTTCAAAAAGGCAAAGTAACTCTCCCTGCAGCTTCCTGCCTCCCCCCATTTTTGTCAATGGGCCATTACGAAGGCCAAACCAGTCCCTTTACATAATAAAAGAGTTCTCCCCTTCAGCTCCAGGGGGATGGAATCAAGGCATGCTAGTATAAGCCCTTCACCCAACTGACCACATGGCATCTGAGAATTCAACCAAACCTGGACTCAGCCTAGAGAGTTGCCCCTGCATGGGCCCATGTGAGTCTGACAACTAATCAGAATACATTTCTCGCACAGTGGCAGGAGGCAGATAGGTGGGGCCCTTACAGATTATAAAAAGCCCTGCAAGCCGCTCCCTCGGCCCTTCTTCTTCTTCTTCACCCAACACCTGGAAGCATGTGATCACCTTTTTTCCCCAGGACCTCAAGCCATGCGGTCCTGTCCACCATTAAAACATTAAACCATCTTTCTAAGCAGCCTCCATGCCTCCAGTGTCTTTTTCCCCACTTGGAGCCAAACCCAGAAGGACATTTCTTCCAACAGACCCAATAACCTGATCTGGTCTAAACCAATTTTCAAATCACATTCTATAAATGTCCCTTGACATTTGGTATATGTGACCAAAATCCCAGTACAGAATCCCAAACAAGTGTATATTCTGTTAGAAAGTTTTAATTGATAGCCTAGACCCTTGGGTGACTTAAGTTACCCTCTGAGCATCTGTTACACACAGGGTCTAAAAGGAAATGGAGTGCATGTGGGGGCATCTGATACTGTGTATATTGAGTCAGCTTTCACTGAGCAGCTGAATTGGATTGCATCTTTCATTTGCATTTGTTCTATTAAATTGTTCTATATTTTCTCTTACACTGATTTTCTGTGATTCAGGGGAGGAAGGGGGAGGAGGAGAGGAGAAGAGGAAAGAGAAAAGAAAATAAAATAAAAGAGAAGAAAAGCTTTCTCCATGAGTCTTCAGCCTTACGTAGTGGCCTGTCCTCCCAGTGTCCTTCCCCAGGCCCCGAGTCATGCATCACTCATCTTGTCACATTGAACTCCAGATGCTCTTACCCTAGAGAATGCTTTGACTCTGGCCATTTTTCTTCATTCTCACTAACAATTTGGTAATGAAATATTGATTTTTAGTTAGATTCATATTGATGCTATTAGGTTTGCATTGATAAATCATGCTGGCCTCCTGTCTGAGAGGCTAGAAAGTGCTACACTGAACCCTGGAGATTACAATCAACTCATTGATGTGTTAATTTGATGGATTTTTTTTTTCTGGTTCTCTTAGAAGAAGTGGGAGGGGGAGAGGAAGATCTTTCTGCATGACCATTGTAAAGTTTTCACTGTGAAATCAGGGACAGTAATTGTAGGTCTTTGCATGCAAACTCGCTTGTCTTACTGCTAATGCCTGGGAAAAGGAGTAAGGGTGTAGAGAAGATATGCCAGGTCTTGTAAACAGAACTACAGATTACTGAAAGAAATTAGGAAGGGTGAAAGAGATTCATAAGACAGGAATGTTCGAATTAAGCTACAGTCAAAAGCAGAAGGGTGTTTTTTTTAGATCTTAAATAATGAAACATTCTTTAACTATAGGCATGGGACATTCTCTCTTAGCTAGAAATTAAGACATGGAACAATAACATTGCCCCCTCTCTTCTGTCTCTCCCCATGTACCGCTTTAGAGAACCAGCTCCTGCTTATATCGATATCCTATTTAAGACAGCCTTGAGCCTGATTTATGGCACTATGGAGTTGTAATGCCTGTCATTAAGAGACAATAGTCCAAACACATGGAAAGCACTAAAGTTCCTTTCAAAGGCACTGAGAACTATTGTGCAATTAGGACATTTAAGAGAAAGCTTAAGGTACCATTTAGCACTTCACTTTTCGAACACAGCCCATTTTAAATCCAGACCTCCCATTATTTGACACTAGTAGCATCTGCAGCCAACTGTGATGACACAACACCATCATGCAACTGCTGCTATTAAATCAAGTAAGTTCTTTGTGTAATGACCTTATGCCATCATTATCTTGTGCTTGCAAGGAAAGGGGGGCTAGCCCAAGGCAGAACGGCTGTCCGTGCTGGGAACTTCAAACTGCCTTGTGCAGGACAAAGTAGGTCTCTCCCACTCTGCTCTAAGTTTTGTTTGATTTAATCTTATCACGAGCTGAATCCGTTTACTGCGAGGACAATAATTGCTTATCAACATTTTAGCTTCTTCTCTTTTTCTCCTCCGAAAAATTATTTACTCAGAGGCTTTTAAAATGGCGCCGAGCAGGCTGGTTTCTCCGGTAATAACGAACACTTTTTGCTAATTCTTACAAGACTTCAAAAGAATTCAAAACAAAAGAGATAGCTTATCAAATGTTTTGGTTTCACAATAGAAGAATTTTACTCCTTCATTAACTTTGCTTATTTGGAAGTTAAATGGTGATGAATCTGTTGAACGGTCTTGTTACAATGTTTACTCACTGAAAGTTTTGCCAAGCCTTAAACTTCAAAATAAAAGCCTCTTTACTTAAAGCTGCATATTTAGGCTATAGAGTTTTATTAACTGCAGGCAGACAAATTTTGAAATGGCCTCAAAACCAAATATTAACTTGAAGTCGTCACCCTCTACTTCCAGGGGCACATCCTCAGTGCCTGGCACAAAGCTGCAGCCTCTGCTTCCTACGCCCCCTGCTGGGGATGTGTTAACGAAAGAATTTTTTCTGAGTAATCTAAGCGAGGCTCTTAATGCACAGACAATTAAAATGGAAGATAAATTTAGAGATAATAGAGAGGAGAGAAAAGAGGAAATAAAAGAAATGAAAGAAGAAATTAAAAGTGAAATTAAAAGTGAAATAAAAGGACTTAAACAGGAGTTGTATGAGAAATTTGAGGCTAAGGTTGATAAAATTAGAGATGACATGCTGAGTCTTGTAACTGTATTAACAGAACATATTTCTGGAGTGGAAGATACTCTAGAGGTTCTTAATGATGCCAATGCTAACTTGACATTGAAAACAGAGGTGGTGGAACAAAAAGTGGAAAATGCTGAAAAAGAAATTATTATGATACAGTACCGACAAATGGAGCTCGCATTAAGAGTAAGGGGGCTGCGTGAGGAGAAACAGGAGAACCTGAAACAGATCCTATCGGAAGCTTTTGACCGCCTGATGGGAAGACCAGGGACCAACCAAGGCTGGCAAATTGACAAAGCTTACCGCGTTAACTCCTGGCTGGCAAAGCAGAAGCAGCTTCCTCGAGACATCGTTATATATTTTACTACAAGAGAGTTCAGAAATATGGTACTGCAAGCGTCTTATAACACTAAGCTTCAAATTGGCGGTCAAGACCTGGCTGTTTTGAAAGAGATACCACCTCAAATGTTAAGAGCCAGAAGAGACTACGCTTTTTTGGCCGAAGAACTCAGAAACCGTCAGATACAGTATAGATGGGATGCACCATTCGGCATCATATTTACATTTGATAAGCAAAGGTACCGCCTCAACTCTGTATGGAAAGCCCGAGATTTTTATTATAATATATTGAAGGCCGGACACCCTGCACCATCTGGACCTAGAGAAAGACCACAAGAAGGACAGGATAGACAGCAAACTACACAACCACCAGACAAGATGGAGCATCTCTCTTCTCTAGAAGTGCAAGGTGCTATGGAACCAAGACCTAGCCGCATGACTACTAGACGTATGGAGAAACAAGCTAAGAAGCAACAGTATCAACAATCATCGGCCATCGATCAAGGAACTACAACAACAAATCTGGAAGCAGTGGGAGGAGCTAAACCTAAGGTTAAACAGGCCGTGCAGGAAGCTCTAAAAATGCTTCAACCAACCAAAGATGACAACTAAGATTTTAACATGGAATGTCAACGGACTGAACTCTCCACAGAAGAGGAAGAAAATATTTCATTATCTTAAACAGTTTAAGAACGATGTAATTTGTTTGCAAGAAACTCATATCAAGTCAACTGATCAAAAATATTTGATCAACTCAAAACTTGGTCAACATTTTGCAGCTTCTGCTATGGAAAAGAAGAATGGTATAGTTGTATACTTAAGAAAAGATATGAAAGCTGAATTAATAGAAGCAGATCCCTTCGGAAGATATATTGCTTTAGACTTAATCTTAGAAGGGAAAAAGACATTACTTTTGGGAATTTATGCACCCAATCAACAGCAAGATAGATTCTATAGAAATCTTCATGCTAAATTAGTACAGTGGGACTATAGTTCCTGTATACTATTGGGTGACTGGAATGGAGTGATAGACACTAAGAGAGATAAGAAGATTTCCCGCCTAAATACCAAGATGCGAGCAAAGTTACCCAAATCCTTCTTTGACATTATGGATGATTTTGAATTGAGAGATATCTGGCGAGAAAGAAATGCAGAGGAATATGACTTCACTTTCTTCTCGGACAGGCATCAATCCCTTTCAAGGATTGATTTTATTCTAACCACTAATGATTTGCTTTCTAGGGTCAAGAAAACAAAGATTGCAGCTAGAGTCCTTTCGGACCATAACCCAGTTTGGATGGAGTTGGGAAGGGTAGTGCAGGCAAGAAGGTTTTGGAGACTGAATGAAAATTTATTTAGATATGAAAACTATATTAATGATTGTAAAAAATTACTATCTGAATATTTTGTTTTGAATATGAATAAGGGTACATCTATGGAATTTGTATGGGATGCAAGCAAAGCGTATATGAGAGGAGTTTTGATGAATATAAATAAAACACATAGAAATAAGCAAGGGTTAAAACGAACAGAACTGGAAGAGGAAATTAAGAGAAAAGAGCTGGAGTTAACAAGGAAACCAGACGATACAAAGGTTAAGGAAACTATTAACATATTAAAATCTCAATTTGACATGTTGATCTCTGACCAGGTAGCTACTAACTTATTATATGCAAAACACAATACTTTTTGTAATGCAAACAAACCTGGCAGATGGTTAGCTTATCAGATTAGGAAAAAAAGGAAAACTCGAAATATACCTAAACTGATTTACAGAGGGAAGGAGGTGTTCCAACAGGAAGAGATTCAAAAGGCTTTCTGGGAATTTTTTACAGAACTGTATAAAGGGGATAAAATTAATGGTTTAGACATAGACAAATATTTAGACAAGGAGAAAATACCTTCAGTTAGAGAAGAACACAGGCAAAAATTGAATCAACCAATAACCTCGGGGGAAATCCTGCAGGTAATTAAGCAATTAAAGCCAGGGAAAGCACCAGGTACAGATGGCTTGACAGCGGTTTACTATAAAAACTTACAGTTAGAAATGGTAGAACCTCTTAGAGAATTATTTAATATGATTCAAACGGAAGGTAAAGTCCCTCCATCTTGGAAGACAGCGTTTATATCTTTGATACCCAAAGAAGATCAAGATACTACTCAACCCAAAAATTATAGACCCATTTCATTACTGAATGTAGATTATAAAATTTTTACTAAAATATTAGCAAATAGGTTAATGTTGGTCATTCAACAATTGATACATACGGACCAAACAGGTTTTATACAAGGGAGACAGATGAAAAGTAATGTCAGATTAATTATTAATGCATTAGAATATTTGGGAAAGAACAACCAGATCCCTGCTGCGTTTATATTTTTGGATGCTGAGAAGGCCTTTGATCGAGTTAACTGGCAATTTCTGCTGAAGATATTGCAAAAAATGCAGATAGGAGATAATTTTTTACAGTCAATTAAAGCAATATACCAACAGCAAACAGCACAAATCATAGTCAATGGAAGTTTAACAGACTCTATTCAAATTGGAAAAGGTACAAGACAGGGTTGTCCTTTGTCCCCATTATTGTTTATTATAACTTTGGAAGTATTGTTGAATAAAATACGGGGCTTGGATGGTTTAAAAGGGATCAAGATTAGGCAGCAAGAATATAGAGTCCGCGCTTTTGCGGATGATTTGGTCATAATATTGGAACAACCGCAGGAATCCAGTATGGTTTTAATGAATACGATTAATCAATATGGTCAAGTGTCTGGCTTTAAAATAAACTTAGGAAAAACCAAAACATTAGCTATAAATATGAATATTAAACAAAAGGAAGAATTAGGAGTGATGCTAGGATGTGAGGTAGTTAAAAAAGTCAAATATCTTGGAGTTAACATTTTAACTTCAAATGGGAAGTTATATAAGCATAATTATGAACCACTTTGGCATAGCATACAGACAGAGATGAAAAAATGGGAGAAATTGCACTTATCTTTGCTGGGCAGGATAGCGGCAGTGAAAATGAACATTTTACCAAAATTTTTATTTCTTTTCCAAATGTTACCTATACTTAAAAAAGATGCGAACCTTTCAGAATGGCAGAAGGGTATCAACAAATTTGTGTGGGCAGGAAAGAAGCCGAGGGTAAAGATGAAAATAATGCAAGATGTACGTGAGAGAGGAGGACTGAAACTACCTAATTTAAAACTATATTATGATGCAGTGGTATTATCTGTAATTAGTGATTGGATTCATTTAACCAATGATAGAATATTGAACATTGAGGGACACGATCTGGTATTTGGTTGGCACGCTTACCTGTTATTCAACAAAAAATTGGATAAGAACTTTAAAAGTCATATTTTAAGAAATGCTTTATTGCGGGTTTGGAAGAAATACCAATATAAATTAAATGACAAGATACCCATGTGGGCAATTCCTAGACATGCAATTGAAAATATGAATACAGCACAAAAACAGGACAGATTTACTTACAGACAGCTTCTTACCTCGGAAAGGGGGGTATTACAATTAAAATCTTTAGAGGTATTAAAAGAGGAGAAGGTAATTCAAACATGGTTCCAGTATGGGCAATTACAGGCTAGGTGGAAAATAGATCAAAAAATTGGTTTTATTCAAGTTGAGCATAATCTGTTTAAACAAATAAGAGATCAAAGCTTAATGCATACAAAGAGGATATATAATGTATTAATACAGATGGATTCGGAAACAGAATTAGTTAAAGATTGTATGATAAAATGGGCTCAAAATATTGAGGAACCAATAATGTTGGATACATGGGAAAGAATTTGGGTAAGAAATGTGAAATTTACACAAGCTCAAAATCTGAGAGAAAATTTTTACAAGATGTTCTACAGATGGCATTTAGATCCTAAAAAGTTGGCTTCTATGTATCCGAATGTACAGCCTAAATGTTGGAGGTGTGGTTCTCTCGATGCTACATATTATCATATATGGTGGACCTGCCAAAAGGTTAAGGCATTTTGGATAAAAATATGGTGGGTCATGCAAAATGTTTTTAAAAGAAGGATAAAGTTTATTCCTCAGTTATTTTTACTAGGTATATGTACTGATTTTACAGTGGTAGAGACCAATTTGATTCTGCACCTGATAACTGCAGCAAGACTGTTGGTGGCGCAATATTGGAAGAAGGAGGACTTGCCTACAATCCAAGAATGGACATTGAAAGTAACAAACTTAGCTGAAATGGCTAAAATATCGGCATATCTCAAAGATCATTCAAATGAGAGATATAAACGAGACTGGAAAAAATGGATTGACTATATACAAAATAAATACGGGACTAAGAAATTCCAGTTAGCCTATGCTTAAGATCAGAAATGATTTAAACTGTTAAAAGTCAGTTCAGTAAGAAGAAGCTAAGTTCAATCTAGAATGTCATTAATTTCTTTATTTCTTTTTTCTCAATAGATTTTAGACTGTGCTAGTTAAAAATCCATACCGTGTACGGGTTCTGGGAAGTCGGGGGGGGGAGGAGGAGGGGGGATGGGGGGTGGAGGGAGGGAGGGGTATACACAACAAAAAAAAAATTGTACTTCAATGTCTTAATGATTGACAAATGATGACATGTTTGTGTTTTTTTTTAAAGAAAAATAAAAAATTAAAAATAAACAAACTGAGAAACTGATAAAAATGTGGTGGATCATGCAAAATATTTTTAAAAGAAGGATAAAGTTTACTCCTCAGTTATTTTTACTAGGTATATGTACTGACTTTACAGCGGTAGAGACCAACTTGGTTCTGCACCTAATAACGGCAGCAAGACTGTTGGTGGCGCAATACTGGAAGAAGGAAGACTTGCCTACAACTCAAGAATGGACATTGAAAGTTACAAACCTAGCCGAGATGGCTAAAATATCGGCATATCTTAAAGATCACTCAAATGAGAGATATAAAACGAGACTGGAAAAAATGGATTGACTATACACAAAACAAATACGGGACTAAGAAATTCCAGATAGCCTATGCTTAAGATTAGGAATAATCTAAACTGCTCAAAGTTAGTGCAACAGGAAGAAGCTGAGTTCAATGCAGAGATGTTATTGACTTTCTTTTTTTTATTTCCTTTGTCTTAATATATTATAGACTGTGTTTGTTAAAAATCTACACCGTGTACGGGCTCTGGGAAGTCGGGGGGGGGAAGGGAGGTGGGGCCTTAGGGGGGGAGGGGGATATATAGTATGTGTTAGATTTCAAAATAACGCGATTGCACTTGTATACTGTTGCTCTTTAATTCCAGTGTAAAAATAGGACAAGCTGAATATATTAATAGATTGTAGAAATACACTGGGAGGAGTAGAGGGATAGAAGAAAGAGGGGTAGAGAGGGTGGGAGAGAGGACTGGAGGGAGGGGGAGAAGGAAGGGAGGGAGTGTATCAAGAGAGAGGAGTGGTAGAGGGGGAGGGGAAGTAGGGTAGAGGGGAATGATGGAGGGAAGATGGAAAGTTGGAGCGGGGCGAAAGAAAGGGTGTATGGAGGGTCGAAGAGGTACATTGGGTTTCTATTTTGGGGGGTATTATTGACAAGAGGAATGGCTGTGTTTATTGTTTAATGTTATATGGCCCCGGTTCTGCACAGTATATATGTGACTGTACGAAAATGAAAATGGAAAATAAAAACACATTTACACAAACAAACTGAGAAACTACCAAGGACTCTCCAATTCAACCCTAACCGACATATATTACCCTCTATTGGTGAGTTGTCCTTGTTGGAAGCACAACGTTTTGCATCTGGACAATCAAGCGCAGCTTTGTGATGAACCTGGGGATGGTATGATTGGGGACCATATTTGGCTCAACTGCTGCGCAAAACATACACTTTAGCTTGGGTTGCAAGGAAGGCCAGGTCCTCCATTTTACATTGGAATATTTATTTAATACCCTGCCACAATCCCACAAGTCTCTCAATTCTTAGTCCCCTAGACTAATCAATCAGTCAGCCTGGAATATTATTTCCTTCTCTCTGTCTTTTTTTAATGTGGAGATCTTGATAAACCAGCAGAATACCTGAATTCTTTTGCTGAGTGAGATCGGTGCCACTCAGAAGTGAACGGGGGTCAAACTTGCCACATTACGTTGCCGTCATGTGACGTTTCATGATGTTTTTCCCCTTCGTGGAGCTGGGGTGGGCATGGCCTGCATGTGACGCATGGGCCGCCAGTTTGATATTACGGTGGGATTGCTACTGCGCCACTATTTCCTTGAAGGTCTTTTTCCATTATTTGCCACACTGCAAGAGTCAGTCATGTTCCTCTTCAAGGTTAAAGTTTCTTTGAAAACCCTTTCAGGATAGTTTTACATTATTCAAAATTTATGTATATTCCAAGTGAGATGGGCAGCATATTAAGCATATTTATTTATTTATTTATTTATTTATTTATTTATTTATTTATTTATCAATACATAAAATACATTGAGCTTCCATTATTGTTTTATTTGTTCTTAGTATAATTTGATTGCTTATTAGTAACTTATGACCATCACTAAGTGTTGTATCTTATGATTCTTGATGAATGTATTCTATTTTTTTTTATTATTATTATACAATTGTATCACAGCGGCCAGTTGTTTCGCCGGATTTGGCATTGGTTACTAGTCGGGCCCCACCCAGGGGCCTAGGACGTCGTAACGTATTTTCGTAATATGCGTGCAGATCCAAGCAGTGCATCTTTTTGCATTTGACTGATGGTGATTTTGTCAATTTTTAACTGTTTTAAATGTAATTCCAGTGCTTTTGGAATAGCACCCAGTGTGCCAATTACCACTGGAATTACCACTGCTGGTTTGTGCCATTGTCGTTGAATTTCGATTTTTAAGTCCTGGTATTTTGCAATTTTTTTCATGTTCCTTCTCGGCGACCCTGCTATCACCTGGTATTGCAATGTCTATGATTGTGACCTTATTTTTCTCAACCAGTGTGATGTCTGGTGTATTATTATTATTATTATTGTTGTTGTTGTTGTTGTTATTATTATTATTATTTTATGTACACTGAGAACATAGGCACCAAAGACAAATTCCTTGTGTGTCCAATCACACTTGGCCAATAAAGAATTCTATTCTATTCTGTGCTGTTCTGTTCTAAATGTATGGCAAGTTTAGGAAGACTGTGCCGAATTCTGAGGCCTATTCTTTCAAACAATTTTAATATTACAAACCAAGAACTTTTTACAGACATTGGTATTGGCATCCTTCAGTCTCAAAAGACTGTACTGTGCTCTGGAAAGAGGTCAAAGCTGGAGTGTCCTCTCCAGCACGAGGCCTGGATAGATTAATACGGAGGATTGACTGTTACCCATGCAGCAGATCCCCCTCTCCACATCGCTGAAATAGTCCAATGGAATGGCAGAGCCGATACAATTGGTTGCAGCTGTGTTGCAGGAGTTACCAGAACGTGGTTGTACACAGTCACGAACTGCTTCCGGGACTCCAGGTCCGGATACAGACATTATATCGGAACACTATTTCCAAGCCTCTTTTTTTAACTTCTTGAGAACATACATAACTTGTCCTCCTTCATCAGGACTGACCTTCAGAAGATTGAAAAAAAGGTATTGAAAATATAGAGGCAGGTTCCAATCTTTTAAAGTTCCCTCAATTGCATGAAGAGATTTGATGTTTGGTCACATAGCCAAACATCATGTATTTAGACCAGTTCCTTTCAACGTCAGCAACATTAAGATGTGTGGATTTCAGGGGAGAAAGCACTTTTTTTTAAAGGGGGGGAGGGAGGGTGAAATAAATGCATCCATTTTATAGATTCAATCCTGAATTACATGTTCTATGATTAACGGAAGAGACCTTAATTTCCTGTGATCTTGCTTTCTTTTTTTCCAACAAATCAGGAGGATGAGTAAACTATTAATTTTCAATGACTGTCTTTGGGGAACAGACCTAAACTTTTTTTCTTAAAAAAAATCAATTGGAAATGTATCTTTGTAATTACATTTTTTTTTACTTTAAAAAAAGCATATCCATAAAGGACCAACTAAATTCAAACCATTCGGCCTGCCACTAATGACATTTTACAAAGGAAGAAATACATCTTGATGTGTCAGGAGAGGCAATTGCCCATATCTTCAAAGGATGATGTCAATGGTGAAACAGTTAGATAAATCCTGTTGTGCTATTGACATCTTAATGTCACAGATCCAGCTGGTATGAGATCAGCAAAGCAAACAGCTGAGTTCAGGCCAATCTCCCTCAACCTCATAGCTCCAGCAAACTCTCCATCTGACATTTTGAACCACAGGATTAACACACAGTAACACTCAACCAGTTTTACATAAGCAAGAAGCTAAAAAAGTAAGGCCCATATAATGATAGTATCTTGATGACAAGCAGAAAACACAGCTTGCTTCCAGCCAGCTCAAAGGGGACACATGAAGGTGGATGAAGGGGGTTGAATTAATATGAGTGGATTTTAGTGCGAGCTGCACTGGCTACCTCCGGATGCAGTTCAAGGTGTTGGTTATTACCTTTAAAGCCCTGCATGGCTTAGGACCAGCATACCTGCGAGATCGCCTACTGCCACACTCCTCCCAATGGCCGGTAAGATTCCACAGGGTGGGCCTCCTTCAGATGCCATCAGCCAGACAATGTCGGCTGGCGGCTCCCTGGAGGAGAGCCTTCTCTGTGGCTGCCCCGACCCTTTGGAACGAACTACCCCCAGAAATCCGGACCTCACCCACTCTCATGGCCTTCAGAAAAGCTGTCAAGACCTGGCTATTCCAGCAGGCCTGGGGCTGTTGACTTCATTGTTGAGGTCCAGCCCTGACTGAAATGAATGTATCTATGTTGTTTTTTAACTTGTCTATTTTATTTTTTATTTTATTTTGTTTTGTTTTGTTTCCCCTCTCTGTAAGCCGCCCGGAGTCCTCCGGGATTGGGCGGCCTATAAATAAAATTAAACTTGAAACTTGAAACTAAACACTGAAGATGGGAGGTAGGGCTGAGAAAGATGGAAGCAAGGTATGTAACTCAGCAATTGACATGCTTGTGTATTCATGGGATGAAGGGAGTGATAAGAGGAGGAAGGAGCAAAGATAAGAGGGGGAAGGAGCCCAGGATGAAAATAGAAGGTTTTCTAAATAGAAGATTCCAGGTTTCAATCTGTGACACTGCTGATTATTTTTTTAGAGGGGGGGGGGTTGACATCATGCTAAAGATGCAAGACTCTGTACCCCTCTAGTATTTTGCTTTAAAAAAGAAAAAAAACCACACATATAATTTCAAAGTCAATTCCACATTGGCCTCAAATTATCATTTAGTATGGACAATAAGTGTGGACAGTTGGGAAGATAACTTTGATGGAAATATGTGGGAGCTCTTGCTGAAGTGAAAGGAGTTAAAGCATTTTTGACCCCCCAAAAATGAGCTAACATTCAGAAGGGCTCAGGTATAAATCTCCCTAATTCACTGAAATATAAGGAGGAGGAGGAGGAGGAGGAGGAGGAGGAGGAGGAGGAGGAGGAGGAGGAGGTACAGCACAATCAGACTTGTGAGAGTTTGTTAAATAGCCAATTTCCATAAAAATAGTGTTAGACTTTCTGTACAATTGATTGTCTGTTCCATTCATTTCCAAAGATATAATATGTGTGTTAACCAGACATCTAGATTTGCTAGTTATTTTTCCCATGTTGTGATAGTGTTTATTACTAATTTTGTTTATCTGATTATGAATGATAGAGATGTTTTAGTATGATCAATGGGTTGCTTAAATCATCACCTTGCCCAAATTATAGTATAATAGAGATCACCTGTATTTCTACTTTCCATCTGTATCCTGTAACTATTAAGTACTAATAAGATTAAAAGTGAAATAATAAAAGCAACTTCCTTTGGACTGTTTATGCTAATTAACCACAGTATTGTCTATGGAGATTCTCAGTCATGGTTGTCCCAAAGGTGCTTTTTTCATGGGGCAACTGGAATTTCTGGTTTTTCTTTGAAGAAGTTTCGCTTCTCATCTCAGAGCTGAAGAAGCTTCTTGGATGAGAAGCAAAAGATCTTCAAAGGAAAACCAGAAAGTCCATCTGCCTCTTGAAAAAAAAAACACCTTTGAAATAACCACAGTATTGTTCTGGAAAGATCAGTATTTGTAGATAGATAGATAGATAGGTAGGTAGGTAGGTAGGTAGGTAGGTAGGTAGGTAGGTAGGTAGGTAGGTAGGTAGATAGATAGATAGATAGATAGATAGATAGATAGATAGATAGATAGATAGATAGATAGATAGATAGATAGATAGATAGATAGATGTTATTCATCTCTTTATCCCACACCACTGTCCTTTTCTTTACCGCCTGTAGTTTTCCAGTTCACTTTTTTTTGATGCTGCTGGTGTTTAATAAATAAACAACAAGCTACACTTTTTTTATTAGCACCTCTGATCTGAACAAAGAAATTGATTGGGAGTGTGCCAGGTGCAAACAACTGGTTTTTATAGTAATTTCCAAACAAAAGCTTATGGGCCCAGCAGAAAGCCATAAATAAACTGAGCACCCAAAGCACCCCAGTCACCAAATATCCCATTAATATTCCTTACACACTTGTTTATGTATACAGCAGAATCAGTTATCAGAGCCTACACTTTGTGGTTTCTCCCCAGAATTTAAAATACTCCAATTGAGGAGCATTTACAATACAATAGCAGAGTTGGAATGGACCTTGGAGGTCTTCAACCCCCTGCCTAGGGAGGAAACCCTATACTGGGTTTCCTCCCTAGGGAGCCAAGGTGGCGCAGTGGTTAAATGCAGCACTGCAGGCTACTGCTAGATCAGCAGGTCAGCGGTTCAAATCTCACCGGCTCAGGGTTGACTCAGCCTTCCATCCTTCCGAGGTGGGTAAAATGAGGACCCAGATTGTTGGGGGCAATATGCTGACTCTCTGTAAACCGCTTAGAGAGGCCTGAAAGGCCTATGAAGCGGTATATAAGTCCACTGCTATTGCTATTGCTATTACTGTTTCTTTTTTGTGCCTTCAAAACTAGCCATAAGTTTTGAAAATGGCAGTGATATCACGGCCAGAAAAATGTCATGCTTGAAGATGGGAAAGATTATTGCATCTGGAACAGTTGGCAGCACTATCCAAGAAGCTGGACCCTTCAGAGACGTTGGAGATACTATGACCAGAAGTCATAAACTAAGTCAGATGAAAAAAGGATAGATTACTTAAGTGTAAAATAATTCTGAGGTTGAACTTTTATTGAAAATTATTCTTCAAGAAAGAAAATCTGAGACAAGTTGGACGGACACGTGTTCACTCAGGAATGAATGTAATACTTCAATGTTCAGAAAATTCATTAAAGTGAAATGATCAGGGAATGAAAGTTTAATGGAAAGTATGTCTCTTTATTCAGAAGACACTAAGACAAAATAATCTGAACCCGTCTGATAATTCAATCAAGGAATTGTTAGGAATTATTCTTTGACAATCAAAGAATTGTTCTTGTACATGATATGTATCTGAATTTGGGCACCAATTAATTAAATCTAATTTATTTTATATAACATGGTTGCAAAATTGTGATTGAAAATTAGAATTGACGTTGCATTGTTATAAAAGACTACCAAGTTGAAAGAAAAACACAAGAGAAACTAATTTGTTGTAACCTAGAGCTAATTTGAATGCAATATACAGCAAATACGATGCATGTTAATAACGATCCTACAAAATGGCATTGAAGAGTTGGTCACAGAAATGAGTCTATCAATAAGAAAGTAAAAGATGAAGTCCTAGCAATTGGATTCACTGTTCATCCTTGCAGGAAATAATGGGAGGTAAATGTTATTATTGCTTTTTTTTAAAAAGTAACCTTTTTTCTCAGGGTTGCATTCAAACAAGTCAACCAACTGTTGCAAGTTACTTTTTCAGACATTTGTACTCTCGTTGCAATCAAAACAAAGAGTGGGAGAATAAGTTCATTGACTGGCACTAATTGTAGTTTTGCACCGTCTCTTAACTAATAAGAGTCAAGTATTGAGAAATTCAAAGTGTACTGTGGTTAATGTAGAAGGTCAACAAAAAATAAAGATGTGAGGTCTAATAACAGGGAGAGTATTGCGCTAGGAATTTAAAGAAAACTCAATTATTAATAAGAAGTGATTTTTAAAAATCAAGTTATAGCCAGAAACAAAATGGGATTTCAAAAAGAATGCATCAAAATCTGCTAAGAATAGTAAGGCACCTTTTGGCTGACACATAGATTATTGGCGGGAGGGGGCTAAAGGACTTAAGTCAGCTACTAATCTGGAAAATGGTTTACTAAGAAAAAGTGAAGATAAATTTTGGAATGGGAGCAAACACAAACTGTCCAAGCTAAAGATATTTGGATACCGCGTGTAACACGGCTGTCAAACTGTACTGTATGAAGAACACACAAGAAAAAGGGCAATTAAAACGGATGCACTGCTCAACTGATGATATGGTGTCAGATGCATTGACCAACCCACTGCTCAGGGACCACGTCCTCAGTCTGAGAGAAGCCTTGGACTTTGGGACACGAAATGACGTATATGCAATTTGGTGCCTGGATCTGATGAGAAGAGGACTGTTGGATACATTATCCCCATTTATCAGATTGTTTCTTTTGTGGTGCCAAATAGAGAAGAGGTCACCTTGTGTCATACTTTCTGTCTCTTTGTGTTGCTGTCACGTATTGTTCCAGAGGCTCTGGAAAGATTTGTCCTTTTTTGATAGATATAACTGACTACAGAGATCATGTGAATTCTTGCCTGTTGTTCATGACTCCCTCTCTCTCTCTCCCTCTCTCTCTCTCTCTCCCTCTCTCTCTCCCCTCCCTACGTTTGCCTGCCTTTTGTCTCATTTGTGTCAGTTTAACTATTCTGAGATTTGCTGATATTTAATCAAGAAACTTCAGGCTATATCTGTTGCTTGCTGAATTGAGTGGCCTGTGCGTTTGTTCTTATCTGGGTACGTACAGGGATTGACTGGGAGCATGATGGGTACCATCTGAACTGGAAATTATCCACCATAATTTTCCAACACATTTTTACAATATTTATCACATTAGTTCAAAGCCAATCCCCAACGAGGGGGCAAAAGTTCATGCAAGGCATCACCATGAAGAAGCAATGAAGAACAGGAAGGACTATTCACTACCTCACCTCTGTGACTTCTTTGATGAAAATGACTTCTTCCCGATGTTGCTTTTCAATCAAGAGCAAGGCATCAGCATACTACGAATAAGAAAATGCCGTGTATAGCTTGTGTGTCTGTGTGTGTGTGTGCTTAGGGTGATTTCTTGTCCTGGCAAAACATTCAAGAGAACATCCATTATTTCCTGAAGTCACCAAATGCATTCCAGTCCGAGATTTCCCAGAACTTCAAGGAAATCTTGTGTGGGGCTGGGCTAGGGACTCTTTCATGTTCACAGGGTTAATGATAAATCTTGACAGCTTTATGACTTTTAAAAATCATTGGCTTGGAACATAAATTTTACCATTATGAAAGGCTTAATACAAAGGTTGGTGACCTACAAGTTCTCTAAGAAGGCAAGCATATGGATAGAGAAAACAATATTATCTAAATGTCAAGTCAACCTAAAAATACTTTAAAATCTAATAAATCACTTTCTTATTAGTTTGAGCTGAAAATATAAAATTACTTTGGACTTGGTTTCAGTGTTATAAAAAAAGCTAAGACAACTCAAATTAAACGATACGGCACACAGTATTTTCACTGCTGTTTTTCCTCCCCTTGCTTCCCCCTCCCAGTTCTGTTTCAAATCAAATATAATTCTTCAATAACCACTCGGTTGTAGCCACAAGTTGATCCAAGCTATAACCTATGTCAGCTGGAGACATTTTTGCTAACCATTTCACTCACAGCGGGGTTGATATGGTTCAAATTTCGACATCAGAAAGAGTGGAAGCTTATGGTCTACATTGGCAGGTCTGGTTGAATCCTTGCCATCAGAAAGGGGTAAAAATAAGTGGAGGACAATGAAGAAGAAAACAGTCTACAGGGAACTACCCAGTATGTCTATAGATAGATCTATTCACTGGACCAGTTTTCTCAGCCTTGGCAGCATTAAGATGTATAGACTTCAGTTCCCAGAATTCCCTAGCCAGTCCACATATCATAAAGTTGCCAAGCTGAGCAGGGCTGTCAAACTCTCGGCTCCCGGATGTGTCACACACTGGCCACGCCCAAGCCCAATTTAGTGAAGGGGGGGAAGTCCCAATACGTCACGTAATGCTATCATGATGATGTGAGTTTGACACCCTTGTTCTAGAGGCACTCTCTCTACTTCAGGTCTTTAAATAGAAACTGGAAAACTAAAAGTCTAAGATGCTTTAGCTCTGAATGCCCTACACCAACTCAGACAAACTAGAAGGAAAATCGTGGCGAAGCTGCAGGCTTAAGGCCCTACTGAAATGCATACAGTATCTTACCAAGTTTCTGCCCTTTGAACGCCAGACCTAATCTTCATATCATAGCAACTCCTTCTCCCAAAGAAAAGGAGAAAGCTGGTATTTCCAATTATCTCCTAATCAGAGATAAGGCCCTGTTCAGGGCATTATAATGGCTGCATAGAGAAATTTGAAATAAGGAGGGATCACTGCTGAAGGAGGACTATCCCAAGCCCATTCCTGCATTATCACTACACTTGAAAAATGACCATCCTCAGACATCAGTCTGACTTTCAAATAGCTCTGTAGGTGTTAATGGAGGTTGTTTTGTCTAAGAAGGGTGTTTTAAAGAGGCTGTTTAAACAGAGTATGTGTCCTTGAGTGGTTTATGTGCGTGCTATCTGTATGTCTAAATGGAATGCATGTATGTATATAAAATGGCTCATTTCTAAAACTGAAAGTATAAATAGATCTATGTTTTCTTTTAACCAGGTATTATAACGCCAACTATCTACTACTATCAAAAAAGGAGACTAAATGAAATTCAAAGCACCCTTTTGAAAACAAGAATTGTGAACATTTATAACAAAACCTGTTAATGGTAGAAATATTTGGTTCACTGAAAGAGAAAAATTGTTAAAAGCCTAACAAAATTCATTTGGATTTTGCCTTATGTCTCTTGTAACTCTGGGTCTCTTCTAATAGAAATGATTGCCTGTGAGAATCATGGACATTTATTTTTATTAACTGGATCTGTTCCATCAAGGCTTAGGATGTATCAAGATTTTGGAAAAGTGCATGACATTCATTTTATTTTAGTACTCAAGGGCTTTGCTTTAAAAAGAGACATTAAAAAGATATATTATTTGAGTAAATGAGTAAATGCACAAACTACAACAGAGGAAATAATTTGTCTTCCTGTTCAGTATAGTATTAGATGTTTTCATTTTTTAAGATAATATCTTAAAATCTGGACAAGATTATCCGAAAGCTCCATGGATTCTGCTTTTGTGAACCAAAGAAGATATTTTTCCAGATCTCCTTTGGAGTTTTACCACCAAATCGGATAGTTGACGTTACGGAGAGCAAAAAGTCAGTATGATGATACAGTAAGAAGAAAAATGCCCTGCTGTCTTTATACCGTATCTCATGGGAACAGGGCAAGAGAAACCCGAAGCTCTCCAGTGCTGCTGAATTACTGCTTCCAGCATTATTCATCAGAGGTTATGCTGGCTGACTGTTGAAAGAAATTGGATTGGAAGAGACCCAAAACAGGATCAATATGCAAAATGGCTCCTCTGAATGATGGGTTAGGGTTGTGCCGTCTTTGGCAGGATTAGTTAGGCCAGATACCATAGACAATGATGCAGAAGAGAAATCTTCAGGAAAACCTTTGGGTGACTCAAGATTTTCAGAAAGGCTGGAAGCTTCTGGATGCACATTTACGGTATACTGTTACATTTTGTTTCACCCATCTTTTATTTTTAGAACAGCTAGTTTGCAAAAGGGCTTATCAGAAATGTCATCTGGCACATATAGATACTAGCTGTTTTTTTCTTAAGAACAGCATGCTCACATACCCTGATGCTGAAAAAATGGATATTCCTCAAGATTTCCTACTTGACAGTTTTTTTATTTTTTAACTTACTCAATGGATTATCCTTTCAGTAGGAAGTTATTGGCAATAGTCAGAATTGTATTCTCCTTAAACCTTAGAGTTACCATAATTTTCTTCTTTCTCCCTCTCTATGAACTTTGCATTCACCGTTGAAAAATATGGAGAAGGGGAACCAAGAATGAAAGTTGAGTTCATGGCAACATGCAAGTCCAAAGTGAAAAAGAAACTTCTTGAATGAAATGTCTCATTTCAGAAAATCGAGAAAATCCAGTTGCCTTTTGAAAAAAGCACTTTTGGGACAACCATGACCTGGATGACTGAGAATCTCCACAGACATAGAAGTTCAAAAAATAAATACTTGTCTGGCTCTTGATGACATTTTTTAGTCAAAAGCCAAGGATTATTTGGGTTTCTGGCAGCACAATCCTGTGTGTGTTTACTCAGAAATAAGACCATGGACTTGTTCCATGGAGGTTGTCTCTGATGGGGTTATAAAATTTGCAGTCTACAGTAGTCTGGACTTCATGGGACTTTGTTACTTTAAGGCAATTCCTAGTGGAATTGCAGAGTTATAAACACATATATATGTTAGGGTTGCAAAAGCTATTCAGAAGGAAGTTGTAATGAAATGTGTGAATGACCTTGGAAAACAGAAGCCTCAGACTAGGCAACAGATAACAGGCAGTGAAGAAACCTCTTGGAGGAGAAGCCTTTAAGGACAAAAAAGGAAGTCCAGCTGCCTTCTGAGAAAGCATGTTTGGGACAACCATGCTGAAATGAGGCAGCTGAGATAAGAAGCAGAAGGATTGGGAATGTAGCAAGACATCTCAGAAGGTTCCTCCCTAGTTTATTGGGCTGTAAAGGGGATAAGGGAGAGATTTGCTTTTCAGACTTGGAAGATCCTTTCTTTAAAAAAACAAATATCTGTACTGTATTTTATAAACCATTAAAATACAACCTAGCATAAAGGAGGGAAAGGACAGATTAGAGGGAAATAAAAGGTCAGATTTAAAAAGAAGCAAAAATCCATCAGACAAAACAAAACTCATCTCCAACTTTTTTTCAATAAAAAGCTAATAGCGCAATACAATGACCTCTCTCTAGTTCAAATGGATATTCAATATTTAAATCTAGACTTGAAAGATTCAGATGTTCATGTAACCTTGGAATAAAGGTAGGGTTAGTACTTCTGTATGTACTCACCTCACAAGGCTGAGAAGAAGTTTGCAAAGTGACCAAAGAACTTCTCCAAGCCAGTTGCTCAAAACCTTAGTCCAGGTGTTCAGGAGCATCCCCATTATCAGGTAAGCACTGTCTGCAGGTGTAGACAAGACTTCACACAGGAATAGCATCACTTTACCACATCAAATAGAAAGGTCAGAGGATCGAGCCCCATGCTTTGGAACACGCCCTTTGGAATAATTTTGCCCATACTACTATCTGAATTAATGACAAGAGAAAACTATTGCTCACAAAAAAAAAGATAACAATAATGCTTCCCATGCTAAATCGATGTTCTCATAGGGAGAGCAACAGATAAATGGCAATTAACCATAAAAAAGCATAGCTTGTAAAAGTACTAATAGCATCATTTCAAGTTGCATAATCGGAAGTCCCTTTTTGAATGGCATAGTACTTACTTAAATGGAACTGTATGCATATCATGAACAGCAACATTTGAAGAGCCTTGCCAGTCATTTTAATCAGCAACGTTGGAACACTGAGCTAAAAACACACACCAGGACCTGAAACTCAGAAAGACAAAATGAAACAAAAGAAGTCCACGGCACTTTTCATTTGTATGCTACAACCCAGCAGCCCCCAAACTATTATCAGGCACCAAATAATGGTACTGTATAAATTAAAACATTTGTCTTGCAAGCTGCCTGTTAAACAAGATGGGAATGCAGGCATGGTAATAATAAACCTATCAATCACACATATCATCAAGTGCAAACTGGCTTTGTCAATACAGTAATTCAGCCATGAATGGAAATGAAGTTGTCCCATGTGAGCCATTCCAAAACTTCCATGCTTTCCTTTATATTGTCTCTACTGCAGAGACATTATTCCCCAGATTTGTTTTAGGGACCTCTGCCAGCTTACTTTTGCATCATTTCTTGTGTTCCTCTAATGATGGCCTTGTCTCCAAACCTAGAGATGCCAGACTTAATCTGCATAAAATCCAGAAGTTTGCTTGATAGTAAGAGATTTAGGAAACACTCTATGCTGCCATTTAGTAGTAATCTACAGCAGGAGTCTGCAAACTTGGCAACTTTAAGACTTGTGGACTTCAATTCCCAGAATTCATCATCTAGCATGTTCAGTGTTCTCACAGGGGGAACATGGCTGGCTGAGGAATTCTGGGAATTGAAGTCCACAAGTCTTAAAAGTTACCAAGTTTGGAGGCCTTTGATCTAAAGTTAAGCAGTTTGGATCTAATACCTCTATCAAGAAGATACATTTACTCTTATACACTGCTGCCTCAAACAAATCACTTGGTGTTAACCAGCAGCACATAAAATTCCCATGGAGATTTCATGAGATCATTAGTCTCAAGCCCACTGCTTAGGCTGGGAACAGTAGGCATCATTTGATCTTTTGTGTGGGGGTGGAGTGTTGAGAAGGTGTATATTATGATGCTAGTCTCTGGCAATAAGTTATATAATGGATAGGGTTTCCTCCCCCCCCCCCCCGGCAAACGTAGTAAGCAAAATAAGGTTAATTTATCAGATTTAGGCATTCCTATAAAAGCTTTTGATTGAATGGATCTAATCCTAACAGAATAACAGAATTGGAAGGGATCTTGTAGGTCTTCTAGTCCAACTCCATGCTCAAGCAGGAGACCATATACCATTTCAGATAAATGGCTGTCCAGCCTCATCTTAAAAGCTTCCAGTGATGGTGCATCCACAACTTTTGAAGGCAAGCAGTTCCACTGGTTAAATGTTCTCACTGTCAGGAAATTTCTCCTTAATTCTAGGTTGGTTCCCTCCTTGATTAGTTTCCATCCATTGCTTCTTGTCTTGCCTTCTGGTGCTTTGAAAAATGGGTTGACCCCTCATCTTTGGGGCAATTAGAATCTATATAATTATTAACTGATATTTGTACATTAAAATTTATGCCAAAGCTGATAATTGGATTTTCTTTAAATTTACAGTTTTTATTAGTTTATAATATAAAATACAAAAATACTAAAGCAACTAGTAGGAAAAATAAGGGAGGGAAAGGAGAACGGAGAAGTGTAGAAAAGATGGGAGAAAAGAAAAAAAGGAATTGAATTCCGTCTCCCACTGATGCAGTAGAATAAAACAGTAACATCAAACCTCAACTTTTTACTTTTACATATTAGTATAAACTACCCATTTCTACCCTGTTTCCCTGAAAATAAGACCTCCGCGGATAATGAGCCCAGTCGGGCCTTTGAGCACATGCACTAAAATAAGCCCTCCCCAAAAATAAGCCCTCCCCAAAAATATTGCAACACAGCAGCAGCCATGAGATGACCACGCTCGCCACCTCCTGCAACTCAAAAATAATAAGATCTCCCCAAAAATAAGGCCAGGTGCTTATTTCAGGGGTCAAAAGAAAATAAGAACAAATCTAATCAGTAAAACTCAAAATTAAAGTTTCATTTTTTTCCACCTCAAGCACAAAATCCAGAAGTGGTTTCCAAGTAGAAACAAAAATAAATTATATATATATATGTATGTATGTATGTATGTATGTATGTATGTATGTATGTATGTATGTATGTATATCTGATCAAAACAGTCAATTTAGCAATCTCTGCTAACTCCATCTACTTTTGCAGCCATTCATCCATTGTGGGGATCGAAATTTCCTTCCATAATCTTGTTGCCATCAACATATATAACATCAACATTCCATTTTTCCCCCAAGTCTTTTTCCATTTAACCCAAAAGAAAAGTTTCTGGGTTTATCTTTATGTTCACTTTAAGAATTTTCTCTATTAGAATATGAATCCTACTCCAATATTTCTTTGCTTTAACACATGTCTACCATAAATGATAAAATGTCCCTTCTTTACATTTACATTTCCAACATTCAGCTGAAATACCTTTATACATTCTGGATAACGTGTCTGCAGAGGTGGTTCCTACCGGTTCAGCCCAGTTCGGCCGAGTAGGTAGTAACTCAGCCTGCCACACCCCCAAACCTGTCCTATCAGCAGCACGGTAGGCGCCGCCATCTCGTTTTTTGTTTATGCACATAAGCATTTTTCAGTACTGCGCGTGTGCACATAGCGTACATCAAGCGTGTACATGAAGCACACCCAAGCAGCACATCCCTGAGCAAACCGGCAGTAGCAGCAGCCAGAAACCACCCATGCTTGTTTGATGTTAAATACCAGCAATTCTTGCTTGTAGATAATTGCATTTCTTTGGGATATGAGTTTAGTGCTATTTTAGAAGTGCATTCAACCTGTTTTTCAAAAGAAAACTGAATAACAGATGACATATGTTGGAAGATTTGCACCATAAGGCAAATCTTCCAGTTCAGAGAGTGGGTGCTCTTCCTTGGTTCTACCAAAGTCAGGCGCTCTTCTATTTTATCTGCTTTGCTATTTGCATCATTATTTGTATCTTTAAATGTTTCAGTTCCAGACGTCCTTCCATTTTTCTAAACTGGACGTCAGCATACATGGGAGATGAGATCTGATGTGGTAAGGAAGCTCTTATAGCTGACTGTCAGTTCTCCTGCTAGGACAACAAATGAATTATGGCTGCAAACATGGCAAGCCTGCTGGATTCTTGTGGTTCAGTGATGGTCTGTAAGACATACTTTTGAAGTTTTTCTGTTTAAGGTATAAAACTAGATATGTCAGAAAAGAATCCCATAAAATCTCCCAGTCATCTATCTACTTTAGGGAGCAAAACATTAGAACAAGTAATTGCTTACTGTAAATTTTCAAAAAGATTTTCTAGACCTGAAAATTTTGGTAGCTATCTTAAAAGGCTTTTTTTTTTTTGGTAGCATGTTGACCTCAAAAAAATGTAGCTTTTTTTTAAAGACTTTTTTATTAGTATGGGTCTATGTCTTATTTTGTGATTAATATTTTAAAAAATGAAGTAAGATGCATCTGTTTCAAACTCAATTTTTTAACAGAGGAAGCAAATTCTACCTTGAATGTAGGTTCCCTATTATAGAAGACAGCCTATACTTTAGTAGTTATACATTTCCCTGTGAATCTCCTTGATTTTAAGTTTTCCCCTCTAAATGGAGAGTGCTATTATTAATGCACTTCTTCCATTTCTTTGTGTAACCAAAGCAGATGTACGCATTAACACCCTGCCACACCTTGCAGATGGTCAGGCAAAACTCCTGCTACCCATTTTAAGAAAAGTTTAAATTTAGAAAGGTGAGAATATTCACAAATCTTAAAAGAAAAATTACTGGCTGGCAAATAATTCTCCCTCCCATCCTTGACAATACTTTCCTTCATAATGTAGGATGGTCTCCATCTATTTTACCTGTCAAACTTAGAATAGGCTGTTTATAGTCATCTCATTTTAAGAGGAATTAGTAAAACCTTGCCATTCAAAAGACAGGGGTGAAAAAGTTTAATGTTCCTTTAAACACAGCTCTGCAACTTGTTTTTCAAGCCCTTGAATGATCAGTGGGAAGGGGGCTGCTGTCTCCAAATGTGATTGGAAGGATGGTCAAGAATTAGATGTGGCCAGAACAAAAAATGATGTACAATTTTAGCTGAAATGAAATATGATTGATGTGACTCCTTTTATGCATTAAACAGTTTCCTTTATGTTGTATAAGGCTTTCAGTTTGATGATAGAACCTGCAGATACAGCAACTTTCTCTTCCCGATGTCTCTGCAAACAATGAGAACAGCTGTCATGCGTAGCAGATGTGACTGTGGGGTCTAGGATGAAAGACAGCCCGGTTCCATCCATAAACCTGTAGTTTATCCCTTCTTAAATTCATCTCTGAACACCTGACCAGGGACTCTTATTTAGCAAACTGCATGTTTGCACTTGATGCAGGCAGAACCATGCATTGCAGTATCTAGAGGTTGAATCATGGAGACCATGACAATCAGATTAAACTTTGTTAATCTGAGATGTTTCATTGCTCATCCAAGCAACTTCATCAGTTGGAATAAAAATAGCTAGGCAGAGAATCAGAGAGTCATTGGAACTCTTGCCGCACCAACTTTAGGCTAGAGTTTTGGTATGTTCCAATGACTTTCTTTCAAATGAACAAAGTTTGGTCTAGTTGCCGTGATTCAACTTTTAGACACCTTTGGATTGAGTCTTCGTTGACATACATGTGTTGCAGTGGTTTGTTGCTTGGTGATAAAGCTGTCCGGGGGAAGGGGATGTAAAAAAATTCAAGATGGCTGCTGCACTCACAAGATCAAAGTCATGGCACATCAAAAGGAAGCAGAGGTTTGATTGTGTGGGAAGGGAAGCAATCTAGATGTTTTTATCTCCCCTGCAGATGGCATCACTTGGTGACATGTAAACAACAGGTGAGCCACCCACTCATTGGTGGGATTCAAAATTTTTTACTACTGGTTCTGTGAGCGTGGTGTGGCTTGTGGGCATGGCAGGGGAAGGATACTGCAAAATCCCCATTTCCACCCCACTCCTGGAGGAAAGATACTGTAAAATCCCCATTCCCTCTTCACCCCACTAATCTGCTTTCCAGTTCCATTCCGCTATGCAGGGCAACAGAAGAAGACCCAGCCAATCAGCTGGGATGCTGATCAGCTGGGGCTCAGGAGTCAGTGAATAGATGGGTGGCATTTGTTGCTTCTCCAAACTGCTCAAAATTTCCGCTACTGGTTTTCCAGAGCCAGTCAGAACTGCACCCACTATTCCAGGAAATTTGTATTGTATTGTATTGTATTGTATTGTATTGTATTGTATTGTATTGTATTGTATTGTATTGTATTGTATTGTATTGTATTGTATTGTATTGTATTTATTGTATTGTATTTATTGTATTGTATTGTATTGTATTGTATTGTATTGTATTGTATTGTATTGTATTTATTGTATTGTATTGTATTGTATTGTATTGTATTGTATTGTACTGTACTGTATTGTATTGTATTGTATTGTATTGTATTGTATTGTATTGTATTGTATTATTTGTATGCCGCCCTTCTCCGGGAGGACTCAGGGCGGCGAACAATTCAAGGGGGGAAAAGGGGAACATAAAAAGACAAAATACAAATAATAAAAGTAGACAACAGTCGCACAACCATACATGTCGAGAGGGGAGGGAACTCATCACCCCCAGGCCTGCCGGCAAAGCCAGGTTTTGACGGCTTTTCGGAAGGCCTGGAGAGAGGTGAGGGTCCGAATCCCTGCGGGGAGTTCATTCCAGAGGGCCGGAGCTGCCACAGAGAAGGCCCTCCCCCAGGTAATAGCCAGGTGGCATTGGCTGGTAGATGGCACCCGGAGGAGGCCAACCCTGTGAGATCTAATGGGTGGGAGGTAATTGGCAGCAGGCGGTCTCTCAAGTACTCATTTGGATGTGGCTAACAGGAGTTAAGCATAAGGATGATAAAAATCATACCTCACCCCCTTTAAATAGCAGTGGACTTAGCAGTGGACTTATATACCACTTCATAGGCCTTTCAGGCCTCTCTAAGCGGTTTACAGAGAGTCAGCATATTGCCCCCAACAATCTGGGTCCTCATTTTACCCACCTCGGAAGGATGGAAGGCTGAGTCAACCCTGAGCCGGTGAGATTTGAACCGCTGACCTGCTGATCTAGCAGTAGCCTGCAGTGCTGCATTTAACCACTGCGCCACCTTGGCTCTAGGACTCGGGAAGGCCTCTGCAAATGCTTGCTTGAAGGGAAACCTACTATTTATCCCAAAGGCAAAATAAAATTTTACCTTTATTTGTTTCTTTTATGTATATTGCTATTACCCTAACATAGCAATATTTATGCATATGAAAATATATGCACTGTGAAGAAATTCCTGCTGAATTACTTTGATATGAACCCATAACATATGGTCCTTTGGGCACAGTAAGGGATTCTTGGAGGCTTTGGTCACTTGAGATTAAACTGACATCTTTGTTGAATAATCTCAGCTCTCTTGGGTTGTTTTTCCTTTCTGAATCGCAAGGAATTTCAAGGCCGGCAATACTTTAGGAAACACTGTCCTTTTTTCACCCAGCATCTTCTCCGACTGTTCTAGGCTGGAGATGAAACGTTGGTCTCCACCTTCGCTGGGTCATCTCCAGGTCAGCAGATTAGAGAAATCTGCAGAAGAATGAAGAGCCTGTTCTCCAACTGCAGGGCAACTGGCAGCCCGGTTATTAATCTGTCTGATGGCCGCATTTGAACAATGATAGCCATCTGTCAGAAAGGAGCAGGGTGGGCCTCATTAACACACCACTCACCTGCCCTAAGCTACAACTTTCTTATAATAATATCTATCATTCACCTCCAAGGTGTTGCTTCCTTTTTTCCCCCTTCAGTACATGAAATAACAGACACTCCATTTCCTGTCTCCCACTTGTTTACGCAGACAACTGAATTGGCCTGGGGAGGGGGGGGGAGAGAGAGAGCTTTTGCAAAAGGAGAGAGAGAGGAAGGGATCAAGGGAGGGAGGGAGAGAGAGAGAGAAAGAGAGAGAGAGAGAGCGATCCCACAAAGACATATCTACCATCCACCCCTTTTGGAGGGTTTTACTTAGCAGAAAATGTTGGATCGATATTAAGAGGGGAGCTACATGGGAAAACAGGGGTGTTTATTTCATGCAGCCTCCACACCAACATCAAGTCAGATTAGATTTTTCCAAAGGAGAATTGTGCCCCCCACATAGGCTCAAACAGAAGTGCGGGGAAATGCAGTCTCTCTTTTTTCCTTTAAAAGAAGAAGTAAACATATTATGAATCCAACCAAACTCATGGGGGCCAGTCAAAGCATAACGAAACCCCTCTCTGCTTTAATTCTCATTTATCTAGATGGAGAGAGAGAGAACAAAAATGATAAAGGGCCATTAAATGATTATAGGAATCTGCAGCAAGGCAGAGATGGAAATGCGTCAGATTGCTTTAGGTTTTGTGTATTACCTTTTTAAAAAAAAAACTAGATATTCTTCTGCTCTGCACATGCAACCTATTTAAGATCCATGAGTATTTTAAAAGCCGCCCTGCCAATTCCACATAGTAATTAAGTGGCTATTGTTCCAATGTCACAATGATTCCACTATTGGATTTTTAAAAAATAAATAAAAAAAATGCACAGCTATGAGTCATGGGCCGGGTACCACAGCCAAAACCTAAAAAATCTTCTCTAACTGAAAGATAAAGGGAGGGTTATGCTGTTAATTTAAGAGTATACTTATTCTTTACCCATTGTTGGAAGTGACGACAGGCTGAGCAGTTGCTGTATAATATAATGTCAACATCTTGTGATCATTGCCTGTTCATACAGCAACGGCAAACTCCAGCGAGCCACAGAAACGCTATGTTTCGTTTGCTAGTTCATTTCTGTACTTATACAGTGGAAATGGAAGTGTTTGCCAGCCATATAGTGTCAAAGAGATGCTTTTCCACCAGAAGTAAGTGTCAGAGCTGCATAAATATTGTGTGTATATGCGGGTGCACAATGGTACACATACAAAAGGGAGTGTGAATACTTCTACAGTCTATAAATAATGCCGGAGTTCTTCTGAAAGCTGGCTGAAAGCTAAATAGCCATCCAGTTTTTCACTCATCCACCCACAACTCCCGATCCTGGCCGACAGAAGCCGTGGGTGAAACTTGGTGTCTTCTACACACAGAGTAGATGCTGTATAACTGAGTCCGTTTCTGTGCAGAAGTGCCCTTCCAGCCACATCGCAGGATGCTATTACTACAACTTACATCAGCTCACTCAGTCCTGCCTTACAGGTAGTCTTTGACCTATAAGTATTTGTTTAATGATAGTTCAAAAGTACAACGGCCTAGGAAAAAGTGATCTTTCTTCACATTTACAACCATCACACCACCCATGCAGTTATATGATCACAATTCAGGCACTTGAAAATCATGAACGAAGGCAAATATATGTGCATACATACACATTCAGTTTTTCAGCTACTAAGATTGTTGGATGAGGAGGCACAAAAACAGCCAGGAAAGTCTCGGAAACAGACCACTTCATCAGTCAGTAGGAGTGCTGATTTACCACCAGCCTATCAAGTACTTAGAAGGTGAGGGCTAGGCAGCACAAACAACAGCTAATGACTTAAAAGCCAGCCATCAACACACCACAATCAACATCTAAAAAGCCACATACAACAGGCACTATAAATACCACACACAGAACAGCACACATTCTGCTAGAGAAAAGTACTCTGAAGATGGGCTCCAACATGAGTCCAAAAGTTTGGAAAGACAAAACTTCTGGTCCTGGTGACCAACCCAAATTGGATCCTTCAACGTGAAAAACAGCTTGCATTTATGTAGCTCCTGCGGTTATGTGATCACAATTTGTGACCTTCCCAGCTGATTTCTAACAAGCAAGGTCAATTGGGGAAGCCAGCTTCACTTAATGACTGCATGATTCACTTAATAACCATGGTGATTCACTTACTGACCATGGTAAAAATGATCATAAAATCAGGTCCAGTCACATGATGACTCACTTAACTATTGCATTGCTTAGCAACCAAAACTGTACTCTCAATTTTGGTCATACATTGAGGACTATCTGTAGTCAGGTTCAATTATTTCATCAAAGGTGGAACCTACTTTTACCAGCAATAAATTTTACCACAAAAGCTGTGGAATTTTAGCATATCAAGTTATGCTAGGAAATGCCAGATTTACCTTCACTTCCATTTCAAAAGAAGATTGGAAGTCACTTCTTTATAGCTTTCTTTTGTTGGGTTTCCTTCTTTGTCCTTTTTCTTTCATTTCTATTTCCTCATCACTTTTATTTTTCCTTATTTTTCATTTTTCTTTATATTTATATTGTTTTTATCCTGTAAAAAGCCCTTTAATAAATACTTGTTTGTTTTCATTTTTTTCTTTTAATTTGATTTTTTATCTTGCATAAAACTTTTTTTTAATAAAAAAACAATTTTACAAAATAATTGGGTAAAAGCAGCTACAATAAATATGTGTAGCCTGATGGAATGCTACTATTACAAACACAGCTCCCCCCCTTTTTTTAAAAAAAAAAGAACAATAGAGAACTCTGTGTTTTGGTATGAACTGAGAGGATAGCATGGGGCACTCGTTATTTCATAGCATCTACAGTTGTGCCTGTCCGGGGGGGGGGGGGGGGGGGGGAGGAGGATCCTGTTTTAAACCTGGTTGGTTATTCAGCCCTGACTTATTGGCTGGGACACCTCTGTTTTCATCTATTGCCCAGAAACAGAAAGCTATAATTGGATGTCAGTACTCTATGAACACTATAGACTCACAAACTAGTAAAGGTGTCCATTCCGGTAACTTCCTGGTATAGTGAAATATCTGAACCACTCCAGTCAATCTAAGCTGCATTTTAATTGGAGTTTCTTAGTGGAAAGATATTTGGAAATGTCTGACCCATGAAATCAGTATTAAAACATTCTCTTTTGTAGGGTTGTGCAAAGCTCTGGAAAGAGGTATTTTGTGACAAGTCTTTCTCTTTGGATTATTAAAGCAGCGGTGTATTTGCAAAGTTTATATGGCATTGCCTTTGCAATGGTCTTTCTTGCTTAGAAGTCCCTATCTGTAGTTCATATTGATAAGACATGGCAAACATTTACATGCTCCAAGAAAAATGCATGCAGCATTTGGTCAAATCATACTCTGGCATGGCACAACAAGAAAGCAAAACTAATAAACAAGGATAACATTAGAGGGGAAAACTGAAAGTTGCACAGATCTACTGGTTTCCCAAGACATCCTTTTTTCTAACAAAAAAGGTACTTTCTCAGTAATCCCTGGGAATAGCGAATCTGTCTACATTTATTTTATTTCTTTAGCATATTCAAGTCAAAGTGTCTTTTTGGACCAAAAAAGTGGCCTAGTTAAACCATGAAATCAGACAAAGGGTGTTGATCCCTGATTTACTCTGGATATTATTTATTCAAATCATGCAAAATCAGTAACAAATATAACAATAAAAGGAATAGTTGTATCTCCAGAATCTACTTGTTATTTGGGGTAGAGTGGCTTTATGACGAGAGAAAGAAAGAGAGGGAGGGAGGGAGGGAGAATGGGCACTGTATGAGTTATTTTTTTCCAGTCTGAATAGCCAAGCCTCTATTCAGTATGTCTAACTATAACTGAGTACAGCTAGATATGTCAAGCATCAAAAGACACCTGACATAAATCCTTTTTTTCCTGCTCAATCTGTTTGTGTTATGAGGACAGGAGTTCTTCGATGCACAGTCCTTAATTAAGGAAAGGCCAACTCTTGGCTTGCTCCCCCCATTTTCCCTGGACTTACGATCTTCTTTGACAAAATTGTCATTCGTATGCTCTCCGTGAACTCTGTCTCAGCCCCATCTAGTAAGACACCTTTGACCTTTCTTTCAACTTTCAATATATTGTTTAAATCATTCTCCTCTCTGGAGCCTTGGTTTCTTCCATTGTTGGCTTGTAAAAAAAATACCTGTTGGAAAAGGAGTTTGCCGGTGCTGGCATTCCATCTACGTTTCCCGCGTGCAATGATAAGATAGAAGTGGGAATATAATATGGTAGCCAAGGGAAACTGTCTTTCACCCTAAGAAATTATCTGCAAAGATGTTAAGAAGACTTTGTTTCATATTTGATGCATGTAAAGGTTTCAAAATAGTTTGCATTTATTTTATTTTTTTTAACAAGATAAACAAAAGCTACTTCTGAAGCTTGTGCTTCTGGATATTTTTAGCCCATCTTTTTGTCAGAAACCCCCCCACTAATGATAAAAACAAACAGCCAATAGTGTGAGAGCCATGATTCATGAAGCATAAAGAGACACATTTGCCTGCATGGATAATTTGGTCCTAAACAAAGAGTTCGGTTCCACAACTGTGAAGGCCCTAATTTTTGTGACATAGATGACTGGCATAGAAAGAAGATCCTTTGAAGCACATCTAAAAGCAAGTATAGGATGCCAGGTATGTTTTTGTCCCTGTACCAGGAGCCTTTCCTAACAAACTGTGGCAACTTTTATTAAAGAGAAATGCACACACAAATAAGTATAAGTATAATTTTTAAGAAGGCATCAATATTGGTTTAATTTGCTAAGCATTATTTATTTTTTATGTTTGCCTCTCTTTTTTTAATTTAGTATTGTGCACCATTGAGTTGGTGACATGCAGAGTTTGCTATTCCAAATATGTTAATTTATTATTATACGAGGAATTAGATCAGTGTTCGGCCTACATATGATTTAGAACAGTATTTCGCAACGTCAGTGATTAAAATATGTGGACTTCAAGTCCCAGCATTCCGCAGCCAGCATCACCTATGTTAAAAGTTACTGAGGTCGGGAAATATTGGTTTAGAGCATGGGTGTCAAACTCAATCATGTCATGTGATGACATATTGTGACATTTTTGCCATTGCGGAGCCGGGATGGGCGTGGCCTGTGTGTGATACATCTGGCCCATGGGCCACCAGTTTGACAGGCCTGGTTTAGAGTTAGGAATTGGTCAAAAGTAGTCCTGAGAACTATTTGGTGGTCCTGGTGACCATTTGGCAATTCTGATACCAAGGTTTGAGTACCAGTAGTTGGCACTTAGAAATATTTTTGCCTTTTTGCATACAGATTTTCAATGGCCAGATAGTGATCTTTGAGGATAACAGTGTTCTAGGAAAGCAGAGCTCTGCTTAAGTCCTCATAGCTGTAATGTAGAAAGAAGTGGAAGTATTTCAGAACAATTCATAAATGCTAAAACAATTTCATCTTAAAAATAGGTCAATGTTCTATTAGATAAAACAACCATAAAATCTCTTTCCCCACTGCCTGCTTTAAACGTGCAGAAAAAATATAATAGATTTTTAAAAAAGAAATTGACAGAAATGGTCTGTTTGAGCTTATGTTACAATAACTACTCAAAAACAGCTGCCATTTCATGGTTTTGTGTAATTTGAATAATTTCATATACAAATTCTTTTTAACTCATTCCTTTTAAGGCAGACATTATTTGAAGCAGTAGTGAAAAGATCTAATAAAAGACAATAGTTGTATCTAGAAAGACATTGAAACATGCAATGAATTTTTTTGTCTGGAAATAATTATGTAAGGGGGGGGAGAAATAGGAGTACCTTTTGCCACGGTTGAAGATTTTAAGAAATTGGGAGAAGAGACTTCTACATCAGCACAGATGGCCAGTTTTTTGCTTCTTGGTTTAGACCAGCCACATTGTTTATAGTTCCAGAATCTCAATTAGAAATGATAAAATAAAAAATAAATAACACAACCTGCTCTTAGGACCACTACTCTGTGGAAACTAACCAGGGTGGAGTGAGAGACACAGGTAATTAAGTTGGGTTCCTACCCAGAGTCCTAAATGATAAATTAGAACAGAACAGAACAGAACAGAACAGAATAGAATAGAATAGAATAGAATAGAATAGAATAGAATAGAATAGAATAGAATAGAATTCTTTATTGGCCAAGTGTGATTGGACACACAAGGAATTTGTCTTCGGAGCTTAAGCTCTCAGTGTACAAAAAATACATTCATCAAGAATCATAAAACGCATCACTTAGTGATAGTCATAGAATACTAAATAAGCGATCAAAATCATACTAGGAAACTAAATAAAACAATATGCATCTAAAGACTCAAGCAACAAGGTTATAGCCATAAGTAGAAGGAGATGGTTAAGAGGAAGGATGAGAAGAAGAAGAATAGTAATACAGTCTTAGTAAATAGTTTGACAGTGTTGTGGGAATTAGTTGTTTAGCAGAGTGAGAAAAAAACTGTCCTTGTGTCTAGCTGTTCTGGTGTGTTCAAGAGCCAAGGTGGCGCAGTGGTTAAATGCAGCACTGCAAGCTACTGCTAGATCAGCAGGTCAGCGGTTCAAATCTCACCGGCTCAGGGTTGACTCAGCCTTCCATCCTTCCGAGGTGGGTAAAATGAGGACCCAGATTGTTGGGGGCAATATGCTGACTCTCTGTAAACCGCTTAGAGAGGCCTGAAAGGCCTATGAAGCGGTATATAAGTCTACTGCTATTGCTATTACTGCTATTGGTGTGTAATGCTCTATAACTTTGTTTTGAAGATAGAAATTGAACCAATGTATGTCCAGAATGTGAGGGGTATGTAGATATTTTCACATCCCTCTTTTTGACTCATGCAGCATACAGGTCTTCAGTGGAAGACAGGTTGATAACAATTGTTTTTAGTCCTTCAATCCAATCAAATGCAATGGAGTGGGGTGGAGCAGGAGTAAGGAGAGGAAACTCCTGCCCCAATATACATCAGTTTGAATTCCCAGAACACAAGTACAACAAGCAAACAAGAATAATCAACATCTTGCCATAATCAGCCTCTCTATTGCAAATTTTTTTCCAACAAAGATAAAACATATTGAATACCGAATGGGAAAGAGACAGATGTTCTGCAAACCAAAACAGCTTGCATCTTCCACCACTTCTAGAAATTCTAGGGCATTCATTCCACCAATAAAGAAAAGATTACAGATTAACAGCTAGCTACACTTAAGAGACTGAGTTAAATCCGATCAATTTAGAGTCCACCTTCTCCACCTATTTTATTTGGCTAAATTCTCCCTTTGTCCAATTTCCTTGGATGTTTTGAACTTTGCATCTTTTGTGCACCGATGCTTCCCTCCTACTTGAGGTGTGTGTGTGTGTGTGTGTGTGTGTGTGTGAGTGTGTGTGTGTGTGTGTGTGTGTGTGTGTGTGAGAGAGAGAGAGAGAGAGAGAGAGAGGGAGAGAGAGAGAGAGAAAACACATACAAACCACATAATGTATAATTGCTGAGGCTTTCCAAACGGATGCCCGGCAAGTGAATACACGGCTATTGCTCTGTCAAATGTGACTCAGTGGGAAAGCTATTGGGTTTACAGAAGAGGCAAACATTTCAGGCACGCCATTCTGGGGTAATGAAGCATGGCAACCAAATATACCTGTGCAACATTTGATAAAGATGAGCTGACATGCCAGTCCAAATAGGTTCTTTTGTGCACCTGCACGTGTCTGCCATCATTGCTTTCATCTGAAAACGGGAAGGAAGCAGTTGCAGCTGGCAGGATCCAAGGGGCGGGGGGGAGAGAGAGCAATGCCGCACCATTTAGCTATTTTACCTCTGGCCTTCATTTCACACCCTTATTTTAATTTTTATGTGTTTCTCTTCCGGGCAAAGAAAAAAAAAGACCAAGTTGTATTTTTTTTTCCCCATCTCATTCTCGCCTTCTAATTCTTCGCGAAGAGCTAAATAACAGGATAATAGGACAATCCCAGGTAGATTATGCTTTGAATCTGTAACTGAAAATGCTTCTGGGCAAGGCCAGGCTGGAGAGAAAGACTAGACAGTGGAAGGAGGTGAAAGTCATTACTTCGGTTTGATTAATGTAAGACACAATTAACAACTACAGAAACACAATACTACGCCAGGTAATCCGAAAGCAAGATTGTGCTGGGTGCATTTCTTTTGCCGAAATAGAATGTGCCACTTCTGTTCTTTGGAGTAATGAAAGTTGCTCCTGAGGAGGTAGGATAAGCGTGCCTTTCTGCTGTATGCAGAAAAACAAGAATGTTGAAAATTCAGAACCTGATGCATTGGCGTGTGTGTTTTGGCACATCTACCACAAAATGTTTTCAGTCTTCAGACAACCTTCACATGTACACTGGAATTGACTTTCTACAAATTACAATCTCTGGAATTATTATACCCTGTTTCCCTGAAAATAAGACCACCCTGGATAATAAGCTCAATCCGGTTTTTGAGTGCATGCACTAAAATAAGCCCTCCCTGAAAATTTGTAATTTTGTAATTTTAATTGAATTGAATTGAATTGAATTTATTGCATTTATATGACGCCCTTTTCCCCAAAGGGGACTCAGGGTGGCTCACAATCCAAGTCAGGGACGGCGGTACAGATAAGGGATAAAAAAGACGAACAGAACAATACACAATTTAAAAGCACACAACAACCATACCATTCGAGGGGGGGCAAAAGCTCTTTAGCCCCAGGCCTGTTGGAACAGCCAGGTTTTAAGGGCTTTGCGAAGGTCTGGAGGGTGGTGAGGGTTCGAATCTCCACGGGGAGCTCGTTCCAGAGGGTCAGAGCAGCCACAGAGAAGGCTCTCCTCCGAGTAGTCGCCAGTCGGCATTGGCCAGCGGATGGAATTCGGAGGAGGCCTAATCTGTGGGATCTAATCGGTCTATTGGAGGTAATTGGCAGCAGGCGGTCTCTCAAGTACCCAGGTCCAATACCATGAAGGGCTTTATAAGTGATAGATTTGTATGCCACCCAATCCCGCAGGACTCCGGGCGGCTTACATAAAAGCAGTTTAAAAATATTTTAAAAGATTTAAAAATACAAGACAGAGAGTTAAAAACAAAACACAACACGCACTCAATTTTAATGGGGGCTGAAGTTCAATCAAGACCAACAGCCCCAGGCCTGCCGGAACAGCCAGGTCTTAACAGACTTACGGAAGGCCAAGAGAGTGGGGAGGGTCCGGATCTCAGGGGGTAGATCGTTCCAAAGGGCCGGGGCAGCAACAGAGAAGGCTCTCCCCCTTATGGCAGCAGCCATGAGGTTACCACACTCTTTGCCTCCTGCACCTCAAAAATAATAAGACCTCCCTGAAAATTAGACCAAGCACTTATTTCGGGGGTCAAAAGAAAATGAGACCCTTTCTTATTTTCAAGGAATTTCTGTAATAATGCCAGCAGGGGATGAAAACTGTACTTTTTGGAGTTCACAATGCTCTGACAATAGACAACTGTAGGCACTTGCCATATCCTAAATAAATAAATCTCTTGGCAGAATCCTTTCTGCCTGTTTGTTTTAGGATAGGAGGATGTGTGGTGTGGGTGAGGGCCCAGCTTTTACAATTACATCTATTTTGGGGGAGTACATTGGGTGTGAACATTCATGAGAAAAGGTAACCGAATTGACATCATGGATCTACTAACAAAGCAAAATAATGTGTGACCTTTCTACAATGATGTTCTGATGAAGCTGACATCATTATATTTTCTACCAGATTCCTATGGGAACTGAGTTAACAGAATAACAGTGTTGGAAGGGGCCTTGGAGGTCTTCTAGTCCAACCCCCTGCTAAGGCAGAAAACCCTATAACATTTTATACAAATGGTTGTCCCAATCTCTTCTTAAAAACATCCAGTGTTGGAACATCCACAACTCCTGGAAGCAAGTCATTCCACTGATTAATTGTTCTGACTGTCAGGAAATTTCTCCTTAGTTCTAAGTTGCTTCTCGCTTACATTTGTAAAATAAAATAAGTGTCTGTCTGGAGCCCAGGGCTTTATTTTAAAATGTATTCCGCTACAGACAAAAGGGTGATATTAGGCCAATTCTCTCCCAGCCCAACTTACATCACAGCAGAGGTGGGTTGCTTCCGGTTCGGTCCAGTTCGGCCAAACCAGTAGTGGTGATTTGGCCTGGGTCACAGAACCGGCAGTGACGCAGGAAATCATTTCACAGCCAGGAAATCATTTCACAGCCCTGAAATGATTTCCTGGTCTCTTCTGCCATTGTCGGCATGTTTATGTGCATGCACAAAACAATTTTAGTCAACTGCACATGTGCGAACAATAGCAGTTGGCGCACACATGCAGCTAACCGGTACCAACTGGTTCAGGAACCCACCCCTGCATCACAGGGTTGTTATTGTGGAGAAAATAGGGAGAGGAGGAGAGGAGGGAGTATTAGCTATATTGGCTGCCTTATTTATAAAAATATTAAGGTCGGGATAAAAGAAATCTTAAAAACAGGAGTATGGGGGACTAAAGACAGTAGAAGACCAGGCTATGGGTGGGATAGAAAGGTAAGAAATGATAGGATATTTTGTTTCTGCTTTGCATTCATATTAAGCTGGATTCACTGTTTTTTTATATGAGTTTCCCCTGGCTTTGATTAATTCCTGTGCATTTTTTTTCCATTGGTGTAATCTCTGCCTATTTTCAGTCAGTGAAATTGTATTTCAGATCACTGACACAGAACTAAAATATATATATATAGTATGTTGTAAAAGAGACTACAATGTGGCATGCATAATAAAAAGCTTGAACTTGTGCATAGCCTGTTTTCTTAGTCTTTTGGTAGGGTAGTATAGGGATACTACCCTAGCCTTAGAGTAGTATCTGTGCAGGGGTGCGATTCTACCCATTTGGACCAGTTTGTGCGAAGCGGTAGCTTTGAAGATCAGCTGAGAGCGAAACGGTTTGCTCCGACCTCCAGGTGGGCCCGCCTGCCCGCCCCTGCATTATACTGACATATTTCCCCTTTTTAGTCCAGCTGCCGCCCATCCGCTGTTTTACTCCCTGGGGCTGCAGTAGAAGGAAACTGTTTTAGCTTTGTTTAAAAACCACTGCGCGTGTGCAACGCGAACCAATTGCTAAACTGGGTGAATCACACCACTGTATCTGTGCCTATTTCATCTGCAAAATTTGTGGGTGGTGGGGGATTTGAGCCAAGGTGGCGCAGTGGTTAGGGTGCAGTACTGCAGGCCACTTCAGCTGACTGTTATCTGCAGTTCAGCGGTTCAAATCTCACCGGCTCAAGGTTGACTCAGCCTTCCATCCTTCCGAGGTGGGTGAAATGCGGACCCAGCCTGTGGGGGCGATATGCTGACTCTGTAAAACTGCTTATGAAGCGGTATATAAGTCTAACTGCTATTGCTATTTTGAGAAAACTATGCCCAGTTTGTCTTCTATAAAATAGATAGCAGATATGTGATTTCCTTTTGGAACTAGCTTTGCTTTGCTCTTAACATCTTGCCTAAAGCATATGTTCATGATTTGTGAGATTGGGCAATGAATGGGAGAGAAAAATGAGGAGTTCAAACACTGAGTTGATACTTTGAAATCCAGATGTCATATTATCTTATCATGTAGATTTTAAGTTATACTGGTTAAGTTAAGTTAACCAGTTCTGGGTTGCAATTTATTTTACTACCGGTTCGCTCGTGTGCTCACACAATCGCGGAATGCTTCTGTGCATGCACAGAAGTGTACGGGTGAGTGGGCGGAGCCACCACTACTGGATCACCCGATCTGAGGCAAACCAGCAGCAACCCACCTCTGATCTTAACCTGAAAAGGCAGTCCTTGGGAAATATCGGTTTTATGATGGGTGTACATGAAGATCAGAAATATTTCCTCCATGCAAGTGGATCTTCTGTAAAATGAACAATTTCTCAGTTTTAGACTTTATGCTTTGTGGTGGGTATCATATGCATTTTAAAAAAATAGAAGAAACTATTTATGTGGAAAGTATTTATTTATCTAAAACAAAAGTAATTGAGTGTTTTTTTTTACACAGTTCTGCACATATGGGCTAAAGGGACACAGAAATATAATAGTCTTGGTTTGACCACAAAAGGACTGAATCAATGCATGTCGTTTATCGTCTCATAAAGATGGTGTCTGAGAATGGCTTTAAATATTATCCTAATCAGATTCTGTATAAATGTTCCAATCAAACTTCAGGCAAACACCAGACTTTTTCTAGATAGCCTTGATGAAGAACCCAAATATTTCCTATAATCATTTATAGCCAAGCATTAAAAGGCTTTTGGGAGACCCTCGAGTCATTGGATTGTAGGGCTCTCCAATGTTTCAAATTTAAAGGAAGAAATGGTCCTCTCTGAACGTACTTCGTTCCTGTCTGCAACTCCTTAAATCAAATGAGTCTTTTTCTAGGAACTCATGGCAGCTACAGTTGACAGCTGTGCAATCTGTAGGAGAAAAAAAGCAGGGTTTTTTAAAGATCCAAAATGCTGCACAAGCCAGTCTGATTATCTCCTCCTGTTGGAATATCACAGTTGTGTGATCACAACATTTGGAAGCTAAATAAAAAAGGCTCCTCTCTCGTAGATGCAGTGCAAGGCCTATACATAAAGGTTTTAATTGGGGTTCAGTTAGGTGGCCATTCCAGGAAGTGCTGCAAAGCAGCCTTTATGAAAAACCTTGCCTTAAAAAATGGACATTTCTGATCTGGGAGAGGGAGAGAGAGGGAAAGAAGGAGAGGGAGAAAGGGAGGGAGAGAGGAGATGGAATGAGGGAGAGGAAGAGGGAAGGAGAGGGAGGGAGGGGGAGAGGAAGAGAGGGGGAGGGGGAGGGAGATGAAGGGAAGGAGATGGAGGGAGGGAGATGGAGAGAGAGGGAGGAGTAGTGAGTGGGAGGTGGGGAGAGAGAGGGAGAGAGGGACAGGAGGAGAGAGGGAGAGGGAGAGAGGGACAGGAGGAGAGAGGGAGAGGGAGAGAGAGGTAGAGGGGGGAGAGGGAGATAGGAGGGAAGGAGGGAAGGAGGGTGGGTGGGAGAGGGAGACAGGGGGGAGAGGAGAGAGAGAGGAAGGGAGAGGGAGAGAGAGATCCTAAGTACAGTGTACAAGTTCAAATGTTTTCTGTCAAGATCCATTGTTTAATTCTTTTATTCCCTGCTGGGCATGTTAGCTCAGGTTCCAGTCATGTGAATTAGCTGTGAGACACACATTACACAGTTAATTACCACTATCCAAGAATGCCCTCCAGTCTTTGGGAAGGAACATAATTTAGTAGCAGAGTTCATTATTTGCATACAAACGTTTCTTTACTGGATCCTAGTATCCCAAGGAAAATCTGTATCTGAAGCACCAGAGAGTTCCTGAGGTCCTGTTGAAACATCATTGAGCTAATCAAACCAATTTTAGACCAACAGTTTAAATTTAGGAAGTTACCTACTTATGCTTCTAGCAGCTGGTTTAGAACAAGTCACTTGGTATACTAATTACATCCTGACAGAATCATAAGAGCCAACAGATTGCTGGCTACTATAATTCATAAAATATGTGCAGTTGTTTACCGTAGTGAGGTGCAGAGTGTATACTTGCTATTAAATCAAACAACTCTTTCCATTTATCATTTCTATCCCTTAGATTTGTGTGCATGTATAATCCAGGCACAATTTCTAAATGCTTAATGTAATGCTGGCGATACTTGGGTTACTGATTCAGTATCAAAGCACATCTATTAAATATGTCCTTGTTTCTGGTGGGTTTCTCCCCCCCCCATCCCCCTTCAACTCCATAAGATGCCACACTGAGCCACAGATCCTTATTCAGGTAGTCCTTGACCTGCAATCACAATTGAACCCAAAATGAATTTTGCCCCATTTTTCAACTTCTATTGCCACTGTTTTTAAGTGAATCTGGCTTCCCATTGACTTTGCTGATCAAAAAGTTACAAAAGGCAATTATATCAGTGATGGGATTCAAATTTTTTTATTCCCAGTTCTGTGGGTATGACTTGGTGGGCATGGCAGGGGAAAGATACTGTAAAATCTCCATTCCCTCCCCACTCCAGGGGAAAGTTACTGCAAAATCCCCATTCCCTCCTGATCATCTGGGACTCGGGTGGCCGAGAATTGATGGGGCCAGTCAGAGGTGGTATTTACCAGTTCTTAAAATTACTCAAAATTTCCACTATCGGTTCTCCAGAACTGGTCAGAATCTGCTGAATAGCACCTCTGGATTATATGACCCTGAGCTAGCAACTGGCATGTTTTTATGACCGCAACTGTCATAAATACAATGCCAGTTGCCAAGCATGCAACTAAGGTATTGTCTAAAAATCAGGCCACAAAAGATTGGTTTGACCAGATTTGCCCCACAGGGATTTTATAAGACCAAACTATGGGATGCAGGTTCATCTGGTGTCTTAATTGTATCTAATTAACATAGGAGCAGTTTTTAAACACACACTCCAAATTGTTACTGTTTCATTTGTGTTAATTTGTGATATAAATGAAACAAGGGGCCACTTTAAGCAAAGGATTTTAGAAATGTTAAGGCAAATATTAGGAAAAGGGAAATGACTTAGAAGGAAGATTTTTTTAAAAATATTGCTGTCCTTGGTTACTTTATATAAAGTACAGCACATGAATTTTTAAATTGGCGATAAAGAATGGCTTTGAAACAATGTGTTTTTCTGCAAGTAAGAAGACTGAAAGCTAGTGAAATAAGACACTAACTAATGAATTATTGTGATACAGACTTCAGTGCAAATTCAAAAAGACTTAGAATAAGGTCCTCTGTTTTGCTTTCACAGAATGAATCATCTCTTTTCAAGCACATGTTCCTTTTCACATATCATGCATTTATTCAGTCTCTACTTATCAAAGAGCAGCTATGGTTTGTTTGTTTTTTCATTTATTTGTAATTCCTATTCATCAGGTGCTTATTATAAGGTAGAATCCAGTTAAACCAGAGGTGGGTTCCTACCAGTTCACACCTATTCGGTAGAACCAGTTCATCAAATCTACCGAACCGGTTAGAAGAGGTTCCACCAGTGGACCCGGAAAGCAGGCCACACCTACAGAAGAGGTTCCAAAAAATTTTGAAACCCACCATTAGTCTTTGGATATGATTATTCTACACTATCATGCTCCTATTTATAAAACTCAGTGCCTCTGTGAAAGGTAAGGATGACTACTGCATTTGTGGTGCAATCAGAACATTTCGTGTGTTGAAGTTGTTTTAATGCAAACCAAAGATGCCTTTTGAAAAACAAGTTTACATCATATTCTTATGCATGCCAGTGCTGTGTGTGAGGTAATTTAAGGTGGTTCTGACAAGTGTCATCGGCATCTTCATATCCGGTCACATGGGCGGCAAGCAACTTCCATCCGGTCACATGGGCGGCAAGCCACTCCCACAAAGGAGGCCACACCCACAGAGTCGGTTCAAACAATTTTTGAAACCCACCACTGAGTTAAACTGATTATAAAATAGAAGCAAAGGCCACTCAAGAAATCAGAGGAACCAACATGCAATGCAAAGAATGAGAAAGCACGAATTCTGGTAGAAACGAATGTTAGTGCTGGGAGATTTTAGCTACTGACAACATTGAATAACTAGACATCACCCTGAGAAGGTATTTGCTCTAATAGTTGCTCTCTGGGCTTCCAGATGATGGAGCACATGTAGTTTTTAATTGATGCTGTAATTGTTAGATAGGGATGCTGTACTTTTATTGCTTTATACTCTGCTCCGAGGTCTTTTAAGAGAAAGGTATATAAATAAAATTCTTATTATGAATGAAAAGGAGGGAAAAAAAAGATAAATAGGTAGGAAGAAACATATATCAATCATTCATATCCCAAGCAAAGGAAAGATTAGTATAATAAGATAGCAAGCAAGATGGATTCTAATCAATAAGTATAAATAATCTAATCTGACGTCCTTATTTTGCATTGGCAATTGTTTCCAGGCTATTTTCAAAGGCCGTTTTACATCAAATGTATAAATGCAAGAGCTAAATTATGCGGTCAATTGTTTCAGTTCAGTTCAGTATAGAATTTCTGTACCGTTTTTCATTTTTAAAAAAATCCTAAAGTGGCTTCCATTTTAAAAAGGAAAACTGTAATTCCAATAACTACAATAAATATTTTTTTAAAATCAAAAATTAGAACAGTACGACTAAAACAAAAATAATAAAGAACAATAATTAGGGCTGTTGACTGAATAAGAAAACAAAGAACATAAGTTGAGAAAACAGCTGCAGATGCTCTAAAGGTCCTTAGCTTCATCCTTTCATAATCAATTAAAAATGTCTCAAGAAAAGGTAGACTTGACAACGCCCAATGCACCACCGTTTATATGATTTTGCATTTGTGGGTCTCAAGTATTCTGTTGCATCTTTCTATGGGAACAACAAGCATTCACGGCTGCGAATAGTAACATGTTAGTGAGACACCACAAGCATTTTGTGCAAAAGATCTGAGGCTCACTCCCCAACATCTCCAAGTGGAGCACGGGCTCCCCCTGGGAAGTTCATGCCCTGCTGGGTGAATAATATTGCATCTGAATCAATAAAAGGCAGCTTCCTTCACTCCAACTGTAGCTGACTACAAAGTGACCCAGTCGACTGATGGCTCTGTCATGGCCAGATCAGTTTTCAGTCTATGATGAGAACTGTAAATCTCTCTGAAAGCAATGGCATTTAATTGTAAGCAAATGCAGAAAAGATTTCAGGTGGTAATCTACAATTTGATCTATGAACATTTAGTCCATTTTTTCCCCTTCTGAAGCAGTTTTAACAATGAAGCTCCACAGAATTTTGTTTTAACCTTGAGAGAGGTATAAGAGGCAGATAGGACAACTACTTAACTAATGAAAACAAAGTCCAGTGCCTAGGCAGATCTATCATGCAGATACTTTGTTTTCCAACCTGCCTGATTAACTATTTTAGGGTATAGAACTAGACTAAAAGATTACTTTAGCTCAAACATGTAAAAGGTTTATATTAAAATAAAGACAATTGTACTTTCTTACTTCCTACAAGCTCCTTCCTACAAGTTATAAACCAATGGAGGGGAAAGAGAAGCATTATAGTGATGGTCATTCTGCTACCCACCCACTTTTCCTCTGAAAGATACCATAGCTTCCTTTGCTCCTTCTACCATTCTTGGTTTCCACATCTACATTTCCAAAATATTCAAACATTGCCAATGAGATGAGATGAATGGTCCTTGGAGACCCCTGTGGGACACAGGCAGAGGTGGGTTGCTCCCGGTTTGTCCCAGATCGTATGAACCAATAGTGGTGGCAGCGGGAGGCTCCACCCACCCTCCCAGATGCTTCTGCACATGCATAGAAGCGTCACGCATGCACTGGTAGCCCCAGGATTTGCAGCCCACCACACAGGGCCGCACCATTTTCTCCACCTAAATCAATACCTCAAAGGCAGCTTGGCAGTCCTCCAATACTGTTGAAAAACTTACCCGTTCAGATGTTTTGACTCCACCTTGTTGATGTCTTCTCTCTTAATAGGCGTTTAGGTGTTCATGGTGAAATGAGACTGCCTTTTGTTTGTTTGTTTGAGACTTATTTAAGTTCTCCTTACATGTTTAATAGTGTAGTGAATTTTCTTAGCACTGAAGAACCCTTTAAATTCTGTTTTTATGTATTTTACTGTTGTAAACCACTGGAAAGCTCATGTTTAGGCAGTACACAAATGTATACTTTGTGTCTGGGTAGTAAACAAATATAAATAAATTAACAAACATTCCAAAATAAAGACAATGAAGCCAGATACTGTTAGTTTTGGCAGGGACATATGAGTATATCTCATACTGACCTCTTCAAATGGTAGCATGTCGAGAAATAAAACCAAATAATGAACTCACTTGCTGTATACGTTATATGCTCAATAGTCAGTTAACTATAGTTTGACTCTTTAGCTTATTTTATTTTAATTGCTCTATAAGCATATTGATGTTATGTAGATAATCATCATGTATGTGCACCTCTATTTGTTTAATAGGTTTGTTGTGTCACTTTTTGTTTCCTATACTTTTAATTTTATTTCAAAGTATTTTTTGGAGGATAAGTACTATTCTTCCCCTTAATAAATATAAAATAGCAATAATTGCAGTATTTATGATTTAGCTATACTAATGTTCTCTTACTATTTGTGAATTCATAAATGAAACATAAAACAGACTTGCTGTGATATTGCAAGCAGAAAGAAAATAAAACTCACACTTCTCTACCTCCTGGGGAAAGTCAACAGACAACGTTGTTGCTGTTATGATGTGTTAATGGGCTTACAAAAAAAATATTTCATCTGATTTCGAATAGACTTCTTAAAATCTTCAAGAGGGAAAGGATTCCTTTTTAAAACATGGCTTGCTTGTTTGGATCGCCTGCGTTTAAAATTTAAATGTAGGAAAATATTCTGGCGACAACAATATGTTGTTAAATATACTTTACATGTTTAAAGTACATTGTAGGTGCTTTGTGCTAGAGGAAATATAAATAGTTTGATCCTTGAGTTTAGCAGAGATGGGAATAAGTGGCATTGTTTAGTTTTATTCTACTATGATTATTGCACAAAGAAAAAAATATCAAGATTTATAGAGAAGTTCCTAGGAGAAGAAAGTTCCATCTTCATCTCCACTGTGATAGTATTTGATTTTCTCATTTCCCCCAAAAATCTTTGTCTTATGGAAAGAGCTGCATTTCCTTAACTCCCCCAAACCCAAGGGCATTTCCTGAGTATATGATTTCCTTTTTAACTATGTAACATGCTTTGACACATGTCTGACAACAGAGGGAGGAACCCTGAAGATAATAGACTTCAATCATCCCCTTTCCATTAATTCCATTCTCTCCTTTACTTGCAGTACATTACTACTTACTCAGAACTTCACTGCTGGGGGTTCAATGTCATTCTCTATTCAGAGAAAAGTAGGAACAATTTCAATGTTTCTCGGTCCTTAAACACCTTTCATTTCCCCTAATAAAATTATATATTTTGACAAAGGGAAATTCAAGACAGAAGGTTGTCTCCATCTTGCTTGTCTCCCATGCTGCTTGCTGCTCTTTCATAAACCAGCTTCATAAATTTCAGTCCGGTTAGCGGTATGTTAGTGATGAGGTCATGTTGTGCTCAGTTTACACCATGGGTGTCAAACTCGCGGAGTCATGTTGCTGCACATGATGTTTTGCAATGTTTTCCCTCTTTGCGGAGCATGTGATGCATCCGGCCTACAGACCACCAATTTGACACCCTTGGACACTATCACCTGACTAGTTCACTATCGCCCTCCACCCGACAAATCATTGGAGGAAACCAATACCATGAGTACTAACACAATCGTTATTGTAAGGTTACATTAACAGAATCTTGCAAATCTGAAAGCATATGTCCCCCATTTATTGTTGTTGTTGTCGTCGTCATCATCATCATCATCATCATCATCATCATCCAGGGGCTTAGAGGGATCTCTTCTCAGGTGCTTTCCACATCCCTCCTGTTTCTTCTATGAGCCAAGATGTCCCTTATATATTGCCTTGGCTATGAATCTTCCTTCTCTTTTCTCAAAGTTATTACCACAGTCCAAGGATATTCTCACATTGCACTTGTTCCTCTACTTCTTAAGAAAGAAAAGAGAGCATATTACCCAGCCTAAAGAGAAATGAAAACTTGGACATGTAGCATGGAGCATGGGCTTCTAGAATAGAGTTCAGTTCATTATTTAAAAGCTATCAATGGGTTAACTGCAAAAGAAAATGTTTTTAAAAAGCTATTTGTGACCAGCAAAGCATAGTAGTCTGATTCTCCAGGACAATATGGCTGCATCAGGGAGCAGCAACCATGTGCTCTGTGGAGAGGTTGTGCCAAGTCATTGCAACTGATCAGACCTGTGGCTACTACTAGAATGAAACAAAGCACTGCAGATGGTGTGCTCTGAAGGGCTTAAGATTGTTCAGGTTGGAAAAAGCAATTTTTAATCTTGTAACAAAGCAATAGATCTATCTTCCAAAGAATATTGATAGTAATTTTAAAAATCTGAGTCTAGTAGGTTAAAAGCATCACAATAGAGCCAAGGTGGCACAGTGGATAAATGCAGCAATGCAGGCTACTTCAGCTGACTGCAGTTCGGCTGTTCAAATCTCACCGGCTCAAGGTTGACTCAGCCTTCCATCCTTCCAAGGTGGGTAAAATGAGGACCCGGATTGTTGGGGGCAATATGCTGACTCTGTAAACCACTTAGAGAGGGCTGAAAGCCCTATGAAGCGGTATATAAGTCTAACTGCTATTGCTATTGCTACTTTGGATATAGTCAGTGGGCTGCTGCTAGTTTCAACTGTCTCAGGAGAACCAGTAGTTCCGACGATCAGCTGGCCCTGCCCACCTGCACCCGCCCTATCCTGTCCTAGTTTTCTTTCTTTCTGGCTCAGCTGATTCATGCGGCACAGCTGATTTCTGCGCCTCCGCTGTTCTGCTTACTGGGGCTGCCTTAGAAGATAAGTAGCTAAGCTTCAAATTGCTGTATTTTGAATGGTGCATGCAAGTGTGTTAGGCGTGCATGCATATTAGGCACATGTGTGTGCAAAGCGCTCATGCACACAAGGTGTGTGTGCACACAAAGCAATCACCGCACCCAGTGGTGGGCTTCAGCCAGTTGGCATCATTTCGAGAGAACCAGTTGTTAACTTTCTGAGCAATTTGATGAACTGGTTGTGGAAGAAATCAGTAGTTAAATTATTTGAATCCCACCATTGACCGCACCGGTTATTAAACTGGTTGCAGCCCATCACTGGATATAGTGCAGGGATGGGCAACTATGGCCACTTTACGAACTTTACAACTTGTGGACTTCAACTCCCAGAATGCCTGAGCCAGCTATAGTGGATAAATAATGTCTTCCTGAATGTAGATCTAAGCACTCATGCTCTGTAGCATTTCCACGGAGTTTACCTAAACTTTACAATTTAATTTCAAAAACATCTTAGCTAGGAGAAAACTATGTTCAGCTTTACGATTTTTCCAATTTCAGCCTGCATTTTGTTTGCCATCTTTATTATTCTATTCCCATTCTACCTTTCAAGGATGTGCTATTTCATCTCACAGAGAAGCAAACAATAAAAAACCCTCACCATAAATGTCTTTATCCAAAGTTTACTGAATTCTCCCCCTCCCCCCTGGGTGGGCTTCAATGTTTGTGTGTTAATCATCAGATGTATAACCTATCAATAGAAGGACAAACAGGGACAAGGTCAGAAGAAAATATACTTTAAAATAGCTTCTAAGCAGGCAGTGGAATTAGGACTGATTTATGAATGTATTTTCACAATTTACTAGAAAATTTGTAATGTCTCGGCAGCCTGGCACAAAAAAAGAAGTGAGGGTAATGTGAAGGAATGCTTCTATTCCACTTTATTGTAAAATTATCCCATGTTACCTGCTCTAATCCCCTGAAAACAAATTAAATCCTCACTAAGCTGACTTTAAATCAATAGTTTCATTTAAGAATAGTGTGACTTAATAAAAATAAAAAACTAACTGGTCCAGCCAATTTAAGAGGGAAATAAATCATTGCCCAAGGAAAGGAACAGATTTGACTTGTATATGGGCCATAGTTTTGTTGAGGGGGATGAGCTGGCTGTCTGAATTAACTCGGCGTATATTATAAACCACCTTAGTTGTATTCCAAAATCTATTCATTTGTATAGGGAGGTGGGGATTGGAGAAAAAGAACTACCTCAAATGTGGTAACGTTAGAGACTCTGAAGCAATACATCTAGGAATAATGCTTTTTAAAAAATAAATAGAGTTTTATAAAGTTTTTAAGAAGATGTTGAAAAACAATTTGCCTGAAGTGGTGTAGGGTTTCCTGCCTAAGCATGGGGTTGGACTAGAAGACCTCCAAGGTCCCTTCCAACTCTATTATTCTGTATTCTGTAATGCCCAGTATAAACTTGAAAGCAAAAGACAGAGATTCATATGCATTGATGAACGTTGCTAAAATACCACTTCATTTTCTAACCATTACTATCTATATATTGTGTATAATATGAAAGGTTCCAAAGGATCCATTGATCTTATTCCTTTATTTCAGATTTTCTGAAAAGCTAGAGTTCTATTAAGGCAATCTTGCCCATTATGTTCTGTTCTATGGCATACGTGTCCTTTTCACCCACTGTGCTGTCAAGGTTACAGTAACTAAGATAGACATTTCTCTCCATACCGTTTCATGAAATCTGATTCCCATGTCCCAACATCTTCTCAACACAGAGAACAAGCCAAGGGCCTTTAGTGTACTTTTCCTAGTCTCTTTGCAGGATCAGAATACCAGCTTTTCATATCTAAATGCCATTTAGATGGCATTTGTGCCATCTAAAAACTAAAATTGGGACTTTTAGAGATTCTATTATTTTTTTGTACTAGATGCATAATTTCAAATCTTAATGACCCATGAGGTATCTTCAAGGCTTGGTTGGAGCATTCAATGACCTATTATTTGCTGTTTATATGTACATATATGTACATGACGGGACGCAGTGGCTCAGTGGCTAAGACGATGAGTTTATTGATCAGAAAGGTCAGCAGTTCGGTGGTTCAAATCCCTAGCACTGTGTAACAGAGTGAGTTCCCATTACTTGTCCCAGCTTCTGCCAACCTAGCAGTTCGAAAGCTTGTAAAAATGCAAGTAGAAAACTAGGAACCACCTTTGGTGGGAAGGTAAGAGTGTTCCGTGCACCTTCAACATTTATCATGCCGTCCACATGACCACAGAGACGTCTTTGGCCAATGCTGGCTCTTTGGCTTTGAAGCGGAGATAAGCACTGCCCCCTAGAGTTGGGAACAACTAGCACATATGTGCGAGGGGAACCTTTACCTTCACCTTTTTATGTACACTGTGAGCTTATACTCTGGAGACAAATTCCTTGTGTATTCAATCACACTTGACCAATAAAGAATTCTATTTTTCTTATTCTATGATATAATTGTAACCTTTAAAGTTATAGAAAGAAAAAATATTAAATATATTAGGGAACCTTACATTTCCTTTTTTCCTCCCCTATTGGCTAACATTACACATTTATCTAATTTTAATCAAGTTTAATTTTTGCTCTGTCCCAGTATTTATTTTTGCCTGAACTTTGTTTCAAGGTGCAATTGCCAGAATATTATAGCCAAATGGTTTCAGCCCCAAAATGTTGCACGGTGGTATTTTTGATTCTTACATTTAAAAAACCTTCTACATTAGGATTGAGTAGATATGGTCCTATTCCCAGAAGTAATATATGCCAATGTGGATTTCAGTTGGTTCAATGGTCCACATGTTTTGGGAATTTTCTCAGGAGTGAAACCTATTACTCAGCTGCCTGGCTAGCAAGATTAAATCATTATTGAGGTGCTCTCTGAGCTTGGTTGTTGTTGTTTTTTTGCAGATGTTTCATTACCCAAGCATCTTGCAGATGTTTCATTACCCATCATCAGTAAAAGCACAGCACTGATGGTGTTATCTACTTTGGGTAATGAAATGTCTCCAAGAAAACTGCCAAGCTCAGAGAACACCAAAGGACCTCTCATTTCAACCCAGAGTTACAAATATTCCCCTTTATTGATAAAACATTATTGTCTAAACTCGTTTTCTTTTTTTTTCAAAATTCATCAGATCATGGTTTGGCTCTGTTTAGATTAAGCCTGTATTCTAGTTTATGGCTTATTATTATGCTATCTCTTTTAATGAGTTCTAACTAATATAGCCACTTCCTCAGTGACAAATCTGTACACGATCAGAAATTTTGCTCTCTGAAAATATGAAGATGTAAATAAATCCGGTGATTCCCAGCAATGCTTTTTCTAGACGGTGGTGTGAACATGGCCTGAACAGTATACCCTTTTCATTTGTATTCCTCTCCAAATGCTTCTAAACTGTCAGGCCAACACTGATATTAAGATACAAAATCTTAAAGGGAACTACATCAAGCTGAGTTTTGCAAAATCATCAACAACAGTTTTTGTTCTTTTTAGGGTTTTGCTCATTTTTCTTGATTCTGTGCTTGACTATCTGTTATAGGGATAACCATCTAGGTTAGAGTTGGGATGAAGCAGTGTTGCGCATTTTACATTTTGTGTTTGACGGAGCCTCAGAGACTAGACAAATAGAGGATAGGCTGAGCGTTCTTTATATGGCTGGCAATTCAGCGCCTGAGATGTGTGCAGCTCCGAGAGTACAAACTACAGCTGCAACTCATATGCCTGAATTAATCTCACATTTTGTGCTTCTACTTGCAACCACCTCCTCATTTATGATGTTTGCCATCAAATATATCTGAAGAAAATATTTTGAAATTAAATTTTTTTTAATGTTCTTGGCAGCAGTGCTACACAAGATAATGTACCATTCTCTTCTAAGACGTTTGGGGGATGCCAGCTTTTCACATCTTATACCCAACATTTTGCCAGAGGTGGTATTCAGCAGGTTCTGACCAGTTCTGGAAAACCAGTAACAGAAATTTTGAGTAGTTCAGGGAACCGGTAAATACCACGCTCCCATCTATTCTCTGCCTCCCGAATCCCAGCTGATCTGGAGGGAATAGAGATTTTACAGTAGCTTCTCCTAGGCGCTGCATGGGTTAACTTCAGCTTGCTGCCCAAGGACTGAGTTTAAGATTATTATAGCTCCGCCTCTTGCTTGCCTCAGAGGCTCAGTTTCAAAAAGTTCAGTCACCCTACAGGATGTTTTTTGGGGATCCAGGCCCTTGTGCAGCAAGCTGGAACCCCTTTTCCCTTGAGACAGTATAGTATAGCTCCTTTTAAAAGTTTATTTTCAGTGTTTTTTTTTACTTAGTTCCTTGTAGGACTTCTGTTCCGATTTTAATTTGATTCTGTTTAATCACCTTGATACCAGAATGCACAGACAGGCTTCCTGGAGCGCTGCTGAACCCTCTGATTCGGTTTGCAGCCACACATGCCGGGGACTCGCTTAGCGGCCACTAGTGAGGGTGAGGGGACAGGTAGGGAGCTAGGTCCCCATCGCAAGGGGCATTAGGCCCCTCAGACTCCCCCGATGTTGTTCCCGGCACGCGTGCGCATATGGCCATTCTGGGCTGCGTCAGGCAGGACAATCTCCTGACTTCTATAGACCTGTAGGAGGCGTACCTGCACGTTCCGATTCACCCGGCACATCACAAGTTCCTGAGGTTCCAGTTTGCCAATCACCACTTCTAATACAGAGCCCTCCCCTTCGGCCTCTCATCGGCCCCACGAACTTTCACCAAGCTACTAGCCGCCATCGCTGCACATCTCTGCACTCTCCCAGTAAGATTGGAATGCTACCTGGACGACATCCTCATCCACTCATCATCCAGGGGGCAGGCCCAAAGGGACCTGGATATCACCATCCGAGTCCTGCAACATCATGGGTTCTTGGTCAACCTTACCAAGAGCCACCTGACCCCAACCTACAGGATTCAACATCTCAGCGCAGTGATCGACTCCAGAGACTGCAAGGTCTTCCTCACGCAGGAGAGGGTGAACAGCATCAGGTCTCTGGTGAGAACCATTCGTTCTACGGGGTCAGCGTTGATCATCTCCCTTTCCCAGCTGCTGCGAAAGCTGGTGTCATGCATCTCAGTGGTCCCATGGGCACAACTGCATACACGAGAACTCCAGTGGTTCCTGCTGCTGCTCCAGAGATGCAAGGCCAGCAACTCCAGGAGAGTGGTGTGTCTTCCTCCGAAGATACTTCGATCTCTCAGGTGGTGGCAGATTGATGCCCTTCTGAAGGGTACCTACTTCAGGGAGCCGGAGTGCTAACGACGGACACCAGTCTCTTCGGTTGGGGCGCCCACCTCCAGACTCAGGTAGTCCAGGGCAGATGGTCACAGACGGATCTCGCCCACAACATAAACTGGCTGGAGCTCCGGGCCGCCAGGGTCATAGCGAGCCCCGCGGCCCTGGACAGTTCTTCTTCCCTCCCTGGGATGACATAGCTTTGGCATGTCCCGTGCTTGTCCACTCCAAGCAGCGCCTAGGAGAATGACTGTTGGCTTACCTGAATGGTTGTTCTCTAGGTGCTGCGGAAGTGTCCAACCCCACCCTTGCAGTGGGGCCGCGAGGTCCCTTTTCATCTCCGCTTGGAGGTTTGGACTTGGACTTTATCCTAATTGCGGATCATTTGGGACTTACCTTCGTTTTTCAAAACTGAGCCTCTGAGGCAAGCAAGAGGCGGAGCTACAATAATCTTAAACTCAGTCCTTGGGCAGCAAGCTGAAGTTAACCCGTGCTTGGACACTCCCGCAGCGCCTAGAGAACGACCATTCAGGTAAGCCAACGGTCATTTCCCCTGCCACAGCCACCAAGTCACGGCCACAGAACTGATAGTAAAAAAAATTGAATCCCACCACTGATTTGTGCCATCTAAAAATTACAATTGGGACTTTTCAAAATCCTATTTTTTTGCACTGTGCCCTAGATGCATAATTTCAAACCCTAATGACTCATGTAGTATCTTGAAGGTTTGGTTGGAACATTCTACTACCTATTATTTGCTGTTTATATGTACACTGTGAGCTTATGCTCCAGAGACAAATTCCTTATGTGTCCAATCACACTTGACCAATAAAGAATTCCATGATTCTTATTCTATGATATAATTGTAACGTTTGAAGTTATAGAAGAAAAAATATTAAATATATTAGGAAAGCTTACGGTTACTATTATTCTCTACTATTGGCTAACATTGCATTAATCTAATTTTAATCAAGTTTAGTGATGGATTTGAGAGCATCTCTATTCTATCTCCCTTAATGTCTGGGGTAATCATCCAACTACTAGAATAGAGCTAATATAAATTCTGTGTCTGTAAGGGGCACAAAGAGGAGACTGTGATCTTCCAGTTGTTCAACTGCAAACTCCTAGTATTCATAACTAACCATCCTGTCTGGAGCTGCTGGGAATTGCAGTACAATGATACCTGGAGGGCTACAGACTGCTTAGTTCAAGGGAAATGATACTTCCAGAAAAGATTCGTGAATGAAAACACTTAATTTAGGGCTGAAAGGGAGAAGTAAAAGCAAGTTGTTCTTTCATCCCCAACAGTCTGAGCTTGCTAAGAGGTGATCTTTCAAACCAGGGAGACTTCCTTTGAAACATTTTTTAGAACTACAGCATTTCCTCTAAGGATAAAACTTCACTAGCTCAAATCAACTCAGATAATTACTAGACTTTTACCCATAATTCCTTATTATTATAGTATAGCTCTTTATAGTTTAATGAGTTTCTACATTGTTGTGACACCTGACAGATATTATCTACAGTGGTGAGTGAACCAAAATGTGAACAATGCATTGTTGACTGTTGCAAATACCTGTCAATTTCCAAATGACAATTCTCCTTGTGCTAACTCAGAAAAACGTAAAACAGCCATTCGGCAAGCATTTTGAAAAGAAATGAGGAACTATTTGAGATATGCCTATACAGTTAGAATAAAACCTTTATGCTAAAGCTTTAAGCTAACACATCATAAAAGATAAAAGAAAAAGTGGGCAAAATTAAGACAGGACCTGATTGACAACAGCTGTGTGAAAAATTACATAGGCATATGCAAAACGCATTAATTCAGTCATTAGTTAACTCATTTGGGTACTGCAAACACATCTCACTGTCCCTGAAAAATTCTCCTAATTCAAATGTGTGAAGAGATCAGCTTTGTTACTATTTAAAATATAATATTGATGGCTCAGCAGTTGGCAATTCCTGGCTGAACTGTCTCTGTGTGGAGGTTAAGTAGAGTTGGGCCTTCTTAGTATTTCAATGTGGATTATAAAGGACACCCAGGATGAATGAAAGTATAAAAAAAATTTTCCAGGATCCCAGCAATAACAAACCATCTCAATACAGTCTTTTCTTAATGGATCCTGTAGGTTTGAAATACCAAAAAAACTTGCAACTAGTTCCTAAAAATATTAGGATCTGGAGATTGAGTCAGTGTTTTCAACCCACCAATTATCTCACCGATTTGGAAGTGTTGCCTTATCATTTGCAGAGCTATCCTTAGACTCAATGCAACATCCTCTCATCTGTTTGCTAAAGACAGATTTAATAACAACCTATACAGAGGTGGGTTTCACAGACATTTACCACCTGTTTGCCCCGCGCGCTCGCTTCATGCATGCACACGGCTTTGAAAACATGGCTAAGTAGGATGGCATAGAGCCTGGGCACAGGGCGCCACTACCGGTTTGCCTGAACCGGTCCGAACTGGCTGAATACCACCTCTGAACCTACACAAGGAGCATTCTTGTCACTGTGGAAAAAAAGTAATTGAAACTTTTGGATACAGCCTGATAAAATGAACATTTCTGCATTGTAAAAATAGAATGTCCCCAGGGACAAACTCTCCAAATCAGGCAAATAAGGCATGTTCTCCCTTTTATTTTCCAGCAGGCTGCATGACACAACTTGTCTTTTATTATTAATTTATTTCTTTTATTATTAATTTATTTCTTTTATTATTAATTTATTTCTTTTATTATTAATTTATTTCTTTTATTATTAATTTATTTCTTTTATTATTAATTTATTTCTTTTACCAACAAAAATAAAATACAAAACAGAAAAATGCACACCCAACATTAACTACAAGAAAAAGAAAAAGAAATCTTGTGCACAAAAAAAACAATTTTAAAAATTCCAAATGTCAAATAGATCTAACACTGAACATAAAAAAATCCATGCCAGCTGGATGGTGAAAAGTAAATTACGAAAAAAAACCCTGAAAGGTTCTCCTCCCCTTACATAACAAGTCTACAAATAGCTATAAGCTTTCCTAACCTAATTTAACAAAAATACTATATTAAATAAACAAATATTCCAGAAATCTAATAATTAAATCAATCCCACATCTAATCGTAATATATATGTTTAAACGAAGAAGAATAAACAGCCAACAGGTTAGCCCAAACATTACACTAATCCTTAGATTAGTTATTGTATTTAACTTGTAGAAAGTCCACAAATGGATTCCAGTCCCTTATAAAGCATGCCACAACTTGTAAGGTAGCAATATTTTGCACAGCAGAATTTAGAGTATGCAACAGGTAGTAATATACATATCACCAGAAAAACCTGGTTATCCAACACTCAGCAATTATAACAAATAATTTCCTTTCTTTTTATTATTATCTGTTTTATTATGCTGGTAGCAGAGGTGGGTTCCTACCAGTTCGCACCCATTCGGTAGAACCGGTTCGTCAAATCTACCGAACCGGTTAGAAGAGGTTCCACCAGTGGATCCGGAAAGCAGGCCACACCTACAGAAGAGGTTCCAAAACTTTTTGAAACCCACCACTGGTCCTTGGATATGATTATTCTACACTATCATGCTCATATTTATAAAACTCAGTGCCTCTGTGAAAGGTAAGGATGACTACTGCGTTTGTGGTGCAATCAGAACATTGCGTGTGTTGAAGTTGTTTTAACGCAAACCAAAGATGCCTTTTAAAAAACAAGTTTACATCATATTCTTATGCATGCCAATGTTGTGTGTAAGGTAATTTAAGGTGGTTCTAACAAGTGTCGTCGGCATCTTCATATCTGGTCACATGGGTGGCAAGCCACTCCCATCTGGTCACATAGGTGGCAAGCCACTCCCACAAAGGAGGCCACACCCACAGAGTAGGTTCGAACAATTTTTGAAACCCACCACTGGCTGGTAGGGACAATTAAATAACTTTGCTTCTGGGGTTTCTTCCACCATCTTCAACAAGACTGATGAGGCTTTAAAAATGATCCGGAGTGATACCAAAAACTTATTTCACTCTTTGGAAGGCACCCACTAAGGAAACAAGTGACAAAATGTGGGTTGTATATGCCACAATGCAAACTCTACCCCTCTTAGTATCATAGGCTGGGGAATTCTGGGAGCTGAAGTCCTCAGGTCCTGCATAAGACAAAGGACTTGGGGTGGGGGGAATAGAAGACCCAGCATACTCTAACAAATAAAGTGAATGTCAGAATGTTGCATCCACCTGTGAGATTTTCACCAAAGTTAACTTTTCCATTGAAAAATGTTCAGAAAGCTATTAGTTGGCCATCAGAAATAGCACTACTTTGAATCTCTAGGCATCCTTGTTTCATTTATGATGTTGCATTACAATATGAAGACAGAAGTGAGAAACTGGCTTTTTGGCATAGGCAAAATTTGATACAATCTCTCTCCAAACTTTTCCAGAGGCAGATGTGTGAACATTTTATCCAGTTCAATTTTTATTAAAATCTTACCAATATTCTCATATTTCTTCACACACAAATAGATGGAAAGAACATGAGCATATTTTTAAAAAGAAAAAAAAGCACAACCAATAAATCCATCCAGCTAGAAAACTTCAAAGACAGCTTCCAAGGTTTCCAATGCTGGTTTTCAGTAATTGTATATTCAAACCATGTTTAGGAGGAGGCAGAATTACTGTCATCGTCTCTTTGGGATGAATGTGATGTGAATAGCTATATCGTTAAATTTGGATAGTGCAGATGGACAAGACTTTTATTTGATTCGGGCAATGTTAGGCACTTACCAACATTTACAAATATATTTTAACATGGAACTGAAGGAGTTTGTGATTTAAATATACACTTAGAAGAAAGCAAAAACAACACAGACAAGATAAGTCAATCCTTACCTTGAGGGCAAAACTCAGTCCTTAATGCATCATGATCCATCATGATTAGGAAAGTTTATGGATTAGGATTTACTAACATGAGCAGTTGCATCCAATTGGATTAAGCTTTTACTTTAATAGTCTTTGTTTTCAAATGAAGTTTTGACTAGCTCAGTAGTTCCAGTATTTTGACTTGTAATATGGAGCCATTCCTACAGAGATTTTTGCTGATACCATCTGTATTTAACAACATTTTGGAGTCTTGTTAACTCCTGTCATTCTTTCCCCTTTTGCTGAGAATCAATGGCTGAATGGATGAAGCAAAATGCAGTAATACTTTAGTGATGTGTTTTGTTAAAGGTATCACCTACTCACATTTAATACCCATGGCAGTTGAGGAAATGAGCATTATTAATGATCTTACAGACACATTGAGGCAGAAGAATTTTGTTTTTTTTTTAAAAAGACACCTTTAACTCAAATGAGATCAATTACTAAACTTATAAAGATGTAAATTGTTCTGCTGAGCCTCTATGCCAAGAATCCTTCAAGACAATATACCCCCAATAATGGCATATTTGTTTAACAGCTTTATGTTCCCTGTGCATTTGAAAGGACTGAATTCTTATATGAAGGTAAGTTTCTATTAGGTTCTAAAATACCAAAGGATGTTTGATAGATTTATCTAAGAAACTGCTTCTGTTCACAATGCACTGTTTGGTTGGTTGGAATTATATGCTAAAAATATGGGAGGTTAGAAACCACTGGGTCTACCCCATAGGTCCCCTAATCAATCCTGAGTAGCAATTCACCAGAATAAAAAAGATACTATTGAGATGAATGAGACCTTTGTTCTAACTCTAGCTCAGGGGTGTCAAACCTGCGGCCCATGGGCCGAATGTGTCATGCGCTGGCCCACCCCCGGTTTAGTGAAGGGGGGAAAAGTTGCAGTACATCATGTGACAATGCCGCAGTTTGACACCCCTGTTGGTGGGAAGAGCTATAACTTCCAGGTAGCCCAACAGACTAACCATCATACCACTTTTCCCAGCTCAGCAGTATCTTAAACAGTACAAAGTTCTGGGTGTCATGATCTGCAAGAGAGACAGTAGTCTCTTGGAGATGAGTCAGGCTCTGAAAACATCTGTGGGCTGTTTCTGAAATCCTTTACATCCATTTCTGCAACAAAGGTATGCTGTGAAGCCATTCATTTGCCAAAACTATGTCTGTGATTTACAAAGTCATTAGAACGTATAATTTGCTCTCAAAAGAAATGCTCCTTGGTATATCTTTTTCAAAAGACCTCTCACCTGTTAACTATAAAAAGAAGCTGCGGAATGTTGTACTTTTTAAGACCTTTATTGAATACAGCGGACTTTTAAAAAGCCTTCTGCCCTTCCTGCACATCCTTCCTTACAGTGAAGGACTCCAGAGCTTTCCAGTTGGCTTGTCAACTTCAGAAGTTTTTCTGAATAGCTGGGCCCTTTAACAGCTGCCTGGCCTGAATTTGGCTCCTGATCAGTTTGTTGTTCCTTAACAGCTCTACCACTCTTCCCAGGTTAAAATAATTTCCATCTGTATATTTCAGAACAAAGCCTTATTCCAAATGCCAACTTTTCTGTCAAAGTCTCATTTATCATTCCATTTCCAAACTTATTTCTTATCGGTTCTCTCGTGCAGCCGCTGTACAGGTAGTCCTTGATTTACAACAGTTCATCAAAGTCACAGCAGCACTGAAAAAAGTGACGTATTACTATTTTTTGCCCTTACGACCATTGCGGCATGTCCATAATCACATGATCACGTTTCAGAAGCTCGGCAGCTGACTCACATTTATGCAGTGTCCCAGGGTCATGTGATCAACTTTTGTGACCTTCTGACCAGCAAAGTCAAAGGGAAACCAGAGTCACTTAACAATCATGTTACTAACAACTACAGTGATTCATTTACCATGTTTCCCCGAAAATACAACCTGTCCTGAAGCTAAAGCCTTGCCACATATTTCGGGTGGGCAAAAATATTAACCCCCTCCAAAAATAAGCCCCCTGGACAATCCCCCTTCTGGCCAGGCAGAGCACCACTCGCCGACTTAGTGGTATCTTGAAGGCGCCAAGCCACGGGAACGAGGTGGGGGCAAAGGCGCTCGCGTTGCTTGGTGCTTTTGGGGTACCGCTAGGTCGGTCAGTGGCGCTGTGCCCAGCTGAAGAGGGGAGGTTGCCAGACAGCTGCTCTCTTGCAAGCGGGCTCCCAAAGAGCCGGGCACAGCCTCAGGGTCAAATGGCTGTGTTGCGCTGTCTCAGCAGCAACACAGCAGCCATGAGGTGACCATGCTTGCGAGCAGCCACCCAGCAACCCCCTTTCCAGCCGGGCACAGTGCCACTGACCGACCTAGCGGTACCTGGAAGGCACCAAGCCTGTTCATCGCCCTTCGCCTCCCACAGCTTGGCACCTTTGGAATGCCCCTAGGGGCTCTGCATGGCTGGAGAGGGGGGTTGCGTGAGTGGCTTTTCTGCTCCCCACTCGCACGACTCACAGACTCACAATGCCCTTGGCTAACTCTACAATACCTGCAGAGCCAGGGCATCTCCGCTGCTGCCGCGGCCTGCCGATTGAGGTTTTTTTTTGCGGCTTTCAAAGCATGGAGGATGGATACCACTCTAAAGGCCTTCCCTCACGAAAGCTGGGCCACCGCCGCCCACCCTCCTTCGGTAAGCTAGCCTCCCGAGTCCCGCCACCCCCCTCATGCTTAGTTGCTTACCTGAGGGAAGCAGCAAGCTCCTGGAAGGCGAAGGGAGTTTTGAAATGGAGGACCCGGTCAGCAAGCGTGATGCGAGGTGTCTCGGGAACAAAAGACCCTTTTGAAAAGAGAAGTCTCCAAAAGAGAAAGACTATTTTCAAAAGACGAATGTTGGCCATTGGTGCCACGCTTTTAAACGCTTCGCCTCCAGCCCACTCAGTGAGTGGCAGGCTGGGCTAGCCTAGTTTAGTGCGGATGGGTGGGGAGTGAGTGAGTGAGTTGCAATGGGATGGCAAGGGCAATATCGAGTGACAGGGCCGGGGCCGGCGTTCCTGGAAATTACTTACTTCCGGGTCCACCGACCAACCAGTTCGCAAGGGCCGGTGCAGACTGGTAGAAACCCACTACTGGTCTGTGTCCACAGGCTGTGAATTTTGAATCCAAGAAGAGGAAAGAGGCAGAGGGGCTGGAAGTGTGTGTGCATGTCCACAGGCTGTAAGTTTTGAAACATTGGAGAGAATCCAGGAAGAGGAAAGAGGCAGAGGGGCTTCCAGTTTGCTCGTAGGGTCGTTTTTTGCCCTCCGGAGGCTTCAGAGAAGCCTCCTGAAGGTTCCTGAAGCCTCCAGAGGGCCTCCAGGGGGGACAGGGGGCTGTTTTTGCCTTCCCCGGGCTCCTATAAAGCCTCTGAAGCCTGGGGAGGACGAAAAAAGCATGCAAAAAATGGGAGGAGCACCTCTTATGTGCGCATGCACACTGGGGGGTTGCGTGTTGCATTATGGGTGCAGCACATCTGCGCACGAGTTCCCTGCGCTCCTCCCTTATGGCACGCAAGCCAAAAAAAGTTCACCATTGCTGCCCTATACCATTTTAGACAAATTGTTATCCAATCTCTTCTTTAAAACTTCCAGTGTTGGAACATTCACAAGCAAGCTGTTCCACTGATTAATTGTTCTAACTGTCAAGAAATTTCTCCTCAGTTCTAAGTTGCTTCTCTCCTTGATTAGTTTCCACCCCTTGCTTCTTGTCCTACTCTCCGGTGCTTTGGAGAATAGCTTGACTTCCTCTTCTTTGGGGCAGCCCCTAAGATACCAGAACATTGCAATCATGTCACCCCTAGTCCTTCTTTTCATTAAATTAGACGTAAGCAATTCCACCAATTGTTCTTTATATGTTTTAGCCTCCAGTACCTTAATCAGTCCTGTCGCCTAAATGAATCTCTGTCAACAGTTTTAACCCCCTGCTCCATGATGTTTTAGGAAAGAATGTTGAGCATCCTTACTCTCATGAAGTAAAACAGTTGAACATAATGTGGTATGTATCTCTGTCTACACCCATAGGCTACAGTTTTTTAAGAAAATTCTTAAGCACTGTTTATTTCAGAATCATTAGTAATGATTTGAGTGTATTGGGATATTTGTAATTATGATTATATTTCAATTTAACTTAGCTTTATATTATATTTTTGTAAATTATATTGTGAAGTCGGCAGTATAACATGTTTACCTAAATATATGTAGCATCACCTTGAGAAAGTTAGCACATACCATATTTTTCAGAATATAAGATGCACTGTTTCCCTCAAAAAAAGGGTGAAAATCTGGGTGCGTCTTATACACTGAATACAGCATTTTTGGCCTCCTGAAACCCCGCTCCCTTCACCAAAATGGCCATGCAAAGCCTTTAGGAGGCTTATAGAGTGCTCCTGGTGGGTTGAGAGGGCAGAAAAGAGCATAAAATGGGCCATTTTTCACTCAATTTTGCCCCCCAGTCCAAGGAGCACTCTATAATCCTCCTAAATGCTATGCATGCCTTTTTTTTTTTTTTTTGACAAACACGGGGCTGTTTTCGCAAAAAAGGGCTATTTTGGGGAGGCCTGCAGAGTGCAAAAACTTTTTTTTTATTTGCCTCTTCAAAATCTTGGTACGTCTTATACTCTGGTGCATCTTATACTCTGAAAAATGCGGTAGTTGGTTCAGCCCCATCCCAAGTCTGTTACCCATATTGAGAAGAAAATACTTAAGGAAATGAGAAACCACTTTAATTTTGTTACCAAGGAAGTAATACAGGGAATGCAATTTAGTTTTTTATAAAGCTTGTATTAAAACAGATGATTATATTTTAAAGATTATATTGAGAGAGAGCCAGAGTATGCCCCTTTTTAACTTCCAGTAGGGTGGAAACTGTGGAATACAAGTTGTCTATTACCCTCATAGAACAGTGCTTCTCAACCTCAGCAATTTTAAGATGTGTGAACTTCATTGAATTTCACAATAGCCGGCTGGGGAATTCTGGGAATTGCAATCCACACATCATAAAACTGAGCTTGAGAAACAGTGTCATAGAGGATGCTCTGAAGGAATATCCCTTCTACTGTACCTTTGTCAATTGATCAAATGGCTCTATAAAAAAAGACATCGGTATTTCTCTTAGTGGCTAGTTCCCTAGAAAACTTTTCAAAAGTTGCAAAATTTTGTGCAATCAGGATGGCTGTCAGGAGAGTTTCAATAGGATTTGATAGATCACTTTCATGTTAGAAGACTATTAACTATTTATTTTACAATTTTAATATTATAGTTTTACTCATATGTTTTGCCATATTGTACTGTATGGAGCTTTGGTCTAGGAGCATAAATAAATCAAAGAAAGAAAGAAAGAAACATGGATATGTCCATGAAATAAATAAGTAAATAAATAATGTGGAAGAAGCTCAGTTTGAAAGACACCTTATCTTTTGGTTCAGTCTTCCTTCCTCAAAGAATTCCACTCTTTCTTCCTACTAGGTTCTTCATTTTTTTATAGAAAATATGACTTCCCCCTTTTCTGATTTCCTGATGAGTATCATATCTCACTGCAAAGATCAGAACCTCTCCGAGTGTTATCCATCTGCCGATAGGCAATGATATTTTTATTCAATCATATCTTTGGCAGATAAGCAAATCTGTCTTCAGATAGGCAGTGTTAATTAGATTGGTGTGATAAAATAAATGCATTGTGTTGTATCTATGTATCTTTAAATTATTTGATATTTTATTTTAATTGCTAGCTAGTCAGAGAGTCATTCTGTGTCAAATAGTTTATATAAATACACTAAAACATAGGAAGGCATAGGGGACAAATTTCATACACATACCCATGTATATGATTGAATCAAAAATTGGGTTGATTTTTATGGAGATGACAACAGATCAGAAGAAAATCCATATCAGAATCCCAAAGGGCAATTAGATTGGTACTTTGGGTGCATACTTTAGATAACTTTTTTTCTAGTTACCACATCATCCTTGAAAGGTTTATGTACCTACTTTAGATCAGTAAGAAAATTCTGGTTTCCCTGAAACAAGCCATCAATATACTTCTGTGTGGCCCTACATGGAGTAGACATTATCCATTTGTTTCTTTTGTATTTCTGGCTCAATGCGGATAAAGAAGGTTCAACTTCTCCAATGATTTGAAGTATCTTTTCATAATCTTGCCTCCCCCTCCCCTGCCTCATGGGAGAAATGATTTTCACACATTCCTTTTACACACCAGTGCTTACCATCATGGTGCTATCCTGACAAATATTGCCTAAAGGTCTTAGAACAGTTTATATAATTATATCATTCATATGTACTAAGAAATATTTGAGATTGTCTTACTGATGAGAAAAAATCTAATGAATTCACCAACTCAGCCTGAATAACAATGCTTTTTTTCTAATACACAATCCCAGTTACTGAAATTACAGTATATATGCATGAAACAAACTCCTTAAAAGGATATATCCTTTATTTATTCATTTTCAAGTTTCTAATTTTCAGGATTTTTTTAAAAAAATATTATCTATGTAATAATGTTATTTTTTATGATATAATGTGCTAGTTCTTGACTTAAGACCACAACTGAGCCCAAAATTCATGTTGCTAAGTGAAAAATTTGTTAAGCGAGGTTGCCCCATTTTGCGACTTTACTTGCCACTGTTTTAAAGTGAATCATTGCAATTGTTAAGTTAGTAACACGGTTGTTAAGTGAATTTGGCTTCCTTGTTGACTTTGCTTTGTTAGAAGGTTGCAAAAGGGGATCACGTGACACTGGGACAGTCATAAATATGAAACCAGTTGCCAAGTATCTGTATTTTGATCATGTGACCATGCGGAAGTTGCAATGATCAAAATTGTGAAAAACAGCCATAAGTCATTTTTTTTCAGTACAGTGGTAACTTTGAACAGCCGCTAAATGAACTGTTGTAAGTCAAGGACCATCTGTATTTACCCTACTGTTCAAAAGTGTTAAGATATTGATGATCAGGCCAGTAAAAAAGAAAAAAATTAAAGACATCTTCAAAACAGATAAAATTCAACCTAGAAGGCGTTGCTAAGAAATCCTAATTGATCTTACAGTGGTTTCACAGGTTTAAAATGCTGGATTTTTGAATCCCTTGATCTAGTAATTTCCAATATGAACAAAAAGACAAGAAAATGTTTGTGATATTGCTATTGATTATGAGCGGGTGGTGACAATGTAGAATAATCAGCAGATATACAAAAGGGGTGGGAAATCCATCCTAGATTTAAGATATGTAGAAAAAATGAAGGTGTTTGGGGCCAAAATATTACCATGTTTCTCTGAATTTTTATTTTCTTATTTTCTTTTGACCCCTGAAATAAGCACTTGGCCTTATTTTCGGGGAAGTCTTATTATTTTTGAGGTACAGGAGGTGGCAAGCATGGTCACCTCATGGCTGCTGCTATGTTGCAATATTTTCAGGAAGGGATTATTTTCAGGGGAGGGCTTATTTTAGCGCATGCGCTCCAAAGCCCAATTGGGCTTATTATCCAGGGAGGTCTTATTTTCAGGGAAACAGGGTTTCAAACATCAGACAAATCTACCTGAGCATGCAAAATTTACCACCAGATACAGTATTTCTTTCCTGACTTCTAATTCCCTATCACTTTCACAAAAAGCTGCTATTCCAAGTTCATCTTTCATATTCTGGTACCTTGATACCAGAATATGAAAGCCCTTATAGGTCAAAGCCATCCCTTTGTGTATAATGTTATTGGATCCATGTAGAGATGAGGAAATGTCCTTCAATCAATCCACATTGATTGGAGCAATAACACATGTAGTGAATGTGCATTAAATGAAAACTAAGCGAATGCTGAATGGCAACGCACGGCCAAAAAGATCTACTGGTTAAGTTACTGTATTCTCAGAATGCCTTTCTTAGAACTAAAATATGTCTGTATGACCCCTAATTTTTCTCCTAAGCCAAATCAATCAGGCATGCATGGATGATGAATCATTCCCCCTTCCCCTTTAAAAAAAATTAAAGGTTTCGGCAAGCAAATTCCCCAAGGCAATGCAAGGGCAGCAACAATATTCTTGACTCAATGTACTTTAAGAACCAAACAAATTGATTGCTCCGATTTCTCCTATAGCCTTCATGACTTCCCACCCCCGACCACAGTCCCCACTCATTCCCTGGACACCCATTCATGTTTAAACTCTAACTTTATTAGGAATCTAAATTGAATTTACAGCATTGCTGGGCTTGAGCTGAGCTGTCTTATTTGACAGTTAAATGCTATAAACCCCATGGAACCTCACAATGCTTTATGCTCAGAAATGAAACGTAATGTCTTGCAAATGAAGCGTGCAATGTAAACAGTTGCCTACAAACAAAACTCAAGTCACAGATTGCCACAGATTTGGCTCAGATTCCAGGATCCTCCTGTGCATGAGCACCGGTAGTCCTCCACTTACAACCACAATTGAGCCCAACATTTTTGTCGCGAAGGAAAACATTGAAGTGATTTTTGCTACATTTTATGACTTTTCTTTTTTGGAATGTTTATTTAATTTGTATGCCGCCCCACTCCCGAGGGACTCGGGGCAGCTAACAACCAAAGTGGGGGAGGGGATACAAATAAGACCAAAGACAGACAAAGTAAAAAACAACAGCAGTCACAACATTTCAAGTGGGGCTGGAAATTCTTCAGCCCCAGGCCTGCAGGAACAACCAGGTCTTCGTGGCTTTGCGGAAAGCCTGGAGGGTGGTGAGTGTCCGGATCTTCACAGGGAGATTGTTCCAGAGGGCCGGAGCAGCCACAGAGAAGGCCCTCCCCTGGGGATTTGCCAGTTGGCACTGGCTGGCGGATGGAATTCGGAGGAGGCCTAATCTGTGGGATCTGATCAGTCGTAGGGAGGTAATTGGCAGGAGGCGGTCTCTCAAGTACCCAGGTCCAATACCATGTAGGGCTTTAAAAGTAACGACTAGCACCTTGAAGCGTGTCCGGAGTCCAATAGGCAGCCAGTGCAGCTCGCGGAGGATAGGTGTAACGTGGGTGTACCGAGGTGCACCCACTATCGCTTGCGTGGCTGCATTCTGGACAAGCTGAAGTCACCGAATACTCTTCAAGGGCAGCCCCATGTAGAGCTTGCTACAGTTTTTCAGTGAACCACTGTAGTTGTTAAATTAGTAACATGGTGGTTAAGTCAAACTGGTTTTCCCATTGACTTTGCTTGTCGGAATGTTGCAAAAGGTGATCACATAACCCCTGGACAACACAACAGTCATAAATGTGAGTCAGCTCCCAAGCATCTGAATTTTGATCACGTGACCATGGGGATGCTGCACATGGTCGTAAGGGTGAAAATGGCCATAAGTCTCTTTTTTCAGTGCCGTTGTAACTTTGAACCATCACTAAGTGAACTATTGTAAGTTGAGGACTACCTGTATACCCAACACTAGAATAGCTCTGACGCCAAAGGAATTGTTTCACCTGCTTGAAAGATCAAGCAATACCTGTTATGTAGGTTGTCATGTAGATTATAAGGCTGGTGCTATTTCTCAGCATGGTTGCTTATAGACATTCCTTTGAGCAATGAAATTCTGTTGTGGGGCATCCAGACACAGTAAATGCCTTTTCCATAAAATTACATTGACATCACTTTCAAATCACTCGACCCACTCAAATTAGTGTAGCTCCAAGGGCTAAAACTACGTCTCTCAGTGCTCCAGATGATATAGCAATAGCAATAGCAGTTAGACTTATATACCGCTTCATAGGGCTTTCAGCCCTCTCTAAGCGGTTTACAGAGTCAGCATATTGCCCCCAACAATCCGGGTCCTCATTTTACCCACCTCGGAAGGATGGAAGGCTGAGTCAACCATGAGCGGTGAGATTTGAACAGCCGAACTGCAGAACTGCAGTCAGCTGAAGTAGCCTGCAGTGCTGCATTTAACTACTGCGCCACCTCGGCTCTCCTGATGAATCAGGCCAGTTTAGTTACTTGCATGGGGTTAATTGCACACAAATTTCTTGGGCAGGGATGGATATAGAGAACGTATTACTTAAAATATCACAGGTAACCAAACCTGAATCATTTGTCATCCATCATTTATTTTTATGTGAATTTTAAATGCTTAGTGGTATTGAAATGTAGGTCTACTCCAGGGGTGGGTTTCTCGCCCCGTTCCAACCGGTTCAGTTGGAACGGGGCCGGCGGCGTCCTCGTGCACACGTGCAGTGCACGCATGCGTACTAGCGCCTGTGCGATGCTCCAGCTGCTCCTGGAGGATCACGCAGGTGCTGTATGCGTTCTGCGCATGCGTGGAAGCGCAGAACTCATCAAAACTGGGTAAGAAACGCGGGCGGGCGGGTGGATCCTTCGGCGTTCCTGGAAGTTACTTACTTTAGGGTTCGCCGACCAACCAGTTCGCGGGGACCGCCACGAACTGCCTGAAACCCACCCCTGGTCTACTCCATAACAAAGAAACTCTTACAGTATGAGAATTCTTCCTCCATACAACTACACTTCTGGTTAGGAATCTGCAACCTTAAAATTGTCAATGTAAACCACTGTAACTCAACCTTGGCACCTTTAAAATGTGTGGACTTCAACAGAGTTCCACAGCCAGCCATTGGTTGGGGAAATCTAGGTGCTGAAGTTCATGTATAAAATTGCTGAAGTTGAAAAACGCTGATATAAACCGTATTTGCAACCTAGGGAGTGTTTCTTAAGTGGAACTGAATAAGAAGCAGCTGCCTTCAATTCTTCTTACTAGCCAAATTTTAATTTTTGCCTCCAATAATCACTCAACTCAATGGTCTGAGCAAGCCTGGTTGGTGTTTGCAGCTCTGATTATTCTTCAGTATTTTATTTTCTCCTGAAAATAAAAAGGTGGATTTTTTTTCCCTATTTGAGGCAACAAACTGTTTCTTGCAAATTTTTGCCAAACCGAGAAATGCTAATTTTTCCACTGTGCTTAATTAGCCATGTCTTCTTAAGGTAACCAATATATCTGAAGTAGTGTATATTCAGCTGAACCCCCTTCAGTTAGCTGGCTTGCTGTGATTATTGTAATTCACAAAGAAGGTCATTAGGACAACGAGGAAGACATTAGGAACAATGCCATTTATAGATTCACTGCTTTCATTTTCAGAACTAACAAAGCCAGGTTGTGCTATCTGGATACGTCTTTGAAAATGACAACATGACATTGGCCTCTGGTATAATCCATCATGAGAATGACATGAAATACGTAGTTTGTGGGATAATGTCATGACACTTGTGATGTCACTTCCCCTTCCCATAAGCACCTGTGGGCAAACTTGTTAGCCAAAGCTCAGCTCTAATTCCTCTCTTTTTCTCTTCTTGGAAGAAATATCCATCTGGTTCAGTTCCAAGCTGGGAGAAAGACATGGAAATAAACTGGTGGCTGGAGGCTGATTGGAAAGAGGGTCCATTTCAGTGGTGGGATACAATATGAGCATACCGGTGCATGCTGGGAGTATCAGGTACCATTATGGTACAGTGTTCGGTAGGGGCCACCCACCCACCTGCTGTCCTTACTGCTATTTGAGCTGATCAGGGCTTTCGCGCACGGAGTTTACGGCGCCTGTGCAACACTTTGCCGAACAGCTGGAGTGTCGTGGGCAGTAATTACGCATGCGTGTGCTGCGCACATTCACATGGTGGACACTGGACCTGTTGCAGTGTACCAGTTGCAACGGGATCGGGAACCCACCACGGGCCCATTTATTGATGAAGCAGAACCATCAAGTATGTGTGATTCTGGGCTGCTGACAAAATGGAATTGAGAGTGGGTGGCTTTTATTTGAGCTTTGTATTTGAGCTTCCTGTTCCTGTGAAAAAACATGTCCTTTAATATTCTATTGGCTGTTCCCAGATTCCTATGGGGTCATGTAAGGGTTATGTAGGGTTCATAGCTGGTTCTATAGGCAAAAGAGGAAATGCAAATTCTAGATGTTTGTCTGAGCTAAGTTTGGTTGAAGTTTTGACTGCTCTGTGGGTGGTGCAGTGACTGAAATACCCTTAGGAGATTGTGCAATGCATTGAGCTCTGTGTCTTCTCCTAAATGGTAGCTATTATGTCCTGAAGAGTCATGTCTAGTTCTTAATCTCACCACGCTAAAGCGGAAGGTCTTTTGTTTTGTAGATAGGCTGGCCCAGTCTTTCTTAATGGGCACAAAATATCTGCTGGGAGGGGCGGGAAGAGTGAGTCTGCTTCCTGCCTCTAAAAACATGTTTCTCCATTTCTCATTTAGGAAAATATAATATTCTGCCTTTTTTTAATATTGCTCAAAATATTTCATTCTTCTAGGAGTGGGGGTAGGTGCTGAGTTTCTACCCTTTCCTTCTCCTTCCACATAGACCTATTATGCAAAGAAATGGGAAGCTACACAGAGAAAGCAACCAGGGGGAAATGCCCTTGGAACTATTTCAAAGCCTAAAAGCAGTAGGTAGTGATATCTTGGAACAGTAACAAGGGAAATATGGCCTAAATCACCTGCTTTAGCAAGATAAGCCATTGGACGTCTGTAAGCTAAATGTGCACCATTGGAATTTCTTTGAAAATGGGGTGACACGAAGACTGAAAATCACAAGGAGGAGGCAGCAATGCTTAATCTCCTGCAAGATAGCATTCAAGATGGACGGATAGAGACACCTGCGGCCTGATAAACAAGTCAATACTGTAGATGGAAGATAGTCACCAGATACAGCCAAGTCTGAGATCCTGGAAGTTGATGCCACTGCTTTTTATTGTCAGGCCTTTCTGTGATCTCTGCAGAATAAGTCAAGATCGGTGTTCTGCTAGCTACTATCCTTAATGGGTGCAGTCTAGCAAGCTCCATTTTCCCCACACAATGGATTGATAGGTGCAGTGGGTTTGCTTTTTCTGAATGTATTCCATACACCACTACAATGCTAAAATGCTTCTTTTGTTAAAATAAGAAGGAATGAAAAGCAAGTTGGGATGTCTGCATTGTTTCAAATCAGCGGTTCCACCACAAAACTGCGCTCGACTAAACCGCGCCCAACTAAACCGCATCACTGATGTCATCAACAGGGCAACAACAGCACGGAGACAGAAGCACGCTGTAAACCCTAAAATTAACCCCTAAACCTAAACCTAACCCCCCTAAATCTAATCCTAATCCTAAACCTAACCCTAAACCAAACCCTTAACCTAACCCTAAACCAGGGGTGGGTTTCTTGCCGGTGGAGTCCTCGTGCATGCGCGCGGTGCACGCATGCATACTAGCGTCTGTGCGATGCTCCAGCTGCTCCTGGAGGATTGCGCAGGCGCTGTATGCGTCCTGCGCATGCGTGGAAGCGCAGAACTCGTCAAAACCGGGTAAGGAGCACGGGTGGGTGGGTGGGCCCTTCGCCGTTCCCGGAAGTTACTTACGGTTGAAACCCACCCCTGCCCTAAACCTAACCCTAAACCTAACCCTTAACCTAACCCTAAACCTAATCCTAACCCTTAACCTAACCCTAAACCTAACCCTAACCCTTAACCTAACCCTAAACCTAACCCTAAACCTAACCCTTACCTTAAGTTGAATCAGCTTGCTTTCAAAGCGCTATTTAAAGCGCCCTTCTTTCTCCGCGCTGGCTGTTGTCGCCCTGTTGATGACGTCAGCGACGCGGTTTAATCAGGCGCGGTTTAGTCGAGCGCAGTTTTGATGGGTCACGCAAATCAGCAACCTTGCAGGTGTCCAGTAGACTCGGGGGGGGGGATGTTGATTGCATTTTTGGAAAACCGGACTAGGAATTTCCAGAAACTATGTGAGTATATGCTATCTGGCCAAGAATTTGAAATTTGCCCCGAAAACATCTATGAGTTTGCTTACTCGGGTACTGAAATTTGTGCTCAAAGACTCATTTCTGAATGAGTCATTGGTCTTATTCATAGATTCATCAAGAGAATCCAAAGAATCTATTTTCTGACATTTAAGCAGCAAGTATTGGAATGGTGCAAGGGAGACCAGTAAGTCGTATGGAGATGAGACATGCTTCTTAGGGCTTCAGCAATTATGTTAATTATTTTTCTCATACACAGTGATTCAACTTAGCATAATCTTACTACCCAGTACCTGCTGAAAAACTGCACCTCACATAAGGGGCTATTGAAAACTACACCTAGGTCCATTGTCCCAGTTGTTCTCCGGACTGCATAATGAAATCCATACACTGAAATCAAATCCAGTGATATTAAATAGCCCTAGGTGATTTTTATTGTGATGTTCACTTGAAAGAACTAAGACAAGCATTCTTCGGTCATGATAGTGGATAATCAAATGATCAGCTCCCATCAACTTGGGCGGATCAGGCCATGGAATGTTCCAGAAACAATGCTACATGTTTGAGTCATTCTAGTCCTCATTTTTAAGAGTGGTTGCTGAGCACAGAAGTGTAGAACATTGAAATGGTAATTGAGTTACTTTTACAAGTAACTTGAAAAGAAAATAATATTTAGGCCATCCATTCAATTGTTCATTTACAAGTGTTCATTCACTGATTTTCTTAAACTCTTTCATTTAAATAAAATGACACAAGTATACACCTATGTGAATAAGGTGGGTTTTTTTAATTATTAATTACAGTATTGAATTAAAGGATATTTAAAGAAAGTAGTTTGAAGGCAAATATTAAACTTTGAACAAAATCCACATTAAGTTTGCACTACAATCACTAAAAATGGAAGTGAAATTCAGAAAGTCTTTTTAAAATTAGCACCAAATGCAAGAGAAATACCCATATCTAACTAGAAAATTAATGTGAATGTTTTATAAATTTTCATAGGATCAGTCTATATATATATATACCAGTATATACATAAATATATTGCAATTTTTCCACTGTACTCTGTATGCTCAAATCACTGGGTGAACAGGGCAGCATGGACGCTAATGTTGATAATTCATATCATTCATCTGATAGATCAGAAGACAGTGTGGCCAGCTGCGTAAATTCATATTTTGGCACTCTTTAAAAAGTGGATTATTATTGACCCAATAGACCATAACAGCTCCAAAGAAGCCATTACTGTATATTGTGTAAATCCTTCAAGGAACGTGTTTTATTGACCTTTTAAAGCCATTATGGTCCCTCTTGTCAATCGAGTTGCCATAAATGCCTAAGAGGCCTGGGCACCCAAATCCTCATGAAACTGTAATTATGTGATTACTGCAGGCTCTAATTGCTCAGTTGTGGTCCTAACCACTCTTTAAGAAACAGCTTTTTAAACGCTTTTTTTTTTCTATTTCAAAAGTACCCATTTTCGAATCTACTTAGAAAAGATCTTGACGGGCAAGCAAGGTGGTAGAAATTGATCAGACCCTTTTGAAGCAAATGTTTATCAAGGATCATGTAAGGGAATAGACACTTGAAGCACCATATATGAAGAGCTAACGAAGTGGACAAGCTATTAAAAAAATCAATTTCTCTTTTCTGTTCCGAAAATGAATATTTCAGATTTCCATATTCAAAGCCAGAATGAATATGGACACCAGAATCAGAACTTTCCAGAAGAATCCAAAGTCAGGCTCCATTAAGTTCCATTAAGATATTCTTAAAAAAGAACAACCCATGTTGGTGAGGAAAAAGAAAACAGGTGGTTAAACCCAGATTCAATCCCAGATCTACATTTAATCATGTTATTCCTTATAAAGTTTTCAGACAACCTTTTGCCTTTGCATTTTATGAATAGGAGCTCTACGTAGAGCACAGGTAAAATTTTTGAACCCATGGAAATAGGCTGGATTTTTTAGAATGTGGTAGGCATAATCACAAAATGGTTGCCATGGAGGTATGTCAGTTTGCAAGAACACTCACTTACCAGAAGACAAAGTAACTAGGGTTGGTCTCTGAGAATCCTTCTTCCAGTCTTCAGCTTAGAATGTTCACTTTTTTGTTACTTAACTTTCTTTAGTATCTTTCTGGCTAGGTGAGCAAATTTTCAGCTGCCCTTCAGTGGTAGGTTTCCATTTTTATTTTATTTTTTACTATTGGTTCTGCGCATGCACAGAAGCATCCGGGCAGGTGGGCGGAGCCTCCTGCTGATACTACTAGTGGTTTGCCGAATCCGGGCTGAACCAGGAGCAACCCACCTCTGCTGCCCTCTATTCACACTGCTCAATGCAGGAGTCAGAATTCTTGCACTTAACAGATAATGCTAAAAACTGGGATTTTTCAACAAGCCAGATTCACATGTATTATTATCTTTAACTTAAAAGAAAACAGATAAATCAGAAATCCAGCTGAATGTCCAGAAAAATAAAATACTCATGCACTTTACCATTGATAGAAAGCACAAAACACAGACGTTGCAATGTATTTCTTCGGAACAAAGCATTCACATATATGTGTAGTGTTTAGATTTTCTGAATTGCATTTTTTAGTGCAGTAAGTGGGAATATTCCTCTGCATTTGAAGGGCTGTGAGACTGGGGTTAAGAGCAGCATTTATTTTTATGAACCCTCTCCTTCCAAGGGTAAAAAAGACTGGGCCGGGGCAGACTATATAAGGAGAAAATTAAATAGAGAATGAAAGTGAAATCCATTGATTTAAAGCAGTCCAAGGCTTTTCCCAATGGTCAGCAAGGCCATGGCTGTTTATTCAGAGTATAAAAACTGTCCAGGTAAATCTTATTTCAGTACTGACAGCAAACACAGCAATCTCCTCAATCACAGAAAGGAAGACTAGACTAGAGTAGAGCAGAGTAGAGCAGGGTAGAAGCTTTTGTAAAAGATGTGGCCATCTCCAACACCACCTCACTTTCCCTTGTGGTAGGATTTCAATCAGGGGTTGGCTTCAAAAATTTCAGCAATAGGTTCTCAGCCTGGTTGCTAAGTGGGCGTGGCCATAGTGAGCATGGCCTAGTCTGCCTCCTGCACCACGGCAGGTGGGGGGCGTTTTTGCCTTCCCTAGGCTCTGGAGGCTTTCTTCGACCCTCTGGGAGGGCAAAAACTGCTTCCTCGGGCTCCGGGGGCCTTCCGGAATTTCCAGGAGGCCTATTTTTCCCCCTCCCTGAGCCAATGCACGGGCCCTGCACCGCTCCGGCCCTATGGAATGAGATCCAGAGATCCAGGCCCTGCCCACTCTCATGGCCTTTCGCAAAGCCATTAAAACCTGGCTTTTCTGGCAGGCCTGGGGCTGTTGACCCCTCGATTGAGGTCCATCCCCCTTTCAATTGGGTGTTTGTTATGTTCCTTTTTTAACTTTGTTGTGTCCCGTTGTTTTTAAAAATTCTTTCTAATTTTTTTATTTCTGTAAGCTGCCCGGAGTCCCTCGGGATTGGGCGGCATAGAAATTCAATAAATGAAATGAAATGAAATGACCTCGCAGCCAAAACAGGCCATATGGAGACACCTGGGAGTGGTCGGGAGCGGTGGGGCCATCCAGGGGTGGGATTTGAAGATTCTCCGAACTGGCCATAAAGTTATCTATGGGTTCTCCCGAACCCAGGCCAACCGGTAGCAGCCCACCCTGATCTCAATGTCTTTCAGATACAACATACAATCCAGAACTTGGTCTGTCTGGAGTTATATGCTGTAACAAACTTTTATAATGGAACTAGTTTCTTTGAAGTCTTTCCAGGGACAGCTCTGAGCTCTGTTCAGTGCTGCCAATTCCGTTTTTAAATATTAGTGAGTAAAATGATTGAAAGCTGTGCATAACCTAATATTGTTCCTGGAATGAGTCCTCTGTTGGCAACAAGCTTGGAGATGGCTGCGCACGTTGGAACCAAGGAACATGAAATGATAAACATGGAATTCCCTGAAACAGCATAAAAAGAATAGACTTTCAGTCCAATGCATAAAGTATTATCCCAAGATGGATAGAGCATTGAGGGGAAAAATAAGTGGCGAGGTTAGAGAAGAATGAAATGCACAAGTATGGGTAATAGTAATTACTTTCTTGGTAATATCCATTCACACAGAAGTTGCTAAATGTGATATGAGCACTTTTATGTGAGGAAGCTGATGAGAAACCCAAATCTCTGTTCAGGCCATGTGAAACAATGTTAAATCTTTTAAGGAGTTCTTGCTCCTTTTTGCAATGAAGTTTGGCTTTGTAATTTCTTTGTTTAAAAATGGCTGCCTGGAGTCTGAGAAGTTCAAGGGATTGTATTGTATTTTGTATTTGTATTTTATTATTTGTATGCCGCCCTTCTCTGGGAGGACTCAGGGCGGCGAACAATTCAAGGGGGGGAAAAAGGGGAACATAAAAGACAAAATACAAATAATAAAAGTAGACAACAGTCGCACAGCCATACATGTCAAGAGGGGAGGGAACTCATCACCCCCAGGCCTCCCGGCAAAGCCAGATTTTGATGGCTTTTCGGAAGGCCTGGAGAGAGGTGAGGGTCCGAATCCCTGCGGGGAGTTCATTCCAGAGGGCCGGAGCTGCCACAGAGAAGGCCCTCCCCCGAGTAATAGCCAGGTGGCATTGGCTGGTAGATGGCACCCGGAGGAGGCCAACCCTGTGAGATCTAACGGGTCTGTGGGAGGTAATTGGCAGCAGGCGGTCTCTCAAGGCAGGATCATGCCTTGGATTTGAAATATCACCATTTCTGCTGAAAGAAAGCTATATATGTCTCTTGTATCTCTTTGCCAGAAATGGACTACTATTACTGTTATATCTCCTCCTTCTCCTCTCTATATATAATTGTGTGTATCTTTATATGTATTTAAGAATATGTACACACACACACACATGCACACACAGAGAGAGTATCTATATATGGAGGACAGTGATTATAGTTCCATATTTTTAAAAGTTTTATTTTATAACAGACAAACTTAGTAGGCAAGGTCAAATTTTAAAAAAAACTTGTAATGGATTAATTTTGGAATCTCATATATCACGCTTATTTCTGTGTGAATCAGAACGGGCAATTAACTGTGTAAAGTTTCTGCAGTCCAGTTGGAACTTGGGTTGTTTTGTGATAAGAAAGTGGCACCAGAAGAAAAAAAAATCTGGTGAAATAAACTGAAGAAATTTCCAGATAAGGCCGTCTGTATCAGAACAGAAATAATCGCACTCCCTTCTGTCCAAGTTGTGTAGCAAACATCTTTGCCAAAAAAACAAAAACCTGAAGTAGGGACCTTGGTCCTAGTTAACTCTTTGTCCACAATCCATTTCTTCAAGAGCATTTGGTCTAGAATCTAGAAAGAGAAAACTGATCTTGCAGGAGTAAAGAACTTGGATGAGAAGGAATTATTATGTTGCCATGAAATACGTAGAAGATTGGTTAGAGGAACACTCGGGCCTTTTGACCTAGCATTTAGTATATGTCTTCTTTGCAAACAATTGCCTCAAATGAAAGGTATCTTTGCTGCACTCACTGCTATCTGCTGGGACTTGCAAAAAGAAAAAAAAGGGGGGGACCCCAACAATCCAAATACATGAATGAACTTGCAACCAAAACATGTGATTCTTCATTTGAAGAATACAGAACAGGATGTATTTTCTGCCTCAACTTAAGACCACCGTTTTGATGTAATCATAATTTGCTACTGTATTTTTCCTCCTCCTGAGAGATGAAACATGGTGACGTCTGCACTGTACTATTGCCAGTTATGATCATTGTTAGATGAGGGCAGAGAAGCAGAACAGAGTTCAGTGCCTTGGCACACTATATGCCTGTCACAATTTATTCCAGGTCAGAAATACAGATCACACCTTCTAAGTGTGTTACAAATGCTTGCCTTGACTCTAGCAATTGCTACGGGAAAAGAACTGCTACAGCCCAGCCTCGTGTCAAAGGTATGGAACGTGGTATTGCATGTACCACTCCCCAAATTCAGCATCTGAGATCACAGCACTTATTACTTCGAGCTTGACCTTTATCTCTTAAATTGACTCCCAAATGATGTGAAGTCTGCGTACATAGAACTGCATTTGTGCATATTTAATCCTTTTTTCCCCCTCAACTTCCCATTCAGATCATATTGCCCATAGTCAAAATTTATCCTGGCTGGCAATGATTTTTTTTAATGGGCAGCTTCATGGCATCCTATAAAGTGCTGCAGCTACATTATCAAAAGATAATAATATTGCCATTTTAGCCATGTTATGTGTATTAACACAACATTTATGCATGGTAGATATGCATATCCATGTAGATTGTGTGCATGTGCTCAAGCATGCATGCACACACATATACATACACACATATACAGTACATACATACACACACTAAAACATGCATACAAACACACTAAGAACAGTGTCAAGTGATAATTGACAAGTAGAGGTGCTCATTTACACAAAAGATGAACAAGAGAGATGATAGCTAAATAGACAGAGAGAGATGATATACAGATGATAGATAGATAGATAGATAGATAGATAGATAGATAGATAGATAGATAGATAGATAGATAGATAGAGAGAGAGAGAGAGAGAGAGAGAGAGAGAGAGAGAGAGATGATAGAAGATAGATAGATAGACAGATAGACAGACAGACAGACAGATGAAATAGATGAGACATGGATGAACAGAGGGACGAAAGGATAGATGGACAGATGGATAGATAGAGATAGATGATACATACATAGAAGATTAGAGAGAGAGAAAGAGAGAGAGAGAGAGAGAGAGAGAGAGAGAGAGAGAGAGAGTTGAGAGAGAAGTGTGTGTTTTGTAAAAAAAAACAAAAAAAACAAAAAAAGCTTCTTCCAACATGTTAAAAACAAGAAAAAAGTTAAGGAAACAATTGGTCCATTGCTGGGAGAAAGTGGCAAGAAGGTGACAAGCAACAGAGAGAAAGCAGAACTATTTAATTCGTGTTTTGCATCGGTCTTTACACAAAGGGATAAAACAGTCCAACCTATCAAAAACAGCACCACAAAAATCAGATAAGGAACACAAGTTGAAATAGGGAAGAAAATGGTAAGTGAGCACCTGTCTACCCTAGACGAGTTCAAATCACCAGGCCTGGATGGATTACACCCCAGGGTTCTGAAGGAACTGGCAGACGAGATCTCAGAACCACTGAACTATATCTTTCAGAGATCCTGGAGCACCGGGGAACTACCAGAGGACTGGAAAAGAGCTGATGTGGTCCCCATCTTCAAAAAAAGGGGGAAAAAACAGATCCAGGAAACTTGACCTCAATACCAGGAAAGATTCTGGAAAAAATAATCAAGCAACAAATTAGTGAACACCTAGAAGCAAACAAAGTAATAGCCAAAAGCCAACATGGGTTTGTCAAAAACAGATCACGCCAGACTAATCTTATTGCATTCTTTGATAATGTGACAAAATTAGTGGACCAGAGGAATGCCGTCAATATAGTTTACTTGGACTTCAGTAAGGCATTTGATAAGGTAGACCATAAGCTACTACTAGATAAAGTAGAAGAATGTGGGTTAGACAGCATCACCACCAGATGGATTTGTAACTGGCTGACCAACCGCACTCAATGTGTAGTCCTCAATGGAACTGCATCTTCATGGAGGGAAGTATGCAGTGGAGTAACCCAAGGCTCAGTTTTGGGCCCAGTACTCTTCAACATCTTCATCAATGATTTGGATGAGGGAATAAATGGGGAACTCATCAAATTTGCAGATGACACCAAGCTGGCAGGAATAGCCAACACTCCAGAAGGTAGGCTAAAGATACAGAAGGATCTTGACAAACTTGAACATTGGGTACTATCTAATAAAATGATATTCAATTGTGAAAAGAGTAAGGTTCTACATTTAGGCAAGAAAAACGAAATGCACAGGTAAATATAGGTGGTACCTTGCTCAACAGTAGTAACTGTGAAAGGGATCTTGGAGTCCTAGTAGACAACCATTTAAATATGAGCCAGCAGTGTGCAGCAGCTGCCAAAAAGCCAACACAGTTCTAGGCTGCATAAACAGAGGGATAGAATCAAGATCACGTGAAGTGTTAATACCACTTTATAATGCCTTGGTAAGGCCACACTTGGAATAATGCATTCAGGTTTGGTTATCATGATGTAGAAAAGATGTGGAGACTCTAGAAAGAGTCCAGAGAAGAGCAACAAAGATGATTAGGGGACTGGAGACTAAAACATATGAAGAATGGTTGCAGGAACTGGCTATGTCTAGTTTAATAGAGAGAAGGACTAGGGGAGACATGATAGCAGTGTTCCAATATCTCAGGGGCTGCCACAAAGAAGAGGAAGTCAAACTATTCTCCAAGGCACCTGGGTGTAGAACAAGAAGCAATGGGTGGAAACTAATCAAGGAGAGAAGCAACTTAGAACTGAGGAGAAATTTCCTGACAATTAGAACAATTAATCCGTGGAACAGCTTGCCTCCAGAAGTTGTGAATGCCTCAACCCTGGAAGTCTTTAAGATGTTGGATAGCCATTTGTCTGAAATGGTATAGGGTTTCCTGCTTAGGCAGGAGGTTGGACTAGAAGATCTCCAAGGTCCCTTCCAACTCTGCTATTGTATTGTATTGTATTGTATTGTATTGTATTGTATTGTATTGTACTGTACTGTACTGTACTGTATTGTAAGAGATGTGTGTATGTAAGAGAGAGAGATTGAGACACAATGTATGCTGAGAAGAGAGCAATTTCAGGAAAGAAATACTGGAATATTGTAGGAACTGATTTCAGCAGGCAACTGGACTCAGTGGAAGTCTAGAAGCTGATGTGGCTGGTGCATACTGCTCCTCTCAGCCTCAACATGTACAGCAATAGAGCCAGACTCTTCAGAAACTCAACCCTCACTCCCATAACAGCAGATGCCTCACAGACCTGACATGGCTAGATTGCCTTGGCTGTGTTGCAGACAAGATTGCCTATTGCATAACATAAGAATCAATTTCTTTGGACTTTTTGTCATTCTATTCCAGGTCTTGAAAAATGAAGGTATCTTTTCCATGTTTATGTAAAGAAACTTTTGGCTTATGATTTGTTGATTTTCACCTAGATTGCACATTCTCAGTTTTGGCCTTATGGATACCACAGTTCAGAGAGAACTGAGAACAACATGGGTTAATCCTCGATGTTTATTCTCTTTGCCCTCAGATTTGTTTTTCTCCCTTCATCTCTAGGATGACTACCTAAGCCTACTGAGTTTTTGCTGCAGGATATTAGTTTTATTTTCCTTCTACAATCAACCTTTTGTTATGTCAATTGTCTTATAGAGCTTAACCTGAAGCCCCAAGGTTGAATATAACCCTCAAATCCCTGCATACAATCCCTAAACATTCCTAAAAAAGGCTGCCAAATTATAATTGATGTGACCGAAGGGAAAAATTATAAAATACATGTGACATAGTTTTGATTAATATGATTTCGTTATAATTCAATGTATCCTTTGCTCTGCCCATTTATTTTTCTTGACCATATTCTCTTATATGTGCCCTTGTTTACTATGTGAAACTAAATGAAACTTTTTGCCTCTCCAATAGAAAAAGAAAGTTCTTCTCTGCCTCTTAGAGAAAGGCCAACTCTATGTCCAGTATCTACAAATATCTTATTCCTAGCCTAGAATCACTGCATAGGTTGAGGTCAAAAGGTGATTTTTAGCTGGTAGTTTCTCAGCTCATGAGAGCTGAATCATGCATGGCTGGTTTTTGCAAAGTGATCTACTACTCCTGTTCATTGGGGATTAAGTTGAGTTGATCCAGCTCATTTTTCTCAAGACAGCAATCTGGTCAGCAGGAAGTCCCCGAAGTGAGAAATCAATTCATGCTTTGCTCATTCAACAACTATGCTCCTTGGAGTTATTTATGAAAGGTGGGGAGGAGGAACCATATCCATGGAAACTAAGAAAAGATTTTTCAATGGAACACTGAGCCCAATTACTAGCTATAGTTGGAAAGGAAAGGAAAGGAAAGGAAAGGAAAGGAAAGGAAAGGAAAGGAAAGGAAAGGAAAGGAAAGGAAAGGAAAGGAAAGGAAAGGAGAAATTATTCTGAATTGCTCACTCTATAAAATAACACAATAGTTTCTTTTATTTTCAGACATATGGTGCTGTTATTCACCAAGAAACATACAGGGATAATGCCTGAGGTATTATTTCTATATATCTCCCAAAAAGTTTGTTATGTGAGACGCCTAACATTAAAATAGAGTATCTCTATTTAAAACCATTGTAGTATCCTCCAAAAGCAGACCAGATTTCAAAACTAAAATACACATTTTGTCTTTCGAGGTCCTTAAGGTGTTAAAGCAAAATGTGTTCCTTTGAGTTCCTAACTGTGCTAAAAAGAGTATTGTGCATGAAATTTGCACACCGCACTCCCATCTCATTTGACAAGCTGAACCGTCTACGTTTGTTACTGAAAATCAGTACATATGTTTGATAAAGAGGGTACTTTATCATGTAGATCACTAAACAATCTACAGCTACTAATATGGGAGTTTTGGAAATAACACAACCTATTAGAAATGAATTCCTCTGAATTCACTAGTATCTATTCCCAGTATAAGTGCATAAGATTTAAATGGTTTTCATCAAGATATCAAGCTAGTTTTAGGCTCATTCATACATGTGAGTTTCTTGTGGGATTCAGCCAGTTTTAAGATGATTTGCAGTTTTCATCAACTATAACAAATAAAACCTTCCTTAAACTAATATTTTTGATGAATCGCTTTACACATCCAGTTAAAAGGTGTTAAGTAACCTGAAGAAGCATCATGGCGTCTGTCAAATTATTTTGCTTCTGTCTGTCATTCATTCTTGACATAATACGTGGTTATTCATAACTTCTCTGCCTTTGAGAGATGCCATAACTATTACCATGGAATAATGTGGTCATTTTGAATATTTCAAAGTGCTATAAAATTGGGTAGAAGAGCACTTTGGATTTGATTGCCAGAAGATGCTTTGGGGCGTGTGTTCATGCACCAGTACATTATTAATGTAGCAATTATCTGCCACATCTTAAAGCAGCTGCATCTTTTCCTGGGTTCCTGTCGTTGCAATCCCAGGAAAATATACAAACGCTGTCTTAGCACAGTGATGTTACATAAAGGGGGTCTCAGGAAATTAAAGCAGCCATAGAAAAATAAGGTCATTGGGAACATTAAAATGATTTGGCAGAGAAATTAAGCAACGTGATCCATTATTAAAGAGTGCATAGTCTTGGCTCACTACAAATTCCCTGAACTGGCACATAACAATGGACGGTTCAAATGCACTGATACAGTGACCCCTTTCCACCCACTGTGCTATCATATTATTCTCGTACAATATAGTTGAAGACCAACAGGCACAGAAATCAGGGGGGGGGGAAATGAATAGCGTAAAATGACAGGTGCAACTAGGGAGTTGAAGAAGTGCCAGGTTTTAACCTGTGCCACCTGCATTGACACATTGCACACAAAAGAGGGTGGGACTTCACTCCGTTATTTGACACTATCGATCTTCCCCACAGAAATGCTTCTGCTGCAGGCATAAAAATAAAAGTAGAAAATCAGTGGGGGGGGGTTATTTTTGGTTTTGGTTTTGCCAAAGTTTTAATAAAGTTATTGGAATAAATGCTTAAAGGAAAGTTGAGCTTGGCTTGGAAAGAGAAAGAGAAAATTTAGCCATAAGTGAAGTGGTTGGCTGGAATCCTGAACAGCAGCTCTCCTTCTGGAAAGTGTAAAGAAAAGGTTGTAATTCCTCACTGCAGATCTTTATGTCTATATATCAACATTAAACAATCACAAATGAGCCTAAAATTCCTGTTGTTAAGCCAGACAGTTAAGTAAATATTGCCCCATTTTATGACTTTGATTGCCCTATTTGTTAAGTGAATCACTGCAGTTGTTATGTTAGTAATACAGTTGCTAAGTGAATCTGACTTCCCCTTGTCAGACGGTCGCAAATGGTTATCATGTGACCCCGAGGCACTGCCACCGTCATAAATTCAAGGCAGTTGCCAAGTATCCACATTTTGATCATGTGACTTTGGGGGTGCTGCAACGGTCATAAGTGTGAAAAGGGGTCATTTTCACGTTTTTCCAGTACCGTTGTAACTTCGAATGAACTGTTGTAAGTCGAGAACTACCTGTATCTAAGTTCAAATTCTCTATCTTAGGGGTGTCCAACCTTGACAACTTTAAGCCTGACGGACTTCAACACCCAGAATTCCCCAGGCAGCTTTACAGCTTTGCTGGCTGGGGAATTCTGGGAACTGAAGTCCGCCAGGCTTAAAGTTGCCACGGTTGGAGATCCCTGCTCTATCTGGTTACTTTCGGACAGATACCTTTTGGTTTCCTTATCCCAGGGTCACTTTAAGCCAAGAATCTACAATCTCCTCCTCATCAAGTTTTTAATTTTGTTCGTAGACAGCTCTGCTAGTCATGTTTCAACTCCACTTTCGAAGGGACGAGACAGCCCTTTCCCATCAAAGGCCTTTAAAAGAGATTTGGGGGTGGGAGGGTGGGTGGGTGGGTGGGAGAGAAAGAGGGAAGAAGATCAAAGTTGGAAACAATGTTCCTGAAACACAATTCGTGCTTGGCATTATTTCATATGCCCTTCATTTTTTATTTGACTGTTTATACAAAAGACAGGCCCGGGTTCATTTGTATCAGTGCAGCCCAACTCTGATGCTCATGAAGCAGTTAACTCACATACAAAGCAGGCAAGAGAAAGAAAAAAAGTGACAGTCTATCTATCTCACTTGGCATGTTTATATGTTCTTTTTAACCAAAAAAAAAAAGGAGCAGGAGGGGGAGGAGGGGGAAAAAAGAAAGTGGGGAACGGGAGGGAGAAGAGGATAAAAAACTGTTTACAAAGTAGAGTGTCAGAAACATTGTGTAAAGGAATACTTATCTGCAAAACTTTGATCTTTTTCCGAAGCTCCATTACTCTGAGCCTGAAAGGCTAATGGCTCTTTGGGTGGGAGGGGAAAAAAAGAGTGGGGGGGGGAGAGCTCTGCACATTTTTGTTGTTGTTGTTTCTGTCTCCCAACTTTAAAAAATGAAGAAAGTTTATTGTGCTATCTAGTGGACGTATTTAGAAAACTCGGCTCCAGCTTCTGGAAATTCCACATGTTTCCCCTGTTCCAGAAGTCTCTATAAGGGGATAAAATAACAAAGGGATCAGGCCTGGTCTGATTCGATTGCAGGTGGAAACTTATGCCTTGAGGGCCCATCCTGTTATGGCACTCCCTTAAGTAATGGACATAATGATGCAGCTGAGAGCTAAACCAGGCACACCGCTCGGATCTGTAGTATGCAATGTTATTAATCTGCTTACATCCATAGTTTCACGTTGTTGTTTTTTCTTTGCTTTCAAACAGCTTCTCCTATAGGACTGGAGGGGGGGGATTATCACTGGAAGCGCTCTGGAATTGTATCAATAACAATAAAAATAAAAATCCAATGAAAATATTTTTCAATGTTTAAACTCTGTCAAATTTTAAACAGAGTTATACAGGCAGTCCTCCACTTACAACCACAACTGAGCCCGGAATTGATATTGGTAAGTGAGAAATTTGTGCAGCGAGTCTTCCCCCATTTTACGATTTTTCTTACCACAGTTGTTAAGCGAATCACTGAAGCTGTTAAATTAGTAACGCGGTTATTAAGCGAATCTGGATTCCCCATTGACTTTGCTTGTTAGAATGCCGCCCAAAAATGATCACATGACCTCCCAGGACGCTGCAACCATCATAAATATGAATCAGATGTCACACATCCAAATGTAAATCACATGACCATGGGGATGCTGCAATGGTCACAAGTGTGAAAAATGGTCATAAATCACTTTTTTCTGTGCCGTTGTAACTTCAAACTGAATAAACTGTTGTAAATTGAGGACTACCTGAAAGTTATAGATTAAGGCTGAGAAAATGGTTTGCCTTTAGCTGGATTATATAGTTTTCATGCAGTAATAATTATAGTTTCTCAAGTCAAAATTTGTTTGGATTGTGGCAGAAAAGGGAAACATTTGTGGGTTTTTTTTCTTCAGAGCTGTACAACCACAGAGTCCCTTTCTCTGTGTGTTTTATTTTCATACTGTTTTCCATTTATGTCTTAGCTCCTAGGAGATGGTTTCATAAAAGGATAAGGCGTCCTAAAATATAGTCAGAAATTGAAATACCACTGAGTAATATATTTATCTTTTTCTTCGTAATCCAAACTGGCAATTTGAAGGTCAAATGGTCACATGACACAAGCTGCTGTCCAGCCTTTGATGAGCTAAAGCAAACCTTTCTCATCATATGCTGAACAGCAAGCAGGAACATGTGGTGGATTACTCGTTGGGTAGCTTTAGTATAGGGCCAGCTGTTACATGTTGGGTTTGCCACATGCTTCGCCAGTTTTAGCTGGCAGTCCCCACTGGAAGCCTGTTTATTACTGGTTTTTACTGCTGTCTCTTCAACAGCATATCATTGTTTCTTCCTACACTGTGGTCTTTGATGTGCTCTTGGCTCATACTTGTCCTATAAAGACGCCATCTTGGAATGGCGATTGAACACGGGCTGGAAGGTATGACTTTCGTATCACTCTGTGTTCAATCGATAAAGTTCAGGACTTCAAAGAAAGAGTGGACGATCTATGGTTCAAAGGTTGGGAGGTGTTGCTTGTTTGATTGCTCATTCCATGGTACATAAATTAGTGGGTGAAAAAGACAGACATCTACAAATGCCAAGGGAAACAGAATGTATAAGATCATGAAGCTCTGATAAATTGGCGTAGGTGGAAGAAGGCTGATCAAAATGATATTTTTTAAAAGAAATATTTGATTTTTCATTTTTGAATGCATACATCAACCTCTGTTATGCAGCACTGTGAAGCAAGAATGAGCAAGAAAGAATATTTTGGTTGAATAATTAGCCTCTGTAATCTATTTTTCACGTTATGGTAATAACAATAAATAACAAATATATCCTGCATCTTAAGACCTGGCAAACATTCATGAACTCACTTGCCTTCCCCATAATGCTTAATTCATGCGTGCAAACTCATTAGGATATATCAATGCTACAAGGCTTCACTATGATGTGCATGGCTTCTGTATACCTCTGTATGGAAAAGAATGAAATGCAAAATGCAAAACACAGAATAATAGAGTTGGAAGGGACCTTGGAGGTCTTCTAGTCCAATCCCTACTCAAGCAGGAGACCTTATGCCATTCCGTACAAATAGCTGTCCAGTCGCTTCTTAAAAACCTCCAGGGATGAAGAAACCCACAACTTCTAGAGGCAAGCCATTCCACAGTACAAAATGGAAGTTAGGTAGAATATTGTTCCAGAACTTCATGATGGATCAGTCACTGTTTATGAATCTTTGTTGGAAGTAAGCCATGTGTGCTATAGCCTTTGAAAAGAAGAAAATGGGTTTAATTTTTCAATGGCAGTTGACAATGGCAAAAGTAATCCACTTTTGTGAAACTATTGTCTAAGCATCTCTCAGAACTAGGAGTGGCAATCATGTATCCCTCTTCATATGTTTTGGGTTTCCATTCACATCAGCTAAAGTCAAATATCATCAATGGAGACGAACTGTAGGGATGTTCATTCCAAACACTGGATGACATCAGGACAGAATGGAACAACTCACTGTGGCCACTGACCAGTTTGACGTGGCCACCTCATCAGGTGGCAAGTTGGTTCATGGTGAATTGTGCTGAAACGAGATGGATGTGGCGAGTTGGCCAGGACAGAATGACCGTGGTGAGCTGGCCATGGCAAGTTGACCTAGACCCCATCAGGATATCTAGTTGCCTACAAACCAGAGGTGGGTTCCTACCGGTTCGGACCGGTTCAGCCGAACTGGTAGGAATTTGGGGGCCTGGGTTGCTGAATGCCTGCCATGCCCCTGAATCAGTTCACCTTTGGCCCCGCCAGGTTGTTTTTCGGTTTTGTGCATGCGCAGAGCAGTTTTCAGTAGATAAAATTATCTTTTCCCATTTTTTAAGGTTTTAGGCATGCACCCACCTTTTTATTTGCAAATACGCTCATCTGATGTGCGCATGAGTGAAGCAAGTGCGCGCACACAAAATTTTTAAGGCACCGAACTGGCAGCAATGCTGGCAGCAATAGCAATAGCAATAGCAGTTAGACTTATATACCGCTTCATAGGGCTTTCAGCCCTCTCTAAGCGGTTTACAGAGTCAGCATATTGCCCCCATAGTCTGGGTCCTCATTTCACCCACCTCGGAAGGATGGAAGGCTGAGTCAACCTTGAGCCAGTGAGATTAGAACCGCTGAACTGCAGATAACAGTCAGCTGAAGTGGCCTGCAGTACTGCACCCTAACCACTGCACCACTTCGGTTCATTGGAGCAACCTACCCCTGCTCCAAACATGGACTACTTTATACCGAAAGAACCATACCGTCCTTGTTAAACCAAGCAATTATAATCTATCTAACAGGCTACTATAATCTTATAGTTTTATAGTATAATCTTGTACATTGACAGTGGTTTTCCTTTATGCATTGAGATATCTGGCACTTTAAAGCACTCCGAAGAGCCCTCGTCTGAGAAGGAGTTCAGAGGTTTAGTACAAGGAGCACAACATTCTCAGCTTGTGGTGCCCTGGTTTTGAAATGGCCTCCATACAACAGAAGCCTGCTTTTTTTTTTCTTTTCTTTTTTCTTTTACAGTTTTATAAACCAAATCTGCAACCCTTCCCAGCTGTGGGGAATGTGGCCATTGAGATAGGGCCGCATTATTGCAACCTGCTATGATTTACACAACAGAGGAAGAAAAAAACCAGACCAAGCATAATATATGAAACCAAGGCCCCAAAGGAAGCCAAAAAAAAAAAAAGGAATGTGTTCAGAATTTCTCACGGAGGCAAATGCAACAACTAAGTTGCTACCTGGTTCACATTACGAAATGCCACGATGCCCGCATTAAAAGATCTGCACTGATTGCCATTTATTTTCTGGGCGCTATTTGAAAGGTTGGTGTTAACCTTTAAAGCCCTGTGGATTTAAATTGTTTTAAGGCCTCACTATCTGAGGCTGTGGGCATGCTAAGATTTACAGGAGATGCTTTTCTGAAGGTTTCTCTCAGACTACATTCAGAGGCCATGCAAGAGAGATGACCTATTCCCAAATTGCTCCAGAAACATAGGCTACATTTTCTAGGATGTTTGGAGTTAATCCTCATTTTCTGTAGCTTTAGAAAAATTGCCCAGATTCAGCTATGTGATGTCCTTCTGGAAGAAGAGACGTTGGCCATTGTCATTTGTGCTCTTGTCCTTCTTCATTTGGATTACATGTATATTAATTTGCTCAGTAGGCCTTAAAGGCCATCCAGAAATCACAACCAAAGCAGAATATTGATGCCCAAGTCAAGCCTTTTATTGCCATTTTGTACTTTTTTGTTTTTACACGGAACCCACTGGCTTTTTTTCTGGGTTCAACTCAAAGTTCTGATTACCCCTTATAAAATCCTATAGGGCATAAGATTTAGTTATTTTCAAGACCACCAACTCTAGGAAGGACTTGCTTGATCAATACATATAAATAAAGATTGCATTGTGGAATCGGGTGTAGTTGTAGTTGTAGTTGAGTTTATTTATAGGCCGCCCTTTTCCCTGAGGGGACTCAGGGCGGCTAACAACTTGTATGGGAGGGGGAAAACATACAATAACATATAGACACAATGTATAATTAAAATCGAGCAACATTCATTCAACATTCGGGTGGGGGCGGATTATACTCTTTACCCCCAGGCCTGACGGGATAGCCAAATCTTGAGGGCTGTGCGGAAGGTCTGGAGGGTGGTGAGGGTACGAATCTCCATGGGGAGATCGTTCCAGAGGGTCGGAGCTGCTACTGAAAAGGCTCTCCTCCGCGTAGTTGCCAGCCGGCACTGGCTGGCAGATGGCACTCGGAGGAGGCCTAATCTGTGAGATCTTATGGGTCGAGAGGAGGTGATTGGCAGGAGGCGGTCTCCCAAGTACGCAGATCCACTACCATGAAGGGCTTTGTAGGTGGTAAGAAGCACCTTGAAGCGCACACGGAGATCAACAGGTAGCCAGTGCAGCTCGCGGAGGATAGGTGTTATGTGGGTGAACCGAGGTGCACCCACAATCACTCGCGCGGCCGCATTCTGGACTAGCTGAAGCCGCTGGATGCTCTTCAAGTGCAGCCCCATGTAGAGCAGGTGTGTGGAACCCCCACTCCAAAGGCTATTCTCAATGGCAGATTGCTACCTGTGGAACAGCTTTCTCCAAGAAGATAAGATACTTCTTGCCATGTTTGAAAAATCTTGCTATTTCCTTTGGGAACCAAAGGAAAAATTGAAGTCTATAGTGTTTGTGTAGGATAAGAAATAGGTACTAGGGTCAGAGTCTTTTATTACATGCTTATGTTGTTATTTTGCATGCATTGTTTGATGATGATGATGATGATGATGATGATGATGATGATGATGATGATAAGAACAGGAATAAGAATAAGAATAAGAATAAGAATAAGAATAAGAATAAGAATAAGAATAAGAATAAGAATAAGAATAAGAATAAGAATAAGAATAAGAATAAGAATAAGAATAAAGTTTTACAAACTGACTACCTACAATGCCATGACCGCATTACTGAGATTATTCACTGGAAATTGTGCCAAAAGTTTGGATTGGAGTACAGCAAAAACCACTGGGACCATCAGGTTGAGAAGGTTTTAGAGAATGAGAAAGTCAAGATCTTGTGGGACTTTAGAATCCAGACTGACAGGCACTTGGCCCACAACACACCTGACATAACAATAGTTGAAAAGAAAAAAGCATGGTTTATTGACATTGCAATACCTAGAGATGCAAGAATCGAAGATAAACAGTAAAAAAAATAATCACAAAGTACCGGGACTTGCAAATTGAAATTGAGCAACTGTGGAAAACGAAATCATGTGTTGTTCTGATTGTAATTGGAGCCCTTGAAGCAATATCTAAAGGACTACCTCACTATTTGGAAATTTTAAATTTATCAGATTTGAAAATTCTGGTTCTACAAAAAACCACCCTACTTGGAAAAGCTTATATCCTCTGACATTACTTTAACAGTTCCTAGGTCCTTGGTTAGGACTCAAGCCATTGAGCTACCAACCAGCCCCAAAGGCTGTGAATCTCACCAAAAATTAACCAAATAACAACAACAACAACAACAACAACAATAATAATAATGCACAAACTGATTACAAATCTAGACACAACCCAGTTTCTAAATTAATCCACTGGTCATTATGTAAAAAAATAGGACTTACCTGTATCCAAAGAGTTATGGGAGCACAAAGTGAAAAAAGTTACCAAAAATGAGAAGGTGAAGATTTTGTGGGACTTTTGAATATAGATCGTCATTTGGAACACAACACGCCACATATCACGGTTGTAGAGGGCCAAAACATACAATTTATTGACATCGCGGTACAAGGAGATGCCAGAGTTGAAGAAAAAGAAACATGTAACAGTGATCCATTGTCATTGGGTCACTTGGTACCATGTCCAAGAATTTTACAAAAAAAACATAAAGAAATTGCAGCTTCCTGCAATAACACTAGCAGAATTGCAAAAAACTGCACTACTAGGAATATCATATATTTTAAGATACTTGATTGATACCTAGGATGTTGACAGCAACCCATATCAACCATTAGCACCAGTCAATGGCATTTGTAATATAATTGTGACACCCAGAATTGGTTTTGTGGACGACAATTTTTCCACAGACTGGGGGCGGGGGTAAGAAGAGGAGCGTGCAATCTAGATCCCTCACATACACAGTTGGTTTGCATTCCTATGAAAATCTAATGCCTGATGTTGTGAGGTGGAGCTGAGGGAGCACTGGGAAGTAGCAGTAGCAACAGCACTTAGACTTATATGTTGCTTGACAGTACTTTACAGTCTTCTCTAAGCAGTTTACAGAGTCAGTATATTGGCCCCCAACAATCTGACCTCGGAAAGATGGAAGGCTGAGTCAACCTTGAGCTGCTCAGAATTGAACTCTTAGAATGAGCAGTGAGTTAGCCCTGTAGTACTGCATTCTAACCACTGCACCACCACGACTCTATACAGGGGTGGGTTTCGACCGGTTCGCACCGGTCCCTGCGATCCGGTTGGTCGCCGAACCCGGAAGTAAGTAACTTCCGGGAACGGCGAAGTCCCCCCCCCGCGCCCGCGTGCGCCCGCACACCCGCACCCGCTCCTTACCCGGTTTTTACTAATTCTGCGCTTCTACGCATGCGCAGAACGCATACAGCGCCTGCACGATCCTCCAGGAGCAGCTGGAGCATCGCGCGGACGCTAGTACGCATGCGCGCACCGCGCACATGCACGCACACGCCACGTGCATGCGCGAGGACGCCCCCGGCCTCGTTCCAACCGAACCGGTTGGAACGGGGCGAGAAACCCACCCCTGACTCTATAGTAGCTGCAGTAGCTGCAATCCAGATGAAGCTTCGCTCACTTCACTCACTCACCTCCAGCTATGTGACCTGATTCCTAACCAGTCTGTGGCCTGGAGCTAGGGGACCCCCGGTATAAGACGCGTAGAGTTCGTGAGACTTAAACAGCATAGAAGTCACTGTAATAAAGGAATAACTAAAGAGCGGTTCATCAACAAATGTGCGATAGACATATGCGCGCTGAAAAAAACGCAACGGACAAATGAGCGCCATCAAAATCGCTAATTGATTTTTGACACTAGCACGCCAACAAATGCATGCCGACAAAATTGCGTCATCAACAAACTATAGACAAACTATAACCCTAACCCTAACCTAACCCTAACCCTAACAGTTATTTTTTCGATTTTATTGTGCTTGTCATCACGCTTTTGTCGTCGCGCATTTGTCATCGCGATTTTGATGTTGTGTTTTAATCAGCACTATTTTGTTGGCACGCATATGTCTATCGTGCAATTGTCGGGTCACGCTAACGAGCAACCAAAATATTTCTCATCCACAAAGTCTAGCAATTGTTACAGTTTAAACACCAATTCTAATAATTGATTGTGCTTTTTAAAAAAAATACATTGCATTTAAATTCTATAAGCCATCTTGACTTTCCAACGTGAATAGAAAGTGTGGGGGATTTAAATGTTTTGTTTAGAAAAACACTGATTGACTTCAAACCTTTACAAGAGTGAGACACATGGCCCTACAGATGTTGCTGAACTCCAAATTCAAGCAAGCTCAGATGGCTTGACTAAAAGTGACAGATTCAAAAAGTAGTAAATCAACAACAGCTAGAGGTTGCAGATTTTTCACCTCTGTTGCCTACCCATGCAGCTAGATAATTGTGTTCAAGGTGGTTATCTTTTCCAAGGAGATTGCCAGGTTGGTCATACAAATAAACTCCTGAATCCTGACTCCTGAATCCTGGTCTCCTGGGGGGAAAAAACCCCAGAAATCTTGTTGCATTTTAAGGGTCAAAAAAATTACAATGGCATAAACTTAGACGCATCACAGTCATCCTTATTAAATACATAGACTATTACTGTAAGGGTCTGCAGCCCTACTCTCTTACATTTTATTGACTGTTTTTCAGTTTATGTTTCTTGGCGGTGTTTTAGGATATAACTTTGGTGAAATGTGATATGAGCAGCAGGGAAAAAAATGTCTGAAATAATAATATGGCAGAAATATAATGAGCAAACTTGCCTCACTGAAGATGGTCCCGGGCAAGAATTTAGGAAGACAGCTTGAAGAAGTTTATGGGAAGGCAGATAAAATTTTAGAGTTCCATTCTGGAATCAGAAAAGTATCCCTCCCCATCCCTGAAATGGTTTGTGGGTGCTCAGTCTTTTTTTCCTCTGAGAATCACAGGAACCGAACCACAACACATGTAATCACAGGTAGGCAGTACATTATTCTGTCAAGGAAATCATGGTTCAACTACTATGAACCATGGTGTAAAAGACACTGGCAATGTTGATCAACCAGCAGGATTTTCGCATTATAAATAATCAGAGAGAGAGAATCAGTCCGTCATCTGTTAACCCCATTCTGTCCCTCCAAGTCACTTTAGCTGATGTGTAGCAGGCAGTGAAGAATATGCAAAGAAGCAGAATCAATGCAAGCAAGTAGCTCACTGACTCTGCTTTCTGATATCTGTACAATGAGTGGAGTATGTCCTGTGACAGTTTGTGGAGCTGCATTGACTCTTGGTATGTTTCAGGGTAACTTATCTCCTCTAAAGCCCTCGATGACTTGGGGCCTGGGTATCTTTGACAATAGAAGCTGCCTATAGCAATAGCACTTGGACTTATATACTGCTTCACAGTGCTCTACAGCAGTGGTCCCCAACCTTTTTATCGCCGCGGACCAGTCAGCCTTTGATAATTTTACCGTGGCCCGCTGAGCGCGCGCAGGGGTGGAGGGGCGTTGTTCGCGACGACACATTGATTGCATACCTGCGCGGGGCTCTCTTCCCTGGAGCCTTTGCGCACGGCCCAGGAGCTTTTGCGCACGGCCCAGGAGCCTTTGCGCTGCAGCGATAATGTCCCCCGGCCACTGCAGCGATCATGGCCCCCGGCCGCTGCAGCGATCATGGCCCCCGGCCGCTGCGCGGCCCGGTGCCAGGTACTCCACGGCCCGGCACCGGTCCGCGGACCGGGGGTTGGGGACCACTGCTCTACAGCCCTCTCTAAGCGGTTTACAGAGTCAGCCTATTGCCCCCAACAATTTGGGTCCTCATTTTACCCACCTCAGAAGGAAGGAAAGCTGAGTCAAACTTGAGCCTGGTGAGATTTGAATTGCCAAATTGCAGGCAGCAGGAAGTCAGCAGAAGTAGCCTGCAGCACTGCACTCTAACCATTGCGCCACTGTGGCTCACTGCCTATGCATTGTGAGAGTGTATACTGAAGCACCTTCCTATCAAAGCATTCAGTGGAAGGTTGTATTTGCACCAGGGTATTTCCTTTCATACTACTTGACCAGAGAGCAATGAAGGACTTCTTCTGAAAGAGGTTTAAAAAGTCCTTGTTCTGGAGCGGGGCTGGAGCAGATGTGGCCAGCTCGTCGTCACTCAGGTCAGGGGCACCTGTGGTGGCCCAAGTACTCTGCAAGCAAAAACAGGCTTCCAAGCTCCGTTTTTGGCTGTGATGGCCTCCTGCAACCCTCTGCCAGCGAAAATGGGAGAGCCACACGCAGCCCTCCTGAGCTCTGTTTTCATTGGCAGAGGCCCCGCGGGCCAGTCCTTCGCTGTTTTCAGGGTGGCCCTGCGGGCCAGATCTAAACATACCATGGGCCAGATCCAGCCCCCAGCCCTTGAGTTTGACAACCCTGATCTAATGTATTTTGATGTAAGAGAAGGAGTGGTAGAACTGGGGGGAGAGTTAAAAGAGGGATCAGCCTAAATACCCTACATTGCCACAAGCCGATTAAGTCCAACCCCACTTGAATTATGTTGATTCTTATCCATTGGTTGAGACAGTTCTTCTGCACAGACTTTTTAACAATAAATCAGTTTAAGTAGACTGTCTCATGGGGACTTGGTCTTTCACACATCTGACATTCTGTGCTTATTCTATTCTATTTTGCTATTTCATTATATTGCTGTAGTTTACAGATTATAGAATATAGAATAACAGGATTGGAAGCAACCTTGGAAGTCTTCTAGACCAGTGGTCCCCAACCTTTTTATCGCCGCTGACCAGTCAGCCTTTGATAATTTTACCGTGGCCCGCTGAGCGCGCGCAGGGGTGGGGGGGGCGTTGTTCGCGATGACACATTGATTGCGTACCTGCGCGGGGCTCTCTTCCCTGGAGCCTTTGCGCACGGCCCAGGAGCTTTTGCGCACGGCCCAGGAGCCTTTGCGCTGCAGCGATCATGTCCCCCGGCCACTGCAGCGATCATGGCCCCCGGCCGCTGCAGCGATCATGGCCCCCGGCCGCTGCAGCGATCATGGCCCCCGGCCGCTGCAGCGATCATGGCCCCCGGCCGCTGCGCGGCCCGGTGCCAGGTACTCCACGGCCCGGCACCGGTCCGCGGACCAGGGGTTGGGGACCACTGTTCTAGACCAACCTCCTGCCCAAGCAGGAAACCCTAGCTCATTCTGGACAAATGGCTATCCAATGCCTTCTTAAAAACCTCCAGTGTTCGAGCACCCACAACTTATGAATAAGTAATTGTTCTGTCGGGAAATTTTTCCTTAATTCTAGGTTGGATCTCTCTTTGATAAGTTTCCATCCATTACTTCGTGTCTTTCCTTCAGTGCTTTGGAGAATAGGTTGCTCTTCTTTGTGGCAACCCCTGAGATATTGGAACACTGCTATCATGTCACCCCCTAGTCCTTGTCTTTGTTAGACTAGATATACCCAGTTCCTGTGACTGTTCAACATATGTTTCAGCCTCCAGCCCTCTAATCGTTTTTGTTGCTCTTGTCTGCACTCTTTCCAGAGTCTCAGTATCTTTTTTCTATCATGCTGACCAGGACAGGACAGAAGATTCCATGTGTGGTCTTACTAAAATAGCTTATGGCATTATTGTTCCAGTTTGTCAAGATCTTTCTGGACCTTGTGCCTATCTTCTAAAAGGTTGGCTATTCCACCTGGTTTGGTGTCATCTATAAATTTTATAAGTTAATAGCAATAGCAATAGCAATAGCAGTTAGACTTATATACCGCTTCATGGGGCTTTCAGCCCTCTCTAAGCGGTTTACAGAGTCAGCATATCGCCCCCACAGTCTGGGTCCTCATTTCACCCACCTCGGAAGGATGGAAGGCTGAGTCAACCTTGAGCTGGTGAGATTAGAACCGCTGAACTGCAGATAACAGTCAGCTGAAGTGGCCTGCAGTACTGCACCCTAACCACTGCACCACCTCGGTTCTTAAGTTCCCCTTGTGTCCTCTCATCTAAAAAAATTTTGAAGATATTGAAGAGTACTGGGCCTAAAGTAGAACCTTGGGGTACCCCACTGCATATTTTCCTCCATGTAGCTGCAGTTCCATTAAGAACTACATTAAATGCATTAGTGTATTAATGAGCCTTTGTACAGTACTTCTATTATGATTGAAGCAGTATATGTTCTATTAATGAACAGATAAATAAATGATGATATTGAGAGTCATTTCCAGATTAGTCATAGTTAAAACAGATCCATTAAAATCAAAGGAACATGCAGTAACTCTTCTTTCAGAGGATCGAACACTTAAAAATAACTAAATCAGGCATAATCGAAATAGTAATAATAAAATAACAGCTCTGTATCTCAGGTCCTTGGGGGAGGACTTAATTGAAGGATAAAAAAACCAAATGCAGTCTAAACATATGACTCACTATGCAAGGAACCGTAATAATAATAATAATAACTCCGCCGTTGCCGGTCCCAAGCCTGGATGAGAAAGGAGGAAGGTTGGGGTCAGGTTGGCATCTGGTCCCGTAAAAAAAAAAACGCCAACCCACACAATATAGTGAAAAAAACAAATAAGAATTCCGTACTGCATCGGTCGTCGCGCGGGTTAACAAGGGCCGCGGTGGATGTTGGGGTCCCTGGACATCCGTCGACAAGTGGGCTACAAGTGGACCAGCCAACAAAATGACAAAAAATAGTGCAGATGAAAATCGTGCCATAATGGCCTGTTATTACAACTCAGAGCCAGAAAAAAGAGGCTATTTAAAGCGAATGTATGAATTATGGAAACAACAATATCCAGATTCAAATGTTAGTGAACAACGACTAGCAGTGGTAATTCCAGTAGTAATTGGCACACTGGAATTACATTTAAAACAGTTAAAAATTGACAAAATCACCATCAGTCAAATGCAAAAAGCCGCACTGCTTGGATCTGCACGCATATTACGAAAATACGTTACGACGTCCTAGGCCCCTGGGTGGGGCCCGACTAGTAACCAATGCCAAATCCGGCGAAACAACTGGCCGCTGTGATACAATTGTATAATAATAATAATAAACATCCTACTACATTTAACACCATCAAACAACAACATCTCCCTACCCCAGGACCTTGGGAAGGGCTCAATAGCCGGATCAAAATGCCAAATCCAGTCTAAACATCTGGCTGATCATGCGACAGACCATAATAAAATAATAATACAGCAACAACAACATGAAACATTGGAAAGTAAACTCAAAGCCACCCTGTTAATAATGTGAGTGGAAACACATTGTCAGGCTACATCTAACAGTCAAACAGTACTAGTGACATCTTGTGGTAGAAGAGAGTGACAGCTCTTCTGTTCACCTTGATGAGAACACAAGCTGTCCATAAACATCAAGCCATGTCATTACTCATACATCAGCAAAGAGGCATCTGGGATTTTGATAGCTGCTGCCAGAATGTACTAATGCTGACTGCTGCAACTTCTCTTCCCCTCTCTCTCTCTCTCTCTCTCTCCCTACATCCCTCTGTTCTTGGCTGTGACACACAATCACTCAGTTGCCAACTTTCCCTCTCTTTCTAAAAAACAAAACAAAACTTTTGAACTGGAAACTGTTCAGCCTGCTCCATCACCCTTCAGATGTTACAGTAGAACTCTCCATTTACAGTAAGGAAGAATAGCCCTAGGTTTTTTTTAATCCATCCATTATTTCTCCCCGTCTGGCAATCTGATTAACAAGTTCTAAGATGGTGTTTCTCACAATGCAGAGATGGAAGCATTTAATGTAAAGTGCTTTTTTGCCTGCCTTCAGAGCAATCCTGGTACCCCTTTAATTGTGGTTCTCTGAAGTACACAGACTGGAACTTGATCTGCTTTTAGACTGAAAAGTTATGAGAAAAGGGAAAAGGGATAATGGTTTGGGACTTTAAGAGAAATTTTATAATGATGAATTTTGAAGTGGGCATTTTTGTGGAACCACAGTTGATTATGTGAAATTAAGTGATATACCGACAGTTCCCTGAATTTTAGGAAAGTATAGCAGCAAATGTTATGATTCCACACACCCCTTCATTTCTTTAAATCTCATGTAATTGATGACTTACATGAAATTAAAGTGATATCTAGAAAAATATACCACTGTGTATAAAAATAGTGGTGTACCTGAGTTCTACAATGTGTTTAGCTGTTGAGGAAAATGGTGTATAAACCAGACATAGTTACAGGATTATTCACAAGATAAGGAAGAGAAAACGTCTGTTCCAAATAAAATTCCCTTTTGCAATTGACTGGTGGTGATTTTGTCAATTCCAATGAGGTGCCAGTGGTGCTCCAGTTGTTTTCAGATCGCATCCAAGATTGAGTTTATTCTTATTGGTACTTTCTTTTTGCAGGAGTTTTTTATTTTGTGATTTTCTCCGGTGCTTTCTCTTCTTCTATCTCAAGGCATTGCAATGTCCACCATCTAGAAGTTGTTTTGTTTTACTTATCAATAATTGTTAAGTCTAGTTTGTTATGTGGCAGGTGCTTGTCTTTTGAATTCAAATGTCCCAGAGCACTAGCTTCTTCGTTTTCTATTCATTTGTCTATTAGGTGGTCTCCATCAATTCTTGCTTGGAGGCAAATGGTATTTCTTGTAGATATTCCAATGCACTATTGTTGCACCTTGGTCATGCCATTGCTTATAATGCAATCTTCTTGGAGCAGCTAACCAGGTGGTCCACTGTTTCTTCAGCTTTTTTTTTGCAGTGGTGGCATTTGTTGTCAATTGCTTATCTTCTGAATTTTGGTTTTGCATGTATTTGTTCTTAAGGTTCAGTCATACTCGGCCCCCTCTGTCTCTTTCTTCAACTTTCCTGCTCTTAGCCATTGAAAAGTCTTGTTGTTATTTGCTTTACCTCTGTCTGTGTGTGTGTGTGAGTGTGTGTGTGTGTGTGTTTTAAGAGAGACCGCCTCCTGCCGACTACCTCTCTCAGACCAATTCGATCTCACAGGTTAGGTCTCCTCCGGATTCCATCTGCCAGCCAATGTTGGCTGGCGACTCCCCGGGGGAGAGCCTTCTCTGTTGCAGCTCCGGCCCTCTGGAACGAGCTCCCTGTCGAGATCCGGACCCTTGCTACCCTCCAGGCCTTCCGCAAAGCCACCAAGTCCTGGCTGTTCTAGCAGGCTGGGGGGTCTGAGAAACATCTACCTCCACGGAAATTGTGAATGTTGGCTTTTGTTTTTAAATATGTTGTCTTTGTCTAGTTTCCCCCTTCCCCTTGTCTTTTGTGAGCCGCCCGGAGTCCTCCAGGAGTGGGCGGCATACAAGACAAACAAACAAACAAACAAATAAATAAATAAATAAATAAATAAATAAATAAATAAATAAATAAATAAATAAATAAATAAATAAATGTGCTAAACATGTAATACTTTGCCTTGCCATGTCTATTTTCTATTTTTTTTTAAATTTATTTATTTATCTATCTATCTATCTATCTATCATCTATCTATCTATCTATCTATCTATCTATCTATCTATCTATCTATCTATCTATTTATTTATGGAGTTTGTATGCCGCCCACTCTCAAGAGACTCAGGGCGGCTTACAAATAAAAAGGAAGGGGGGAACATAGAAAAAATTAAAAAAACAACATTAAAATTCCACAACATTAATAACTTAGGATGGGGCTGGATGAATCAACAGCCCGAGGCCTGCCGGAACAGCCAGGTCTTGGTCGCTTTGCGGAAGGCCGGAAGGGTAGTAAGGGTCCGGATCTCCACGGGAAGATCGTTCCATAGGGCCGGAGCAGCTACAGAGAAGGCCCTCCCCCGGGGGGTCGCCAGCCAACATTGACCGGCAGATGGAATCCAGAGGAGGCCTAGTCTGTGAGATCTTATGGGTCTTATGGGTCTCTGGGAGGTAAGGCCACTTGGACCCTCCAATATTCTGTAAGCCTTCATGTGCCAAACTACATGAATTGGACATCTATGGCATATTTAAGAAACAAGATTTGAAATTCATCACAATGTATAAATGTGATTTATGACTCCAATGCAGACTATAGGCTTACAATAGGAAGGGGTAGAAAGAATCAATGTCTGAAAATAATTAAAAATAGCCAGTGTAACTGTGGTTTAGGAACAAAAGGATATTGCTAAATGGTCTTTAATGATGAGCAGCTTCCAGCTGCCTCAAATCTGTCACTTGAATAAGTTTTATTACTTAAGAAAGGGTACTGCAGAAGCAAGTCAAGAATAAAGAACAAGGAATAAAAAACAAACACACAGCTGTCTTTATTTTTTTTAAAAATATGGCTGTTTGATCTCTGATATTTATAAAGTTGGGCCTTTCAGACTAGCAGGCAATTAATGACCAAAATTGTTCCTATTTTGGAATTGAAATATTCTTTTAGAGAAACAGTTTCCAGATAATTAAGAGTCCAGTTAGATTTTAGCCTTGTAACCACTACAGTACATGATCAATCTTCATAAAGACTTGTAAGAGATGGAACACTAAGAATTACCATTCAAATCAAGGTTGCAATATCTTTTCCCTGTAAGGGTAGTCCTCAACTTACAACAATTCATTTAGTGACTGTTCAAAGTTACAACAGTGTTGAAAAAAGTAGCTTATGACCATTTTCCACACTTATGACCTTTGCAGCATCCCCATGGTCACATGATCAAAACTCAGATGCTTGGCAAGTGGTTCATATTTATGATGGTTGCAAGGTCCTGGGGTCATGTGATCAGTTTCTACAACCTTCTGACCAGCAAAGTCAGTGGGGAAGCCAGATTCATTTAATAACCGTGTTACTAACTTAACAACGGCAGTGATTCACTTAATAACTGTGGCAAGAAGGGTTGTAAAATGTGAAAAACTCATTTAACAAATGTTTTACTTAATAAATTTGGGCTCCATTCAGTGGTGGGTTGCCAATATTTTTACTACCGGTTCGGGTGTGCTCACGCACGTGTGCACGTGAAGCTTCTGCGCATGCGCAGAAGCGTCCAGGCAGGTGGGCGGAGCCTCCCACTGCCTCTACTACCAGTTCCTCTGATCCAGGCTGAATCGGGAGCAACCCACCTCTGGCTCCATTGTGGTCCTACGTTGAGGATTACCTATATTTAATGGTGTGTTGAATATTCTGCACATGTGATCAGTCCAAGAAGCAGAAAAACATCTCTGCAGAAGCCATTTTGGGTGCCAGGGATTAAATCTTCCATTGGTTCAAAAAATAAAGTTGTGGGCTCCACTTAAATCACAGGGAACAAGTTTGCTTCAATCCTTACCATTGATCATTTCTAAATCTCCTGGAAATGAAAGTATATCTATAATGCTGGTGATGTGGGAGATAAGACAAGAAAAGGAGGACCAATTACAAAGTGGGTAGACTCAATCATGGCAACGATAGATGCACAGCTGGAAGATCTGAAGGGCCAAACAGAGAGCAAACTATCTTGAAGAAACTCTATCTATGTGGTTGCTAAGAGTTAACATTTATTTCACGGTACATAATTAAACCAAAGAGTACTAAAAAATTTAAATCTACTAGAAACCTGTATTCATCAAGAAGAAATACTCCGTGTTCTTTTCTTCTTCTTCTTCTCTTGTTTGGTCTATTTTTTTTTCTAGTTTTGCGTTTTGGTAGTCTAACTAGCCACCTCTTTGTAATATGCATTATAGCAAGCAGAGGCATCTATTTTCAGGCTGTCAGGAAGGACAATTCAGATGTCAGTTCCAAGTGTATGTATTCTCCCAAATGATTCCAGAAGATTTAATTTGAAAGCTAGTAACAGCACAAGCAAACCTGCTGGAATGGAATCTACAGCTCCCTAAACTCCTTTTCTATGACTAATAGTAGGAATCGGTGCATATTTCATTGGGCTCACTTTTTTAAATTAAGAATTTATCACAACTTACATATGTACTCATATAAATATTAAACATGAGATTTTTTTTAAAAAAGCCAACCCAACAATCTGAATGTAGAAGATAGCACAGTGGCAGATTTCCCACCTAATAAGAGAATATTGAATTAGATTAGATCTAAGAAATATGAAACCTATGGACACTAATTTAGTTTAGTTTAGTTATTACTATTTTGGTAGAAATTGGCATGTATTTCTGCCTAGAATGTTTATAGGTTGGATACCAAAAAGGTGAATGGATACCAAGGAAGACTTCAGAACACCAGATCTATTTATCCTTGCAGCATTGAAGAACTCCATTCTCAAGACAATCACGCTTTGCCCAATAGTCAGGATGATCTCCCATGGAAACAAGGGACGAAGGGCTGCTTTCGTTAGGCAAGTTTTATAATGCTTCAATCTCTCTCCTAGAATTGCTTAGTGTAGGCAACAATAAGGAAAGGTTACATATTAATGAGGATTAGAGAAGCTACATTGCTGAGTGTCTGGTGGGTATTGGGCTATTGGATTCTTAGCTAGGACAAAATTGGAGAATTATATTAGTAGCATTACCTTTTCATAGTTATGTTGGAGGCATCTAATTTGGAGTGACAGTCATGCACTCAACAGAGCTATCTGCCTTACTTTCCTTTGTATGGGAAGTTTCCATAGAAACTCAAATACTGATTAGAAATTTAAGCTCACACGGATGGGAATATCTGTTCAACTCTACAGCAAGGATGTCCAGTTGACTGCATAGACGTCATCAAACTGACTTCCCATTTCTTAGTAGGTGTGTTCTAATCCTTCTTGTGATGCCTGAATAAGACTGTGGTGCTAGATTACAAGTGTCAAACTTGATTGCGTCATGTGATGTATTTAAGCATTTTTTTGCCTTTGTGGAGCCGGGGTGGGTATGGCCTGAGTGTAATGCATCTGACCCACCAGCCGCCAGTTTGACACCCCTGTGCTAGATTAATCTGTTTGATCAGGATATCACTTCCTAAATAAGTGTAGTTTTGTAGAAATGTGAAGATGGTTACCCTGTAGTCTTGACTGAAGACCAAGCTCCAAACCCAAAGACCACAGCCTAGATTTTTAAAAACAAATCAGATATTGGAATTGTACTGATCATGGTTGTTGTTGCAAAAAAAACACAAATTGTTTGGATGAGTATGAATTAAGCATTGCTGAGCGATAGCTCCTAATGATTAGTTCTTGTTTATTGTTCCGTTTTAAGCTGTGGAAAAAGTGTTATATAGTAAATATAAGGAGCCACCTTAGTTTGTTGCCCACTCCATACGATTCGTCCATTCATGATTCTCGAACAAAGAACATGTATAAAATTAATGTGAAACTCATCAACCCAATTCTATACTTCTTCCACAGCTCTCTACTAAGATGAACTCTTCTCAGCATGCACATGCCTATCCAAAGAGAAGCAAATCTAATTAGGTAGACCTTTTTCATCCCTTGCATTGCAGTAGCAGCTGTTGCTATTTCCCCCCCTTTTTTTCTTTTTTCTTTTGCAGTCTGGTGGATCCTTGATCCTTGTATTCTGCTAGCTACTAGAATAATCCATAGTACGCTGCTGGCTATTAAAATAAGATCAATTTTGTTACTGTACCGCAGGCAGCTCTTTTAAATGTTTCTATAAACATTCAGAAACATTTTGCAGACTGGACAGAGACAATATTATTTATTAGAGGAAGTGCTGCTTTAAACATGTGGGCTTTTATTTACAGCTTTTCCCCCCAACCCAATCTCCCCCTAAACGTTAAAAAAAGATCCTCAGTAAAAGTAGATTTCTGCTGCTGAAATATCCAAATAATCACAAGGAAGTGAGAAAAAATGAGATTCTGTTCTGAACTGAAATCTTTACTGTACACCATACTCACCTTCCTCTTTTGCTTAGATATAAATAAGACTTGATGTACAGGAAGCGTCATAATCATTACTGCTGTAGGTTTGGGGGGGAAAAGCAGAGGTCATTCCTTAAGAGGCTGATTTTCATGCAAAACACAAGGTGGCTGCTATCACTCAGGACTACTTAGTCTATGCCCTCCACCATCTAATAACCGGGCTTCAGGTCATCCCCTTTGGTGACACTTGGAATTCTAGAATCTCTGATTACTGCAGGATTTACAGATGCTTGAGGACCCCAAAAATATGTGTCGGAATGCACGGTCTTGTAAATTTGTTTGGCCTTTGGTCTGGAATACATATGGGCTTGGGAGTTCAAAACCAGGATGCAATAAACTGTATTTGTTCCTCCTTGGTAGACTTGATTGGTTAATGGGCCACCTGTTTAACCCATTGAAGAAAGGCAGCCTCTGAAAATGGACTTTTAACCAAGCTGGAGCAATAATAGTCCAAAGAGTTGCAGGCAACAGTTTGCACAATCTTGAATGTCCCCTCTCTGTCTCTCTATCTCTCTCTATCCTTCTCTTTGTCTTTTCTTCTACTGCAGAGCAGTATTCAGGCCTGTACCAATTTTGATTTAAAAACCCAGCAGGGCATCCCCAATATAAAATTCATTAGAGATTTTTAGAACATAGTTGAATATTTTTAAGAAGATATCAAAACTCATATATTAGCTTCCCCAAAATCATGAAAAAAAACTACCTCCTTATTTGCATTGCTAAATCAATGCAGTATTCTTTGTTTGAATTTAGGATTCAATGCAACTAAATAATTATTCCTTCCTTCCTTCCTTCCTTCCTTCCTTCCTTCCTTCCTTCCTTCCTTCCTTCCTCCTTTCCCCTTTCCTTTCCTTCTTTCCTTTCCTTTCCATACACTTTAGATTTTTGTATAGGATTATTTCATATAGATTATACAGTTTCCTGGATGCTTATGGGTATCTAATTGCAAGAAACCAGAATTATACTGCTAAGTTGCCAAGGCCAGAGCTGCAGTTCAGACACAATATATTGGGGTGCATATTTAGCAATCCCTCAACTCATCCTTTTCAATCCCTCAATTGCCAATGCTGGCTGGAAAACCTGGGATTCACATATCTGAAACTTGCCAAGTTTGAAAAACACTGCTCTAAACTAACCTGCTGCTTTGGGTGTAATGGGAGACGGTAGCATTTTATTCAAGTAAGTATTAAGTGCCAGCTCAGTGATTTTCTATATATGAGATGAAAAGAAACATTGCCCTGTGCATTGCCTCATGCAATAAAACCCTTGAATTGGACATAAAAATCACACACAGTAGAAAGAAAAACACTGAATAAAGATCCAACTATCTTATTTTAAAGAAATTTAGAGGTTGTTGTTTTTTTATTAAGAACAGAGGAAATGGGTTTTCTTTTCGTATATTTTTTATCTCCCTGATTTCTTCATCACTCAGACAAAAGGTCCCTCCAGTCCATCATCATTCTTTTTCTCTCTCCCTCCCTCCTTCTCCTCTTAAATAAGCCAGACTTTTTTTCCCCCATGTCTGACTTTAGAGATGTGATTTGCCTTGGAATAACTGAGCTGAGTTGGCATGAGTATTGGGAGTCCTGTCTCTGGATAGCTTTCCTGGACTCCTTCTGGCTTACAAATAGTTCTCAACTTACAACTGTTCGTTTAGTGATTGGATGAAGTTACAATGGCACTTTAAAAAGTGACTTATGACCATTTTTCGTACTTATGACAGTTGTAGCATCCCCGTGGTCACATGATAAAAAATTGGATGCTTGGTAATTGGTTCATATTTATGACGGTTGCGGTGTCCTGGGGCTCATTTTGCGACCTTCTGATAAGCAAAGTCCATGGGGAAGCCGGGTTCACTTAACAGCTGTGTTACTAACTTAACAACTGCAACAATTCACTTAGCACCTGTGACAAGAAAGGTTGAAAAACTCCCTTAACAGCTGTCTTGCTTAGCAACAGAAATTTTGGGCTCACTTTGGTCATAAATTGAGGACTATTTGTACTTTCTCTGCAAAGGTCCCAGTTTTGTCTCTGGTGCAGGGACGTGCAGTCAGGAGAGGCGGGGGAGGCAGAGCCTCACCACTGTCATCATGAAAAGAAAAAAAATGTAAAAGGAAAAAGGCAAGAGCTGAGGTCAGGCTGAGATAATTGCTGCCAGAGTCAGCATGGATGACTCTGCTTAGTGCTTAGTCTTTAAAAAAGCCTCTTAAAAAAGTGCCCTCTACAGGAGGCGGCAGGAGAACGAGGTGCCTCATCTAGTCTGACTTTATGATCACTTGAGCAGAGTTAAGCAAGGGTTAAAAGCTGAAAAATTCCTGACGTAGATGATGCATGTCGTTCTCCTGCCTCCTCCTGTAGAGGGTGCTTTTTTAGAGGCTTTTTTAAACAATTAAGCAGAGTCATCCACACAGTGACTCTGGCAGCAACTAGCCCAGCCTGACCTCAGCTCTTGCCTTTTTCCTTTTACATTTTTTTTCATGATGTCCTGGCAAGAGCAGAGTTGAAATCCTCTCTGAAACAGCTGGAAAAGGTACATGTGGGTTGGAGGGTGCAGGAGGAATTCAAACTTCATCCTCCTGGTGCAACTTTGTGTCTGTGTCTGTGTGTGTGTGTGTGTGTGTGTGTGTTTGAGAGAGAGGGGAGGGAGCATATTGAGACAGTTCTTTAGTTTATGCACTATGTAACACTCTAATACTATGCTTTTGGGTCTTCTGAAATTTTAATTATCCAATCATAAGCAAAAACAATTTTTTCAGTAGAATGAATTTCCACTTCTACTTACACCTGCCAGCCAAAATGCTGCTAGTGGTATTGCTAACATGGGTTGAGGAGGAAAACCTAAATTTTCTGACTCCTGGTGCAACTTTGTGTGTGTGTTTGTGTGTGTGTGCGTTTGAGAGAGGGGGGAGGAAGGGAGAGAGGGAGGAAGGAGGGGAAGGGAGAAGAAAAAGAAAAAGAAAGAAGGAAACTTATTTAGCAAAGGAGAAAAACAAATGCTGTCGCTTTAAATCGGAGCATGCCTAGCTGTGGAATTCTGGGAGTTGAAGTCCACAAGTCTAAAAAAATTGCTGCCTCACCAGCCATAAAACTCACCGCACGTCACTGCTCTGGTGCCATATGCTTTTTCTTTTTACACTGAGCCACATAAGATCCCTTCCTAACAATTCCTGGCCATCACTTCTGCCTGACCATATTTTCATTTCTGAATGAGGACTTTTAAAATAAACTAAATAAATAAAGTTAAATAAATAAAAAGTTAGAATGTCCTGCTCCCATTCTGAAACTGTGAGTGCAACTGGAAACAGAGTGTTGTGGCCTGCCAGCAGCCAGCGGAGCTGGTGGCAGACTCAGACAGTGTGGAGGTTGGGGAGGAACATGGGCCAGTCCTGAAGTCTGGGGAAGGCTCTGATGAGGGCTCTGTGTCAGAGGCAGAGATGGGGCCAGACTGCCAGGGCCATCCGACAATTATCAGCTGCCTTCGAAGTCAGAGATCAGTGGGGCAGAAGAACATCTGGAGCCTGTTCCCATGTGTGCATGTGCAGAGTTGCCAGGAGAAGGGAACAGTTAAGGAACAAGGCCAACTTGGGAGTAAAGGCACAGGTAGACGGTGAATGGCCCCTCCCATAGGGAATAAAGAGGAGCGAAAGGGGAGTGGAACTTGCAGGAGACAATTTGTTTGTTTAGTATGAAGATTTGTTCATGACTCTCAGAGATTTTCTTGTACAGCGTTGCGTTTGGAAGATATTGGTCCGGCAGCTCTCCAAGCCTGATAAGGTCTGTGGTTGTAAATTCACCCTTGAAAGACTGTTTGCCGGGACTTTGCTGGATGTGAATGAGAGGAATTCACATTAGCTTAATAAAAAGGGGTTTGTCGGGACAAGGAGTCTGTTTTGTGATTTTGTGAAACCTAGGTCAGAACACAGAGGAGGAAAACTATAGTTTGATTACATTTTTGTTATTAATAATGTTCCTTGGATTGACGTACAGAGACTTTACACGAGAGATGCAGAGTTATCGTTTTTATTCATTTGTCTGATTTTCAGCTCTTAGGGAATGGAGTGGGGGCTGTACTTCTGCTTTTAACTATAAATTGGGATACCATCATTCTTTATGTTTATGGTTCTTTTCTTTCTGGGAAACTTATACTGTGCCTACAGCTGGGAAATTATATCATGGCTACATTTAACTGACATTCGTTTTGTTAAGGAGGGAAGCAAGAGAACTAAAAATATTCCCATCACTCAACAGTGGCTTCTATCATTTGCATTAGTACACTTGATATTTTCCAAAGATTATGTTTCGTGGGAGACCATAATGAGAAATTTAACAAAGGAACCCATTGTATCCTCGATATCACCTCCTCCATAAACTAATCTTATTTTGATGCAATAATCATTAACAGTTGTTTTACTATTCTGAAAGCACGTTTGTTTTTTCTCACGCACACAACTCTCTCCCCTTCCAAAAATTCATCTTGTCAGAGGTGGCAGATGGTCCATCCTAAACTACAAGAATGAAGATTAGGAGTCCAAAAGGCAGTTTAGTCAAAAATGAAGTTGGAAAGTCAACAGAGGAACAAAATGGAGTGGAAGGAGTGACAGGGGAACCAAAGTATCAGATTACACGATAAATAGATGAGGCAGAAGCAGAGAGATATGGCAGAAGAAAATTTCATAAAACTCGGATCCCTGGACAGAATGAAATGGCTAGTACTGTCTCTCTCTCTTGTTCACTGGCTGTATTAAAGTTAATAGCAACGCAAACAGCAGGTTTGTTTTGTTGGCAATACCTCAACTGCAACATAAAAATGGTCCCTGTGTGCTTGCAGCTCCACCTCCTGGGCAGCTGCTTTTGTGACAGGAAAGCTAAGAACTTGCATCTACTTGGCCCATTATTATTTTTTTACTTTTAAGACCATTATAAAATAATCCAGTAAACAGCTTTCCAATTGCAACTTTTGGGTAATTTAAATACATTTCCCATTATGCTGAGTATTTGACGTCCCTCTTTTTACTCATGTAAGAATATTTTTTTGTAATAAAAGCAGACTTGCCTTCTAGAACAGGATCTCCAGACTTGGCAACTTTAAGACTTATAGACTTTAACTCCCAGAATTCCCCAGCCAGCCACGAGTCTTACATAAGTAAAAAGAGGGAAGTCAGAAGCTGGTTGGGGAATTCTGGGAAGTGCACAAGTCTTAAAGTTGCCAAGTTTGGAGAGCCCTGCTCTAGAACAGGGCAGGGGTGGGTTGCTGCCGGTTCACACTGGATCGGACGAACTGGTAGTGGTATTTTGGCCTGGGTCACAGAAACGGCAGTGACCCAGGCTGGCCACGCCCCCCCCCAAACCAATTCCCCGGTTGCTGCTGCTGTTGCCGGCATGTTTTTTAGTAATTTTTCATGTTCTGCACATGCACAGAACAATTTACAGGCAACTGCGCATGCCCATGCAGCAAACCGGCAACAACGTCGGCAGCAACCCACCCCTGGAACAGGTGTGTCAAACTGGATTTCATTGAGGACCACATCAGGGATGTTTTTCATCTCTGAGGGCTGGGGGCATGTGGCCGGGGGTGGGCATGACACAAGATCGTGTTGGGGGCACCTGTGGTGGCCATATGCTAAGACAGGACTTCCCTGAGACCCTCTCCCACTCTCATTATAATCTCCTTCCTTCCTTTTCTTCATTTTCCTTCCCTCTTCATTTTTCTTTCTTCTTCCTTCCCCTCTTTCCTTATTTTTCTTCCTTGCTTTCTTCCCATCATTGCTTCTTTTTCTTTGTCTTTCCTCTTTCCCTTTCTCCTTTCCTGTCCCTTCTTGCATGCTCAAATGCAAAAGGGGAAACATTTCTCCTTTTGTTTTGTTTTTAGTTTGTTTTGATAGCCCCTCCAGGGGGCGTACAACCCCTCAAAGTTCCGTTTTCGCTGGCAGAGGTACCATGGGCTGGTCCTTTCCAGGCCAGCCGTGTGGGCCAGATCTAAGCACCCCATGGGCCCAGTGGTGGGTTGCGGCCAGTATGCCTGGTACGGGCATACCGGTGCCTTCTGGGAGCACCAGGTACGTTCTGGTATGGTGCTCTGGAGGGCCCAGCCACCTGCCTGCTCTCCTTATCAGTATTTGACCCAACTGGGCCATTTGCACATGGGCACGGAGTGTACGGCGCCTGCATGACACCCCACCAAGTAGCTGGAGTGTTGCGGGTGGTGGGTGTGCATGCACATGCAGCACGCATGCACGTGGTGGACGTCCAGCCCCGTCACAGCGTACTGGTTGTGACGGGATCCGGAACGCACCACTGCATGGGCTGGATCCTGCCCGCGAACCTTGAGTTTGACAGCCCTGCTCTAGAACAAGAATAGAGCACATACAACCTTTCAGTTGTCACAGAATTGGAAATCCAAGAAGTGAAGCATGCTGGAGAATGTAGTTTTAGCAACATCTAGAGGATCACACCTTGTGGTCCCCAGCTTTTAATACTTTCATGCAAAAATAGCCCGTTACAACTCAATATTATGCTTATCTACTTCCAGACACTGAGAAGCTAATCTAATCTAATCTTATTATGTAATTTAATTTAACTAGTAACTTAATTTAATTTGCATAGTAAATTAAAACAATCTGCTAGAATAAAATTGCCTAGTTCATCTCCTGTCTATGTTTCCACCTATCAAAGTTTAGTTTTTAACAGTTGAATGTTCTGTTTGACAAAATCTGAAGCCAAGGTTATTTTCTTGGTTTTTTTTTTCTTCCACAAGTTTTGAGAGAGCCATTAAGCCTGAGTCAAAACCTAATACTATTTCTGGGGGTGAGCCCGGGATGGGTTCCAACAGACACTACAGCTGGTTCGCTCGGGGGTGTGCCGCATGTGCATGCACAATGCAATAAAAATTGTTCTGTGCATGCGTAGAAGCCGAAAACAAGATGGCACCACCCAGAGAACCAGTTCAGGGATGTGGCATGCCTGGGTCGCTGTTGTTTCCGCCAAACCACTACCTGTTTGGCTGAACCGGTCCGAACCGGTAGGAACCCACCACTGGGGTGAGCAGTTATTATATATAGCAAACATACACACTATATAAAACTGAAATATAGACGAGGGCTTAAACATTATCCATTGCTTATTTCTCTACTTTTTTCTGAACCAAAAGTGTTTTTTTTTTCCAAAAGGCAAGTGGATTTTGTGTTGTTCCTTGTGGATACTTTGTTTCTCATCCTCTCCATAGATATTTTTTTCCTGAATTTTATCTATTCTGTCTGGGAAAGAATTTTTGGAGCAAGCTGGTATTTACAGCGGATAGCAGTACCTTCCTAGACAAACTGGCTGATGTTGAAAAGCTGAATAAAATCAGTCGTATTTAAATGGGAGGCCACCAGTAAGAAATAATAATAATGAAGAAATCAAAGAAAGAAGGCATTTTATTGATTTTAAGTTACAGCAAGAGTATGAAAATATATTCAGAGCAGTAGTGAGATTCAAATTTTTTTACTACCGGTTCTGTGGGTGTGGCTTGGTGGGTGTGGCTTTGAGGGCATGGCAGGGGAAGGATACTGTAAAAACTCCATTCCTTCCCCACTCCAGGGGAAGGTTACTGCAAAATCCCCATTTCCTCCTGATCACCTGGGAGTCAGGAGGCAGAGAATAGATGGGGGCGGGTCCAGTCAGAGGTGGTATTTACCAGTTCTCTGAACTACTCAAAATTTCTGCTACCGATTCTCCAGAACCTGCTGAATACCACCTCTGATCCAGAGGTAATCTTTGCAACCATTCATTCAGGCAGCAAGCGAGTAGAGATGGGGAAAGTGAAACCAAAAAAAAGATAACACTTTGCCAAAGTCCATCTCATGGGATTCATGGTATAAGCACAATTCAAACATGCCTCTTGTTTTATCTCTTAATCAGCTCCAGATTTGAGGAACTCTAGTTCTCTACATAATGCTGAACTACCATCTCCCAGGAGCTTCACCTGCAATGTTGGAAATACTGATAGCCAGCAGTCTAGAAGGACAGGTTTTCTTACATTGAGGAAGGCTTTAGGCAATAATCACCAAAATGTTCTTCCCAAGGTCAACTCCCAAGGATGACTCTGCTTTTCTCTTTAACCCATTTCTTCCATCCATTTTTCTATTAATTGATAGATTCCTAATAAAGGTATCACCAAGCTGAGATTTTGTTTTTCTTCCTTGTGGATCAACACAGCTTTGGCTGATTTCAATTTTTTTAAAATTAATATGTGTTCTGGCAAGAAAATCAGGCCAAAGATAACTGATCTGCAGTGGATGGAAGGTCTTGTTGTTCATTATGTGGGGCAGAGATGAACAAATAGACCATAGCACCACTTTTAATTGTTATAAAGTCACTTCTCCTTTCTGTCACATTTGATAGGGGAAAAGATTTTTCAGGAATATGCTGTGAAAAGAGGAAGGAAGCAGCACATGTTTTTGAAACGTCAAGTTTAGCTCTTTGGAAGGTGTCTGACATCTGGGAGAAGGCAACACTTTTATGGATAGGGTGAAAGTTATTTATTCTTTGCTTTAGCGAAAACTTAAATTCTCTCTCTCTCTCCCTCCCTCCTTCCTTCCCCCCTCCCTTCCTTCCTTCCCCTTATACAAACAGCCCCTGTTCTGGCACAATGAAACTAAGTTGATATGTACCGTTTCTTTTTCCCCCACTTAATCCAGTGGAATATTTCTCTTAACTTCTTCAGATGGTCTTCTTGTCTAGACCTGACTTTTAAATGTGCCTGATTAAATATTCCATATAGATTTGATAATCTAGCAGGACATTTTACAAACAGGATGGGGCAGGGGAAAAAAAGTTGCAGTGTTCATTGGAATTACATATAGTACACAGAAAATCTTGCATAGTTAATGTTTAAGAAGCATATCAAGAATTAATAAAGAAATTATTCTTACACTGATCCAATCTTTATGATCAGTATCCTTGCATGGCTTTTCCAAACATGGAGTGGGGCATGAAATAGGTAGATATCTTTTTTTGGAGGATATCTTTAAATCAGGACTAGTCACTGCAATTTTTGGGGCAATTTTTGAAGTGATTTGTCATTATCAGCTTCCTAAGGCCTGAGAGAGTGAGAGAGACTGGCCCAAGGCTACCCAGCTGGCTTTGTGCCTAAAACAGAACTAGAACTCCCAATTTGCTGGTTTCTAGACCGGTGCCTTAAGTGCTACACCAAATTGGCTCACCGGTAATTCCCTAATGCAGGATATTTGTTTTTTGAGAGGTGGTCTGACCTAGTGAGCAAATGAGACCCTTACTCCATTGCATTTGGAGAAAATCGCATTGGCTCTCTTAGGAAGCTGTCTCAAAGTAAGTTATGTCAAGGTTATAAAATCCCACATTTCTTTTAATGTTCTTTTCTATTATATTATTCAAATTTACTGGTTCACCGACAAAAGGGCGAACGACAAAACCGCGCCCGACTAAACCGCGGTGACAAAACCGTGCGTTCTAAAGCGCTCCGATGAATGAGCGCTGAATTGCGCCGACAACAGCACTGCGGCAGAAGCGCGCTGTAAAACTAAACCTAACCCTTAAGTTAAATAGGCTTTCTGTCGACGCGCTGTTGTAAAGCGCCCTTCTGTCTCTGCGCTGTTGTCGCCGTGCTGTTGTCGCCGCGTTGATGATGTCACGGTTTTAGCGACGTGGTTTTGTCGGTGCGCTTTTGTCGTGCACGCTTTTGTCAGGTCACGAAATTTACTAACAAGCAGTCCTGTTACCCCAATTCATCCCAGAATTTGTATTGTTAAGAAAGACGGTTGTGAAGCGAGTCACACCTAATTTTTACGACCTTTTTGGCCATGGCCGGTAAGCAAATCACTGCAGTTTTTAAGCAAATCATGCGGTCATTAAGCAAACCCGGCTTCCCATTGACCATCTGCTGGAAGCCAGTTGGGAAGGTCACAAATGGTGTTCACATGACCCCAGAACATCACAACTGTTACAAATGCATGCCAATTGCCAAGAACCCAAATATTGACCACATGACCCTGAGGATGCTGTGTCAGATAGATGATGTAGTTGCATAAGCACGCCACCAGCACACCAACTTTTTAAAAGCAGCAACATCCTTTCCCCACCCCAGATTTCTACTCAAGCCTGAAAAATGAATCTGCTTTGATAAATCAATCTGCATAATTTGTTAAAGCAGCTGTGCAAACCTCATGGAACCTGAAAAAAGACAGCTATTGTGATCAGTTTAATTATTGTATGTAACTCATGGAAGTAAACATGTCATTTTTCAGGCTTGTCTTAGGGTTTGAGAAAAGATGCATGTGTTCTTCTAAAGATGTCCTGGGTTCATCATTCCCCAAGTTCTGAAGTTTCTCTGGTTCATTTCCAACGCATGAACAGCCCTATAATTGATGTTATCAATGCAGAATTGTTCTCAGTGTAAAAGGAGCTTTCCCAAATTGCAGAACAGGAGTAATTTGAAAGCAACCGAATTAAATCATTTTACCAGAGGCTATAAAGATTACGAACACCCCCCCCCCCAGTTCTCTGCATATGTGGAGATAAAACCAAGTTTAACTGTGATTTAGATAGAAGCTAAATTATTCGTCTTCTAGCAACCTTGTTTGGAAGGGTTCCACCACAAAACCGCGTTTGACTAAAGGGCACTCGACGAAACCGCGTAGCTGATGTCATCACAGCGCGACAACAGCGCGGAGAAAAAAGCACGCTGTAAATGCTAAACCTAAAATTAACACCTAAACCTAAACCTAACCCCCCTAAACCTAACCCTAAACCTAACCCTAAACCTAACCCTTAACCTAACCCTAAACCTAACCCTTACCTTAACTTGAATCGGCTTGCTTTCAAAGCGCTATTTAAAGCGCCCTTCTTTCTCCGTGCTCGCTGTTGTCGCCCTGTTGATGACGTCAGCGACGCGGTTTCGTCGGGCGCGCTTTAGTCGAGCGCGGTTTTGTCGTGCCACGGTTTGGAAGGCAGCAGTTTTCATACATGTGCCTAACATTACACATTGCATTGAGGCTAATTTGTTTCTCTGGTGAAATTATTCCCTCTACTCTCCAACAAACTATTGTCTGAAGACTAGCTCTATTATTAGGCAGAGAGAGATAACTGCCCAAGGCAAAAGATTTTGGATTTCATGAGGAAATGTCAAATTGCTAACTATTTGTTATTGTTATGTTTCGATTACAAAGAAAATGAAGATATGCTTATAAGATTTTGTGTCAGAGGTAACAGAAGGTTTCATCATACGGCATCTAAACTCATAATCTTATGATTGGCCTATAAGAAAAGAATTATTCAGTGTATGTTTTACATTAAACAATGAACTTCTTCTGAAAAGGGGGGAAGAGGAGGAGGAGGAAACATCTTCATAGCATTTGAATCCACAATTTATTAATTTCTCACTCGGGCTCTCAAAGAAATGCAAAACACCAAGAATACACGGGTCAATACCAGGCAAATTCAAATGCATCCACCACTGAGATAGGTCAATTCTTGAGGGTGGTAGGAAGATACAAGGGAAAAGGAAGAGGGTTGGGGAATGATTTAAGAAAATATAAAATAATCTAGTATTTCTCTGACGGGTTGGCTTCACTACATTTTATTCACTGATAGACCTGGAATACGACGCATGCCATAAATCTACTCGGTGTAAATGATGCATTTACCCATGCAGCTAAATGTATACATTGGATTGAGAAGTTTGACATGCTGAGTTAGGTTTTGCTGTATAACACATTTCCAGGCCATTGATACATATATTATGTGCAAATTGAGAGCCGAGTTAAATGAGTTGTATTTTCTTTTCTATTAATGGGAAGGAAGCTTCACCCTCAGCTCATTCCCAGGAGCACATTTTAGAAGAATGCTCGTCCAGATAAAATTCTAGGCCAAATATCAGAAGATTGAGATTAGCACAGGAAAAAGATGTCATCGGGAAAACAAAGTATTGCATTACAGTTCCTTTTCCTGCCTTGGCAGAATTTATGGCTACAACTCTTGTGTTCTCAACTATTACCCACTGGCTGCACCCCCCAAGATTTATGATCCCCTAAGTAAGGGTGCTATTCATTATCTCATTTAAAAAATCTGCACATGGAAGGCAGTTCTGCCCTTATTGGTTTTAGGAATGGAGTTTTGGCAAATGCCCAGCTCCAGATAAAGTCGCTTTACTTGTATACAGAAGTAAGTTTCTCAGGCTTCTCTAAACTGGGTACACTTGTGATAAGATGGCAACTTCGTAAAAGACTGCAGCTTGAAAATCCATGCTTTACTTTTCATTCTTCCAAAAGGAAAAGCAGTTCCATGAAGGAAACAAAATCCAATCTGTATGGAAGTAGCCACATAAGATGTTATCACATATGGTAGCTATGTCCATCCTTCCCTCCTTTCACAGAGTTGTTTTAAGAAGGAACATTTAACAGGAAAAAAGTAAAACCTTATTTTTGTGACATATTTGTCACAAGAGGGAAGAGGGAGGGAGGGAGGGGGAGAGAGAGAGAAAGGAAGGAAGGAAGGAAGGAAGGAAGGAAGGAAGGAAGGAAGGAAGGAAGGAAGAAAGAAAGAAAGAAAGAAAGAAAGAAAGAAAGAAAGAAAGAAAGAAAGAAAGAAAGAAAGAAAGAAACCAACCCATGCAACTTTTTGGGGAGGTTTGGTGATCCAATTTATTTCAAATCTTTGTGATTTGTTCAATCTTTTTTCTTTCCTCCTTTTCACTTTCCTGGATAGTCATTTGCATCCCTCAGCTGATGCAGTGCTGATTGCAGTGTGGAGTCTTAAATCTTTGTACCCTGCCCAGAATGTTATTAAATCAGATTTTAGCAGGATTTGCTTTGCACAGACATGCCTTGGAACTTAACTGCCACTCATTGCCAGGAGAGCTGGAGCACAAAACTGTGTCAACTTTAATCTCAATTTGTTCAACTAAAAATGCAAAATTAAAGAAAAAAGGAGAAATGTTGAATATTGTCAGTGTGCATGATTGATAACATTGTGTCATTTGGGAACATTTAATATTATAAACGGAATACTGCACTGCTCTACCCTAATCATGACATATTTAACATTTTAAAGCTGCATGTAATCATTTTATGGTACAAAATGAGTATTATTAGAAGATTATACTGTAGTGCTTTGTCAAATCCTTGTATGTGAACAGAACTTTCATAGATAAAAAAAGAAGTTACAAGCAAATAATCATTGTAAAATGTACTTCTTTCAAGAATAGCAATTAAATCTACCCCTTTATCAGGCTGTATCACTGAATCATCCCCAAAGTTTTAGGATAATATCTACTATAAAGTAAAATATTTATTACAATGCTGAAAATCTTTCTCATTCAAAATGAGAAAAATGCTGCCAAAACTTCAGGGCTTAGTAAAAGAGCTATCCGAAGTCTTCCAGTTGGAAAATAGTTTTGGAGTAGAGTTGTTTTTCAAAGCAATTGGAAGATTTTGCTGATTATAAAGCACAAAGGCACAAATGAAAAAGTAATTTTCTGATCAATCCTGACATTTACAACTATTGCAAGTTTGCAAAGCCAAGGAAAACTGAAACAAGTTCATAAGCACAATCGTGGTTTCACTTAATGACCACTTCGCTTTCATCCAAGTCCCTATTATGGTCACTAAACAGTTCAGAAAAATGCCTGATCACCCAACTGGAATCCAAAAGTGGGTAAAAAAAAATAAAGTGGCAACCGCAACCTTGTGATCAAAGCCCCATCCCCCTTTTACATGTGTCATGTGAAAAATGTAACCATAATCAGTTAAAGAACTGCAAAGCTGGTACACTCCAAATGTGTTGTTCGACGTCAGTGACTTTCGGGAAACTGGCTGCAAATTCTGAGTTTGCATCTCTTTCTGGTTATCCAGTGGACTTCCATATTTTGTAGCCAAAATCTGCTAACCTGTTCTTCAACAGTCAAGTTTGCATCGTGGTTTCTTCTTCCGCTAAGCTCCTATTGGTTGCCATAACAGATTGTGGGACAGGTAAGAAAAATCTGGCCTTCAGATTTTCATAAATGAATTGAGGAGAAAAGAACTGAAATATTATAAATAAATACCTGCCTCATAATATCCGCTTGGGGGTTGTGGTGTGATTTTTCTCCTTTGATAACTATGCTCCTCAATGAATGGATCTGTTTAATTTAAATATTGCCCTAAGCCAGTGGTTCCCAAACTTGGCAACTTTAAGACTTGTGGACTTCAATTCCCAGAATTCTCCAGCCAGCTCTGCTCTGCTGGCTGGAGAATTCTGGGAGTTGAAGTCCACAAGTCTTAAAGTTGCCAAGTTTGGGAACCACTGCCCTAAGCCTTTGGCTAAATCTCAGGTGTATGCCATAAACTTTGCTTTGAAGCAAACCTTTCCAAGCCTCCTTTTTTTTCTGCCTCATTTCATTCTATGGATGTCAGCTGTTGGCTACCCAATACTTTTGTTTTCTCATATTGATGCATCAGGAAGAGAGAAAGGAAAGTAACACCCCCACTGGCACAACCTCTGCTTGCAAAATATCCCTTCCTATTGAACTGCTCCCAAAGGGAGGGTTGTTTCAGTTCACCCCTAGTTTAGATGGATGCCTCCTAAATTAAATTCAGATCAGTCATGCTGTAGTAGCTAATGAGGTACTTCACAATGTCGAAAGTACAGATTGCTGTTTTGTGGAAATTCCTTCTTTAGTCTTCTGGGCCATAGTCCAAACCAAATGATCACTGCTAAGAGGGCCCATGTTTTCTTGCATGTTTTCAAGAGACTACTTTACTGTTAGGGATGCTACTCAATTTCAGTTCTGTGTGACAACTAAAAGGTTAAAATGCTTCTATTCCAGGGGTGTCAAACTCACGTCATCACAGCGGCATCATGTGAGGTATTGGGATTTCCCCCTCCTTTGTTAAAACGGGTGTGGGCATGGCCAGCGCGTGACATATCCGGCCCATGGGCCGGGATTTTGGCAGTCCTGTTCTATTCCATCTAGAAGGCTTCCCCCCACCATCAAATTATTGTCCTAAGAGCCAGTTCCTATCAAACTGATCCAGAGTTTTGTTGTGCCAATGGTTGGAAACTCAACAACACAGATTCATCTAGAACAGGAAGAAACATCTGGAGGCTGATAGCCTAATTTTAAAGCACTTTGCAGTCAATTAATCCAGCAATTTGGACAGTTATTTATCCCTCCCTCGCATCCTATTTTATGAGGCTGAATGGGGAAAAAAGATATAAAAAAAGAGGATCTCAGAAAAAAAATATGTATTGCCCTCACCTACTTTTTGACCTCACTCTGTTTCCAATTATTTGTTAGAGGTGTGTGCATATTTTTTAAAAATAAATAAAATCAGAACTGTTTCTGATTTGACCATTCTGCCTAGGAAAAAACAACAACAATTTTGGCAATTTTCTGGAAGCCACTTGGTGCAAGGAGTGAAGTACTATTTCTACATAATTTTCAAAATATGCACACACTTAGGTATCTACCATTAATAATAGATAGTTCGTGCAGGACTGCAGCCTTTGATAGGAAAAAAAAAATGACCACCTGTTCTAGAATCTGAATGGGGTCTCTCATTTAAGACGCACAAGAAAGATCAAGAATAGAAATAAGGGGACAGTGCCCCAATTCATGGCATTAACACATCCACAGTCATTATTTTAAATTCAATTTATATCTTGATTAAAAATGAATGTGAGCAAGGAATAGTTTTATTCTAGAGATAGCAAAAAGATCCTGTTGTGAAAAAGAATATGGAACTGGGGAAAAAAATCCAGTTCAAAGGTTAGTACAAGTCTTGTAGGCGAGATGTGCTTTTTCATCATTAGAAGCATCCTTATGGTTGAAAATATTTGCTTTTGGAATATTACGAATGTTTTTTTGTACATTTGTTGCAATACTTATTCATGATATACAGGAAAGTATAATTCTGTAGACTTTTTTTCCCAATTAGTGTCCAGTAAAGCTACCAGTTAAAAGGCTGTTGAGTCAAGCTCCACTCCTGGTGACTTCATAGAAATATCCATGTAGTTTATTTGCAGGCAACAGAGAAGTGATTTGGCATGGCCTTTTCTCAGATTTTATTTTTTAATCGTCCTTGTCTAACCTACACCAGGATTTCTTCAAGATATCTGTATACGAATCAGATCTCATTTGGCTTAAGCCTTTTTTGGAGATCAGCCAATAAGCTGGCTAAACCCTAAAACTACATTTCCTCCTATATACTCCCCTTTAAGTTTGTACAAGCCACTGCCTCTTTGCAGAATTGCTTCAAAGGAGCAAAGAATTACACCTAAAGATATATAACTTTGGGGCTGTCAATTGAAGTAATTGCTTTGACATGGCTCATCTACATCAAACCTTTGGTAAGGAGCAAGTGTTTTAATGGTGTGTGTAGTCTTTGGGGGGGGGGGGGCGAGGAATCCTTCAGTGAAAGGCTTTGTGTAGCTGTGTTCTCAATCTAGTGTTTGTTCATCTCTTCAAAACTGAAATCAATTAATTTCTCTAATTCCCATTTATACTTAGTAAATGAATTCTCTCAGCAAATCATCTGGCCCAACCTGATGCCATCTACATGTGTTAAATTTCTGCCTTCTGCATTCCCAACAGCATGTGATTTTCAGTCACACAGATGAACATTTTGGGGAACAGAAAGCATTAGGTTGAGAAAGGATGTACTAAGTTTGCATAGTTCCTGTTTGATGTGGAATTGCATCTAGCAATGGATTTGAAACTTGGTTAGAAGGCTCAACTGTACCTTTGCTATGGCTTCTCATCTATAGTAGCATTTGGACCGACTTGTAAATATTCCTTACTAGGAATACACTCTAATCTATTACTGCAGACTTGATCAAACAATGACTTTCAGTAAGTTGGCATCTTACAGGGTTCCCCCCCCCCTTTACATTGACCATCTTTTAATTTCCCCATTTTTCATAATTATATTAGTGAATGGCTGAGTACATGGGAGGTACAGTAGGCTTGGATCTAAGACTATTTCTGAATATGTGTACCAGATCTCCTATCTAATCTTACCAAACTTATTTCTAGAAGATAGCAATAGCACTTAGACTTATATACTGCTTCACAATACTATACAGCCCTCCGTAAGCGGTTTATAGTCAGCATATTTCATCTAACAATCTGGGTCCTCATTTTACCAACCTTGGAAGGATGAAGGATGAGTCAACCTTGAGCCAGTGAGAATCAAACTGCTGGCAGTCAGCAGAATTAGCCTGCAATAATACTGCATTCTAATCATTGTGCCACTACGGCTCCTTACTAGATAACTAGTATATAGTAGATAACTGATAGATATTTTAGCATAATGGGCTCATATTTAATTATTTTTTAACAGCCTATCTATTGTAACCGTGACCCGACAAATGCGCGTACGACAAAAGCGCGCCGACAAAAGCGTGGCGCTAAAACTGCAATGTCATCAATGCGACATCATCAATGCAGCCACAGAAGCGCAATTTAAGTTAAGGTAAGGGTTAGGGTTAGGTTTACAGCGCGCTTCTGTCACCGCGCTGTTGTCGCCTTGCTTTAGTGCTCATTCATCGGCGCGCTTTAGAACTCGCGGTTTTGTCACCACGGTTTAGTCCAGCACACTTTTGTTGTTTGCCCTTTTGTCGGTGAACCTATTGTAACATAAAAATACTGAATATCTCTCATGAAGAGCCATCTTAGTGAAATTCCTTTGCTCATGCTGGCTGAGATGGCATGCAGCTGGTGTAATCAATCCACAATTTAGTAGTGTTTTACTGCAGGGATTCCCACTTTGTCATTTTAATGCCTTGTGAAATTCCCTGTGAACCCCCCGCCCCCCAAGAATAAACATCAGAAGGAATAATAACAGGACTTCTGCTCCATTGATCCAGCCACTCACCATAGCTTCTGAAATCCCTCAATTTACTTCAAACATACCTAAAGCTGGATCATTGTCAGAACTCTGGGTTTGAGCTTTATTTCAATAACTTCTGCACTCACCAGAGTTCCTGAAATCACCCCAATTTACTTCAAAATGCTGCCCAAGTTGATCCAGGCAGAACTGGAACATTTTTTCTTGCCTAGCCTCAGTTTATCTTCTTCCAAAGTGGTTCTTCGCCTGAGGCATCATGTTTTAGTGGCTGTTCCAGGCAGCTTAACCAGTAGACCTTATGGATGGAAGGTATCAGGATTCAGCATAGAACCATCAGGAAAAGCTACTCAGGTTAAGACTAGGCAGGGATGTCTTGATCCTGGCCAAGTCCCATTGCACAGCATTCAGAATTGGGGGCATTGCAAGAGCTCCTGAGAATTTGGGCATTTGGATTCTGTGGGCAGCCTGGCCCAGCTCCCGGTAAATATTTGCCAAATCCAGCTCTGAATGGAGATGGAACAATCTTATGAGAGTCACAACCCAGTGTTAGAACCCATTTTACTGAATATCTTTTCCTTTCCTAAAAAAAAAAAGGATAGTAGACTTAAATTTTTAGTTTCCCTGATTTTTCATGCTAGGTTTATGTCCTTCTGTTTTGAAATTTATCCAGAGGTAGTAAATAAATACCTACCACTGAAATTGGGCAAGAAGTTGTCATGACAAAAATACACTACAAGCGGCAGCAAGACTTTTAAGAACAGAAAATGAACTGGAGTGATTTAGTAGAAAATGTATGATCTATATTCATTGATTAAAAAAAAACTTTGTATGAAAGTGAATTTAGTGCATTAGTTTAGGTTATCCCTTCATGCATTTAGGGAATATAATTTATAGAATTTAATCTGGCTTTTGAAATAGGAAGTATATTTTACTTTGGGCAATACATTTGTGTTTTGGATTGGGATTAATTTAATAAAAACTGAATTACATCACAAAAACCAGTCTTTTTCTATGGTAGAATGCTGCTTGGGGGGAAAACAAGATTTTATTTTATAATAAAAAATGTATATTGACAAATTATTATTTTTTGAATCTGTGCTATTTGAAAAAATATATTTAAGGAGGTTCTCTGAGGGTTGAATCTTACACATTGTTCAAAATACCCCTCTCCCCAAATTGGAGTAATATCTGCATAAATATTTCTCCATATCCTTTCTAGATTCAGTAAAATGTTAATATTTACTATTTTTATTAGAATACGAAAAATACTGTAGTTCGGTTACATAACGGTTTAAAGGCTTGGTTCAGCTTTCTCATTTCCTTTCCTAAATCATGTTTACAGTTATATTTCCTCTGGGAAACTGATCCATCTTCCTTTTCACGTATGGTAAACTCATGTCACCATGAACTGAGGGCTCTGGACACGCAAAAAAAGAAAAAAAAAACTCTTATCTAAGATTTGTGGCAACCTGTTCATAAAACTTTGATGTTCTGCCTATTAAAATGGCATCTTGCTGAAATTATAATAACGTACATATTTTATCCCTAACTTTAAAAAAAACCAATGGAAATACGCTCTTGGGGTGGTTACAAAACTAAAATCGAAATCTGCAAAGCTATACCCTCCCCCCCCCCCGGGTAATACAATTGTGATAGAAACATTCTCAGGGATATAGAAATGAGAACAAATGTAGCAGTTTTGAAAGATGACATTATTCCATTTCACATAGGGACAAGAGAGGAGGAAGATTCATATGGCTGAGACGCCTGTTTCTCTATTGGAAAAGCGAAATGAAAGGAGAAACGGAGAGCAATGTCTCAGACACCATCTGCACTGCTCATTATGGAACCTTTATTGTCTAAGGTACATTAGACTGAAACACTGTAGAAAACCTGTTAAGGAAAAGAAACAGATTGACAGAGGTAGCAGAGTCGCTGTAACAGTCAGAAGATGGCTTACAAAAATGTGTCATGCTACAAAATTATCATGTTTCCTCTTTTTTTTTTCAAAAAAAAAAAAAGCTACTTTAAACCCAAATAGCTAAATAAATAAGGAACACAAATCATACTAAACACTAGGATCTAACTGAATTAACAAATTGATACAATATGGATGAGAAACGGGGAAAATTACAAAGCTTGGAATTCACACGTAATATGGTGGTCTTTAATGACAGCTCCCCTTCTCCCTCCCCATTTCTTGTTTAATTAAGTGAAAATCTCATTTCTGTGCTATACACAGCATATAATTATTTAAACTGATTTCCCCTGCTGTTGTTCTTCGTGAAGCTAAATGATGATTGTAAACTTTGCTGATTAGTACCCTAGTAATGGCAATGACAGTCCTTTCCTCTTTGTGTGTCAGACAATCTTCAGGAAAAGCTCTGAAACTCTAAATAATAACTAAGATCCTTCTAGATCAGTTCGCAAAGACAAAAAATATTATTAAAAATAAAGAATTAATGAAATCAAAGACACCACTCACCAAGCATGATTCAAAAATAAAATACACACATAAATCAAGCAACGAAGATTGTGATAGTTGTATGGGACACTCAAATAATAGGGTGGGGGGGGGGGCGGATACACAGAATTTTGGACAAAGAAATTACCTGCAGGCATTCCTGAATCCTCACTTGTTTACTTAAAATAAGGAAAAATAAGTGATTGAAGGAGGAAAATGTAGCACTTGATTATGGATCCCTAATTGACCAGTTAGGGATATTTTGGTGCCATCTGATTCATAAAAATAGATGATATGAAGGAAATGAGGATGAAGTGTGATGCAGGAGACAGAAAAAGGGAGGTCTGGAATATGTCTGTGTGAATTTCTGCAAGGTAACTTCAAAACAGATTAATCAGTTACACAACATCTGCACAGACATTTTATACTAATCCAGAGTTACAGCTGGCTTGGCTTACAGCTGGTGCAGAAGTATGAGGAATAAAATAAAATAAAAATTCCAAACTGGCAAATTATATACGAATATTACAACTGCATTATAGTTAACAGCAAAGCAAGAACAGTCAAGTAACTTGCAACAAGTAGAATCCCAATTCAAATATAGACAACACAAAATCAGAATAGGAAAAAAAAAAATACATATTAAAAAAATCTTTTGAGTAACCCCGTCTTCTAGAGAGAAAAAAAGCACTATCCCATTATTGTAGAAGTAAATGGTTGCTCTCCATCAGTATTAAAAGATTAGTGCTATTTCTGTACATGTAAAATTATTGCTTTTTTTGAAAAATATAATTAGCATGCTAGTTTTCTTTAAAAATCCATTTCCTGCCTTTACAAAAATGTTACAATTAAAAAAAAACTAGTAAAGCTTTTTTTTTTTTTGCAAAAGAAAAACATTCACAAATATGTTCAAGGCAGCATTTTTTTTTTCTTGATGATGATGCATAAAATTGTTTATGTGCAAAATCTGAAATTCTGAATTATTACCGTCACACAGTGTCATAGCAAGAGAAGGAAAAAGTACACGTGGGATATACTTTTGAACAAGACCCTGTGTGAACAACCTGCTGCTTCTTCCCTCTTACCTTTAAAAACTTGCATTTTAAAAAGTTACTGTAGAAGAGGTATATAAAGCGCCTTTTCTCCCCCAGCTACTCCAGTGACTACCATGCCGAATCACCCTGTGCCATCAAACTTGCTGAGTTTGCACTTCCCAGAAGTCCAAGCCATCCATGGCCAACAGCCAGGCTTTCTAGAAACTTCTGGGAAATTCCAGCTCATCTAGAAAACACTAGATTAGGGAAGCTTGCCATCACAAAGAAGAGAAACCCCCCCCCCCCCCGCAAAAAAAGGTTAGAAGGATCCATGAAAGGTACTTGGTCTTGCTGCACAGAAATGCAGTCATCTCCAGTATCGTAAAACCAGAAGTATGCCTAAACATCTGTTTTTAAAATGTATTATAAGTGTATCAATCAGCAGCTTTAAAAAGCTGGGAGGGGTCCCCCCCCTTTTTAATCTAATTTTTAAAAGCATGCATACTTCCTTTGTGATAGATCATGGAAAACTGCATTTTAAAAGAAAGAAAAAGCAGATTAAACAAACAGGAAGGCCCTGAGAGGGGGAGCAAAAAAAAAAAAAAAACACCACACACACAGAAGCCTTTTTTTTCTTTTTCTTCTTAGTGTTTGACCAGCTGTTTTTTTTCTTCTTCTTGCCAAAGTGAGGAGAGAAGCATTTCTTAAGAAGTGTTTTCAATTTCCATATTCACGTACTATTAATGGTGTGCAGTCAAGGATCAGCCCACTGGAAATGGAAGTGGTCCCCAAACTATCATGAAACAACCTCACTGCAGAATGATGGTCTCTCCCTTTTGTCCCTTCTGTCCTTCATCAAGTTTGGCTTATACAGCACTGAACGACTCCTTCCTTCCTTCCTCCTTTTTGTTTTTTTTTTCAAAGTTGCGTGACAGTTGCTTAATCACTCCTTCCCGCATTTCCCAAATCCACCCTGGGTGTGTGTTTCCTTTTAAATAAAAAATAAAACTTCAAACCCACCACGAGGGAAGATTCGGTTGCAGTGCCATCCTCCAAATATATGACGTTTAATTTTTTCCAGTGTCTAAAAAAAAAATGTTATCTTGATTAATATATATGCTTTGCACTACCCCAAAGCTTGCCAGCTCTTCTGTTTATTACAAAGGAAATAAGGAACTGTGGGGACTGATTACTATGTCAATTTGTATATATCTTGGGTAGGGTCTTCATTTATTTTAAAATGATTAACAGTTCAGAGACATCACTCTTCTAGCAAAGCACGGAGCCGGAGTCTTCGCTATAACACAGTTGCTCCAGGGACTGGAGAGATTGTAAAGATGTTTTCCAGCTGGCCTTCTAAAGGGTTGATGGAGTAATTATTTGGAGGTGATGGGAACCGTAGGTCAGGGTACTGGCTGTTGTCAAAGGGGACCCGATGTACACACTGGACATGCGTTTTTAGGTTCCCTTTCTGAGAGGCACTGTACGGACAATATCTGCATTGGAATGGTCTCTCACCTAAATAGGGGAGGGGGGGAGGGACAAGAAGAAGAAAAAGCAAAACACATTGTTATTCTTATTTTCCATAATAGCAGCTGCTTCCCCTGCTCTGCGCACTAAAGCAGTTGAGCAATTTAATAATTTATAATGGCCCTAGCTACCTTTTTTTTATGAGCATTACAAATATTACTGTGACCTAATCCATTAAAATGAATTATTTTTAATCACCTCTGATGAAAGCAATACCCCCATCAAGCTCCTATAAACGCCAGGCTACGTTAGAATAAGCAAATAATAAGAGACTGAAGGAGTACTTGAGGAAAGGTTAACAATGGCCAGAAGAAGGATAAAAGGCTAGCAAGAAAAGCAGAGAGCCAAATGTTATAGTATCTGAGGGGATTTGTGATTGAATGATATGATGTTTCCGAAATTAATTTGGGTAACAAGTATGGATTAAAGCTCATGGATGCTCCATGGTGACTCATACTGAAGTGAAGCAACCTGCTGGTTTCATTGCCCATAATCACAAGGATAGAAAGAAACAGACACAGAGACTAAAAGTGAACAAACTTCTGTTTTCATTAAATCACCACACTGGCTTCCCCAAGTGGCAAATTCCAGGTAAATTAGAGCCGTCCTAATACAAGTAGCCCTTGAATTATTACCACAACTGAGCTCAAAATTTCTGTTGTGAAGAGTGAGTTTTGTCCCATCTTTCCTGCCTCAGTTGTTAAGTGAATCATTGCAATTATTAAATAAGCAACATTATTAAATTAGTTAAGTGAACCTGGCTTTCCCTGATCTGCTTGTCAGAAGGTCACAAAAGATGATCCTATGATCCCAGGACACAGCAACGGTCATAAATATGAGTCAATGGCCAAGTGTCTGAATTTTGATCCCATGACCATGGGGATGCTGCAATGGTCGTAAGAGTGAAAAATGGTCATGCAACTTTTTTCAGTGCTGCTGTAACTAATCACCTAATGAACTGTTTTAAGTTGAGGACTAGCTGTATACAACTAACTGTGACTCTAGGGGGGGGCATCAAATAGGATAAGTCTGGAGTAAAGTTACTTTTTTTGTACTGGGATACAACTGGACCACCCCTTCATGTCTTTGGCTTACATAAATACTATCACTAAAGAGAAATATGTCAGTAGCTTTTAATAACCCGGAATGTAAGCAGTCAATTTAACAGCATGTTGCCTTTAATTTATGAACGAAGTAAGCCTCTTTATGAGTAGAAAAAGTTCTGTGATTATTGAAATATATTTCAGAGATGTTGTTCTCTTTCTTTCTTTCTATCTAGGAAGAGAGGGATAGGAGAGAGGCTAAGAGGAGAATAAGGAGGAGTGGAATGAAGAGAGAGGAGAAGGAGAAAGGAAGGGGAAGTTGAGCAGGAAAGGATGATGGAGGGAAGAAAGGAGGTAGGAGAGAGGCAGAAGAAAGAGGTGTATGGAGAGCAGAAGAACTAATAATAGGTTTTTATCTTTCTGGGCGTTGATGGCAAGAGGAACTGATGTAATTACTACTTAATACAATATGATATTGGCTATGTAATAGTATACATGTGATGATTATATGTTATGAAAATGGAAAATAAAAAAAGTATATTTTCAACAGAGATGCTGTTCTCTGCCCCATTCCCTTAAATCTCACTAGCGCTGACAGCTGCTGTAAGCCAAGACAGAATGGGACAACTCCCCACGGTCAACTCGCCTCAGCCAACTTGCCAAGGGACACCTTGCCATGGCCAAATTGCCATGGGACAACTCTCTGGAGGACAACTCAACAATTCAATTTAATTATTTAAAATAATTTTAAAAATATTTTAATATTTGTCCTTCACATTTCATTTTGTCTCTCCTTTGGCATCCTTTCTTTAATGACTCTATTCTACTATTTCTTCAATATTAGTGTAACTCTTGTTGTGCAGCAAGTTGGCGGTGGTGAATTGGCTGCAGCCAGTTGGCTGTGGTCAGTTGTCATAGACCCAAGCCAAGAAGCCTGGCCAAGGGCGTGGTTAACATTGCAATGGGTACCTTAAGCCTTCCTTAGACAAAGGTACTAATTGTCCCTTAACCCTATTCCCCAAACTAAAACAAAGAAACAAACAAACCGGCAACATTTTTGTCCCACTTCTGACAGATTTACAAGTGGAACTTTGCATCTTCGTTTTATAATTCTTCATGGATTCAGAGATCTTAAATCTCTGACCATCTTCTATTACTACATCAGAAATTATAGTCTACTGGCCATCTTGCTTCAGGCAACATGCCAATAATTAACCAGCTTTTTCACCTGATTCCCAATAATTTAACTTCAAACTCTTCAAAGAAAATTCAACCTGTTCAGCATAACTGTATCTTAGCTAACATAAAAGCATAATTGCATTTTGTAGGAATTTTGTATGGACCAACACCCCCCCCCCACACACACACTTTTTTCAAACATGTTTATCCATCTGCTGATGGAAAAGATTTCTAAATGTCCTTGCAGCATAAGCAATGATTTAGCTCCTTGTAGTGGCCTTATATACATCCCAAATTGTTCAAAGACTAGCTCAATTATAATTTTTTAAAATGTAGTTTGTTGTCTAACATAAGTGAGAAAATAATCACAAAACAAAGATGTACTAAAATACCACCTATTGCTAACTAACAATGTTTTTAAACTGAATACAACTGAAGCGTGATATCTTCTTCAATATTGTGAAAAACTAGCTGTCACTCCCAAAAAGAAGGGAAAAGAGAACACAGATCTGTATAAATGTAAACATATAGTCACTGACTGTCCTAGTTTCTTTATACTTTTACCTTTAAACCCAAACTTAGAGTGAACAACCCACAGACTGAAAGGAGGCATTTTAAATAGAAGATTTTGTTCTATTAAATAAATTAAATTATCAACTAAAACAGGGGTGGGCAATTATGGTCCCTTTATGGCCCATGGACTTCTGTTTCCAGAATTGTTGAACCAGCATGGCTGGTTCAGGAATTCTAGGAGTTGAAGTCCACAAATCATAAAGGGGCCAAAGTTGCTCATCTATGCTGATGTCTATTTTTCAAGAGCATGGTGCAACTATACAAGTTGGCATGATGCAACTATATCATATTATTAAATGTAATAGGGGTGGGCAATAAAGAAAATTAATTCTTTAATTTTCAACATGGTTTGACAGCCATGTTTCCATAAATGCATAACCTCCCCCTCTGCTTTTTACCAATGTCTATCAAATGAACATTAACTATGTGTTAAAACACACAAACAAACCCCAAAGGCTATGTGAAAACCAATGATTCTCAACATAAAATTGTGAATAAACGTGAGTTTGCAGCTAAAGGCAATGGAATTCTGAGAGCATCTGGACAATGTGACTTTCAGTGCTAATGGCTGAAGCAGCATGGCAAGGTACAGCTTACTCTTATGCATTAACCTTAAACCAAAACCTTGGTGAAGGGAATTAAGACTATTTTAAATTAACACAACATCGGACCCAACCACCGTGTGAAAATATTCCCAGTAAATTTCAAGCTGTGCCTATGGCACTCCTGGAAAAGCTAACGAAAAGCCAGTGTTGCTTGACATAATGTATTAAGTATCTGTCCTTTGTTAATAGATTTAGAAAAATCCTAATTAAGGCTGGCCGAAGATTCATGACATTTGCTAGTCAAAGTCTGCTGTGAGAAAGGAAGATTTGCAACAAAATTAAAGGGGGCGACTAGGGGAGGGAGGAAGCATCTGTGCGGACTACCATATATTTGAAGTGCAGAAATGGTAAGAGAGTGAGAGACGTGATAAAATTTATTTAGTAATATGCTGAATTTCATGCAATAAACTAAGAGAAATGCTTTATATTTTTTTCATAGCTACCTCAGGAGATGTTAATCATTAAATTAAAACAACACACACACACACACACTTCAAAACACACCACTAAAACATCACACACACACACACACACACACACACACACACACACACACACAGGACAGATTACGGGTACAGCAGGGAATGCAATTCCACGTTGTGTGGTTGAGAAGAAAATAAAAAAGGAACTGGATGTTCCCGTCTGCCTGGGTAGGAATGATAGGAAAAAAGAAGAATGGGAAAAGAGATGGAAATGGAGCAAAAAAAACCCCAACAACCTTGGCTTGAGGTTGTAATTAAAGTATTTATGGGGAACAGCCTTCCTAATCAGATATTTCCAAGGAAGGAGCACATCACAGTTCCAGCTGTAATTCACTCCCAGAGGAGGCTCACTTAGAAGCAGCCAAAACATGAAAGAAGTTATCACTGTCCCACAACATCTGAAAGATAAGGCCAGAGGCTGTGATAGTAAATGGGAGGAAATGAGAACTCTTCTCTAAGCCCAAGCAAAGGAGAAGAACTCCCTGTGGGGGCTGCACCGTAAAAGGTGGCCATAGCCAAAAGCCACGGATTCTATTCTCATGTACTTGTATTACTGTGGCTGGAGCAGAGCTCCCAATGCTAAATTAGAAAATGCAATTATCTTGTATGAGGTTCCCATTATCATAAAGAAAATGCTAATGAAATCAGAGAGTGGAAAGCTTTAAAAAAGAAAAATTTCAGGGAAGGTTTCCCTGTTACATGGAAAAAGAGATGAACTGTAGCCATTACAGGTTGCAGCTAAGGAAATAGTAAAGTTTCACTGATAATGAAGATGCCGGTTAACTGAAGTCATTGTAACTGGGTAGAAATTAAACACCTTCAAATCAGTGATTGAATTACATGTTCTTAAACTTGATGGAAAGAGTTTCAAACACTAGTTTTATATCAAATGTCTGAATATTCCCCAAAGGGCAGAGGAACAGCAACTAACGTTACTTGAAACCCTTCAAAGTTCAGCTAACTACAAAGTTAGAAAAGCTGTCTTCAGTTTCTTTCTAACCAACAAAGCTATTCAGGAGATAATTGAGTTGTTCTGAAAGCGTCAGCCTGAGTAAAGATTACAGTGCTACGGAATCCCTCGTGATCTTCTAAAACCAAATAAAGCAAAAACATGGTGACCGGCAGAATTAATTCACATTAATATCATTTCAAAGGATTGCCTTATCCAGTTCAAGAACTGTGTGGGAACTCAATTCCGCTTGGATTCCCCAAACCACATGGTTGATAACACTACCAAGACAACCTAATTCATGCTTGACAACCTGTCTTTGTGGTGAAAAACATAAGCCATGAGCACATCTCAGAAACTCAGACCGTCCGAGGAGCTGCTGATACAGTTCTACAGAGGAATTATTATTATTTTTACCTCCATTACTGTCTGGTTTGGTACCAGGACAGGCATAGACCTCAATGAATACTTAGGAATGCAGAAAGAACAACTGCAACCAATCTGCCTTCCACTGAGGACCTATATACTGCACGAGCCAGAAAGAGGGCTGAGGAAATATCTACAGAATTCTCACATCCTGGACATAAACTGTTTCAACTTCTCCCCTCAGGATGCCGCTATAGGGCACTGCATGTCAAACAACTAGACAGTTTTTCCCTTGTGCCCTCACTCTGCTGTACAGCTAATTCCCACAGCACTGTCTTACGTATAAGAATATTTACCCATGTAGTAGGGCTGCATTACTATTATCCTCATCTTTCCTATTACCTACTCCTATTCTCGTCTTTCCTATTACCTACTCCTATTCTCATCTTTCCAATTATCTACTACTATCTTATGAGTATCACTTTGTTGATTGTATCTTGTGATTTATGGTTGTAACTTATGATTTATCACTTTGTTGCTTGTATGTATACCGAGAGCTTATGCACCAGAGACAAATTCCTTGCATGCCCAATTACTCTTGGCCAATAATAAATAATATTCTATATTCTAATCTGAAGCATGAACAGTTCAGGTACATTTGGATGTGGTAAAAGAATTTAATAAAATGACAAGGGGAAACCAGATATCATGTTGGTATCATAATCCTTTTTCCTCCGATCAACTATATTTTTTGTGCTAAAGAAAATATGTTGGAGCTACACTCTTGTTGCTTATTTCAATTTCCTTTGTGCAATGAAGAATTTGAAAAAAAATCATGAAATGTCTCTAGTATAGGAATTCAGCCTTGAGTGCTCAACGGTCTTCTCTCTCCCTTCAAGTGATCTCAGAAGATATTACTGTAGTGTGGTGTCTGTATTAGGAACAAATGTGTCATTTTAAAAATAAAAATCATGATAATGATGGAGATGAATGGATGCATGTGTACATTGAGCTAAAAAGTAAACTAAAGGACAGAAACACAGCATTCCTCTGCCTACCTGTTTCTTCATTATTTGTATTACAATATTCACAGCTCTAAAAGAGACAAATTAGTCTGCCAATTATTCATTATGAATTATTTTGATTAATGGAATTCTTAAATTCAGCATAACCATTTAAAAAATAACATTCACAATAATCAGAAATAAACTATTAATCACAGGGTAAAAATTCTGGCATATTTACAGCACATGCCACTAAAATGTCCTTGCAAATTAATTTCCAACATGTAATGGAAATTATTGAAGTTGGTAGTTCTACTGCATTCTCAATTGAAATTTCATTCTTTGATAAAGCTGCTATTTAACATAATGAGGACAGATTATTTTAAAAATCTTATAAAATTAATGACTGAATTTTCTTTTTGACTTCATCATTTTCCTATCTTTTCTGAAAAACATGAACATTTGCATGGGTTAGAAAATATATTCATTAGTACAATCAACCTGGTTTTTAAAAAAATAAATAATCTAAGACTGTCTAAGGTGTTCATGTCAATTTTCCCTTGCAATAATTTCTAAGCACATTGTTCCCCCTTTTGCTTACTTTATAACTACATTACATACATTTGATTCATTTTGGTATATTTTCCTATAATATTTTGAGTTTAGTTCTAATAGAAGAAGAATTTAATTAAGCCTAAATGTTTTCCAAATTGTTTTCAAGTACTGATTGGTAAGGTGCTCTCATCCAAGCATATATTCTAGCCAATCAATCTCTGTTGTAAATAACAACTCTTTCCTCATATTTTACTGCTACATGCCTTCCTTTCCATTACAAGATATGGAAAAGCCACTGATGATGTCTCATTTTCTAACTAAGGAAATGTGATTGGCATGGGTCATTATTTATAAAGGTGTTGATACCAAGTAACTAGCAATGCATAAAGGCATAAAAAGGAGCAAACTAAAATTCATCTTCATTCACTTAACAACCCCATAATCCCTTACGGGGTAGAGTCATGAATAGAATAAATAACAGAAGGGACCTTGGAGGTCTTCTAGTCCAACCCCCTGCCTAGGCAGGAAACCCTATACCATTTCAGACAAATGGTTGTCCAATCTCTTCTTAAAAACTTCCAGTGTTGAAGCACTGACAACCTCTGGAGGCAACTTGTTCCACTGATTAATTGTTCTAATTGTCAGGAAATTTCTCCTTAGTTCTAAGTTGCTTCTCTCCTTGATTAGTTTCCACCCATTGCTTCTTGTCCTACCCTCAGGGGCTTTGGAGAATAGTTTGACTCCCTCTTCTTTATGGCAACCCCTGAGATATTGAAACATTGCTATCATGTCTCCCCTAGTCCTTCTTTTCATTAAACTAGATATACCCAGTTCTTCATATGTTTTAGCCTCCAGTCCTCTCATCATCTTTGTTGCTCTTCTCTGCACTCTTTCTAGACTCTCCACATCTTTTTGTTGGGGCAACTGAGTAGAGCTAGCAGAGTGTTTTAATGGCTGGATGCCCTTCCTATTGCCAATGCAGGGTTTTGTTCAGCATGGAGAAAAGCATCAAAGGAGTAGGCCATCCATCTGAGGATAAGGAGGCCCACATTCAGGGACATCTGGAGGGGCCATGACCAACATCAAAATGTCAGACACAATTAGGCAATCAAGGGTCTATATCTTTATGGGATTGATGTTGAAAGGGTAGGGATTTGACTGCCTGGTCACAGTGGCCATATTTGACATTGTTGACACTCTTCTCTTCCCCCAAGGATGCTCCTATGTACATTTCATGCACAGCCACAAAGAAAGCTCTCTGAAACATTCTCATCTGTTGAATCACACCATTTTACGGCTCCTGACAGGAGTTCCTGTGGTTGAATGTAAATGTTTATATGCAAATAGACCATCCTTTAGATATGCCAGCTTCGGCACTGGATTATGTTGGGAACAAACTGTAAATCAGGAAAGGATGCAGAGAAGAAATTGAAATCCACAATATGCTGTTAATGATTCCACTGGTATAATGTATTAATAGAAATGGACTCGGAAACAGAATTAGTTAAAGACTGTATGTTAAAGTGGGCTCAAAACATTGAAGAGCCAATAATGTTGGACACATGGGAAAAGATTTGGGTAAGAAATGTAAAATTTACACAAGCCCAAAACTTGAGAGAAAACTTTTATAAGATGTTTTATAGATGGCATTTAGATCCTAAAAAATTGGCTTCTATGTATTCGAATTTACAACCTAAATGCTGGAGATGTGATTGTGTGGATGCTACATATTTTCACATATGGTGGACTTGCAAAAAGGTTAAAGCATTTTGGATAAAAATATGGTGGATTATGCAAAATGTTCTTTAAAAAAAGGATAAAATGATTCCACTGGTAAATGTATTGCACCGCACGGATTGAAGCACGGATTACCTCCTATTTTCTATACGACATATGAATTGGCCCTTCTAAGTCAGCTCAAGACTATGGCAATTCCAACACGAATTATTACCATACTCAAATCAATAGTGCATATGGTTCATTGGTTGACAGGCAAAAAACGCTGTCACTGAAACAACGCTATACAAATAACAGTGCTTCCTGAACAGTTAATAAATGACTGGTGGAAGTACATGGACAAGTAACTGCAAGTGCTTGTGAAAGATGTTAACTCCACAAATGCATGGATGAGTTAGTGAGAAAAAGGTAATCTGGCACCGACTGGCAATAAATATAAAACCCCAGAGTAAGAAGCAATGTTCAGGACAGCTTACAGCATTAGTGAAAATGAAGAAAATTTAAAGGACAGCCAGGTCATTCTCAAGAAAGGAAAATATTGTACATAGTCAGCAGAGGAAAACACACCACCACACAGAGTCCACGTAGATTGAAAGAAAAGGATCTTTCAAAGCTAAGAGCTATAGAATACCGTAATAGAAATACTCTTCAGAAAAACACAGTTGAATTGTTGCCCATTTCCAAACCAGGTATATGCTAGGTATACAAGTAGTCCTCAACTTATGACCACAATGGAGCCCAAAATTTGTGTTGCTAAGCGAGAAATTTGTTAAGCACGTTTTGCCCTGTTTTACGACTTTTCCAGCCACATTTGTTAAATGAATCGCCGCAGTTGTTAAGTTAGTAACACAAATGCTAAGTGAATTTAGCTTCCCCGTTGACTTTGCTTGTCAGAAGGTTTCAAAAGGGGATTGCATGACCCCGGGACACTGCAACTGTCATAAATGTGAGTCAAGTTGTCAAGCATCCGAATGTAAATCACATGACCATGGGGATGCTGCAACGGTCATAAGTGTGAAAAAGGGACGTCGGTCACTTTTTTCAATGTTGTTGTAACTTTGAACGGCCACTAATAAGTTTGAGGACTACCTGTATAATAAACTATCTATTTGAAAACAATATAATTATATGCATTGTTCAGTGCACAGTGTAAAAATTCTCCATTTCAATATAAGCATTTGACTGGTAATCACAATACACTGATCATAATTTCTAGTCAATATGAACAAGGGTGTCCATACATTTTTTCTTTAAAATATAATAAACCGAGGCACGATTATTATTTACTGTCTTCCTACCTAAACAGTGAGTGCTTTACTGATGAGTATCTCCATGTAACTTTCTTTTCCCCCGACTATCACATTAAAAATCAAATACCCAATTAATTGTAAAACATACTTGTTTTGGGGCATCTGCGGAGGTGGTGTGAACTTCAGTACCTCGGAGTCCATTAGACTCAAATACCACTGTGGGAACAAGGGGGCTTGTTAACAGATGAACATTCAAGCTTCGTTAGTGTGTGTACATTATTTGACTCCATTACAGATTAATCACACTGAGGGGAGGATGGGAAGAAGCAAAGACACCAACTCTTTGCCTATAGCTGGAAAATACCAATTTACCGTAACACTTACTGCAAGAGAGTGTGCTAATGGGAACCTAAGGGCACTGCCTTTTTTAATTCAGACTTCAGTGCTGAAGAAAGCAATCACTGACAACATTAATTATCAGTGTGTACATAAAGGGACCCTCTTCTTGAATTACTTACCATTTGGCCTCTGTCATTTTTGCAGCAGAACTTCTCATACATGCATCACTCACCCTTCTTCAAAGAGAAAGGGAGGAAGGGAGAGATCTAGTCTCAACTCCTCACTATAAGGTTATGAAGATGTACTGACATGCTGTTAGCTTTAACTTGCTAGGTTCTTCACTTCCAAATACCGAAGGGCTGACATCCAAAATTTATCCTGGACTATTCTAAGGGCCGGGATGAGGGGTAAGGTTTTCGAAGAAGAAGAAAAAAAAATTACAAATCCCAGGCTTATTTGCGTCCATGGCAAGGAGAACGAAAGCTTTCTGTTCAGTTCAAAAGGGGGGAGGGGGGTTGATTTCAATTTATGCCAGCGGCAACAGATTTCATTAGCATATTCATTCCAGAGTATTCTTCCTTCTAATTAAAAGGGTTTTTTTTAAAAAAAAAAAAAAAGGAAAGGAAAAAAACCCACAAAACTCTGCAAATCATCTTATTTAATCAGCAATGCAAGGTTTTGCAAGAGAGGCGAAGAGAATTCAGGTACTTGAAATGGAACATGAAATGCTAATCAAATCTGAAATGGTGTACAATGGAGAAGCTTTAAAGAAACCAACAACAACAAAATAGATTGGTGACCAGGAAATTAATATGCAATCGTTACTAGGGGTGTCCCTTCATCCCACCGGAAGACATGTAAGGCAATGTACCTGTGTGAGACCTCATGTGGGTCCTGAGGTGGCTTGGCTGTGTGAAGCCCTTCCCACACTCTACACAGAGATAGTCTCCTTGGCGCGTTTGTGTCCTAAGCATCCCTGTAAAGGGGGGGGGGAGAAAAGGGAGGGGGCATGGGAGGAAAAAGAGAGGAGAAGGGGAAGTTGAGAAGAAAACAATATGCCAGAGGAAAACATCATTAGTATGTCTAATGTGTCATTATGTGAGATTACCTTCAGGCCCTGGATAACAACTGTCAGCCTTCATCTAGGCACTGGCTGACAGGCCAGGCACACACATAGGACTGCAAGAATGCATAAATTACATTGAATTAAAAAATGTTCCCCGTGATGTGCCCGCACCAGAAGTGGCATGTCAGGTGTGCGCTTTTCATAGCAGCTGGATCCACTTTTCGGCATCACCCCGCTTTGTCAAGCAGTACATCTGGCAAATCAAAGTGACTCCAGCGTGGTGGAGACAAGTCATATGGATAATAGGAAGTGAGTAGAACCAGAGCTTGACTGCCCCACAGTCACACACAGACACACACAAACACACACACACCCCTGGGCAGGCTTGGAAAGGAGTGCAAAATGAGTGAAGCCATCATAAATGGATCAGACCTTTAGCCCTACCTTTTCCTGCCTACTGGTACAATTCTGACCCCAGATCTGCGAGGCTCAGAGAAAAGACATCTATGAATCACAGTGTCATTATGGGCATTCTGAGATCACAACAAGGCAGCAGTCTTTTGCCAGCCTTTCGTAGGCAGATTTTCTAGGTCCTTAGCCTCTATGGAAAATGACTCAAATCTCTTCTTTTCCCCCAAAGGTCAGTTTACAGTATCTGACTTAAAGGGCTGGTCTGTGTCTTTTTACTGTGATCAGAAAGGACACATTTGACTTTTATTGGGTTATTTATTTTTTCCAGATATTTCACATAATGGTTGCTAAAGGGATGGAAAAAGGTTTTATTGGGTATTAATATTCCCATCCTTAAAATACACATGCACACGGACACAGATGGTCACGGGATTTCAAGGTTCTGAACCCCTCTAGCTTGGTGCAGAAAAGGAGAAAATTGAGGATAGAAATAAAATGCATGCTTTGTATGACTTTTAAGAAAGTTAATATACAAATCAATTCCAACTATATCAATCTCTAGCTTCGTAGAATACAACTGAAAATACTTCCCCAGGGATAACTGTCCTTTAGAAAAAACAATCCAGAAACATTTACAGTAAACACACAAGCATAGACATGCAAACAGAGAGGCCACATTCAGACATTTATTTATTTACATTTATCTAACTCCCTCCCTTTTCCAGCACCTTAAAGCTACAGGACATGAAATTAATTCTGAAGGAACCAAATTAATCTCCAAAACTGAACACTTCAACAAAAGAATAAATATGGAAGCTATCAAAATAGAGAAACACCCCACAACATGAATAAACGTGACAATGCCTCCCGCCTGCCAGACATCTGGAAACCAGCCCTAGTCAACAAACAAGCCCCACCCACCACCCAGGCCATTACAACACAAAACAACAACGGACACACAGCCAGCACTAATCAACCAATCATGATACAACCACACAACCAATCAATCCACTTACTGAAACAAAGCCAGCACTCCACACCCACCCCCCAAGATTTATAGAGACGGCAGCTCCGAGTACGCTTTAAGCCGAAAACACCAGCCTGAAGATAGATAGATAGATAGATAGATAGATAGATAGATAGATAGATAGATAGATAGATAGATAAATAGATAGACAGACAGACAGACAGACAGATAGATAAGATTGACAGTATCTTGGCGATGTTTCGACGAGGTCACACTCGCCATCTTCAGGCTGGTGCCTTTGGCTATATTTTCCCATATTTATAGAAAAACGGCAGCTTCGTTCATGCTTTGCTCACACAAGCACGAAGCCAAAGGCACCAGCCTGAAGATGACAAGTGTGACGTCGTCGAAACATCACTAAGATATTGTCAATCTTATATATACATGCATGCACATACATACATATATGAGTGCAGCCTTAGTATTACGTGTTGAAGATGATGAAATATTTAATTTTATATAGCCTACTCTGTTCTAATCGACTAGAAACTTTTTGTAGCCATGATTTGATCTTGGTTCGTAAATCTTTTATGTGTTCATTGTGGTTTGTTATTGTATCTGAAATGGCTGTTCTGAATTAATGTATGTTTCAGAGATCTACTCCAGCTTTCCGATCCCAGTCTTAACTTCCAAATGTGGGGCATGAGCAATGAGAAAAGAAAGTCATTCTTGTGGTAGGGTGCTAATCCTCGCCCTTCCTTCTTTTCCCACAATTATCTTCCTGCTGATAAGCCCTCCTCTTTCAGTCTGTTCAACTTTCTCCAGAATAATCAGATGGATGGATGGATGGATGGATGGATGGATGGATGGCAGGCAATTCTAGATAACCTTTACAAAGTACATGTCAGGTTCCGAAGGGTTAATGAAAAAAGCCAATCACCAGATACTGATGTATAGAAGAAGTGAAAGGATTTCATTCAAAGAATTTTGTGGGGTGCATGTAATTCTGTTTTTGTCTTTTTACAGGTGATGACTTCCCATGATTGAGATAAAGTAGCAACTAGTTTTTCTTTTACAAAAAAGAACAAAACTAAGAATGCTTTTAACCCCTTCCTTTTCAAATGACTTGACTAAGGTGGAATGCATTGCATGTTGCATTAGTACTTCAAACTACATCAATAGGTTTTCAGAGACGAGTTCTACCACAGCAGACATCAAAATACAGCATATGCAGTTACAAGAAACACTTTAGAAAAATGTCTGGAAGTGTCCCTGCTTTATTTCATCCAATGAAACTAGGCACATTTTCAGCTACTACTAAAAAAGACCTCAGATATGTACATTTTAGGTGCTTCTGGTTTTCTTCACTGTTGATCAAATATATTAAATTAGCATTTGCCATTTCAATCTATGGCCTTTTAGTTGTCTTGATTTAGTAATGATGGTCCTTAGCCTAGATAGATCATTCTCAACACACTGGGAATTATTCCAGTTACACTGTACTTGGTTCCTAAGCCACACTAACATCTTTTTTCACTGCTTATCTTCCCAAAAATATCCATGTAAATTATCATTAAGATGCAGAACAGGTCATCATACAAATTGAGGGATTTTGTTCATATCAATGCAAAATTTTATGGGTAGTGGGCAACTCTACACATAAATCAAAATCTAAGAGACTGGTTTGGACAAAACTCGGCAACACTTTTTCGTGCGGCTGTTGATAAAAATAGGATCGTCAACATGATCACCAACGTCCAATTACGGATAGGGCACAAGAAGTGGGCAACTAATAGGCCAAATGTCAACTCTGAAGCTGACCTGACCAAAGTCACTTTGAGGCTTCAGTGTTGCCACACCGGAGCTGAGGGATAGGGAGGGGGGATTACAGATAGCTGGGGCTTTTAGCCAAAACAAAATACTTTCTCTTGGGAACCAAGGACATTCTTACACCTGGTCAGAGAGGAGGAGTGACGTGACCAGGCAACCAGATGGCAGCCTGATTGGACCACGTGACTGGTTGTTCAGGGAAGGGGAAAAACTTTTACTTTTAATTAGGTGAAAACTGTGGGAACCGTGAAGTCGGTTTTCACCAAAACTGTGCCAATATGATATAACCAATAAAACTATTATTTGAGGAATCTACCTGCCTTGGAGTTTTGCTTGCTACGGATGTATTACGTGGAACCCTGATACCAAATCTGTCAGAAAAAAGGATTTTGCACAAGAATCAGTTATACTAATTTCTGTCATATTGAAGGCAAGTTTTGTCATAAACTTACTTCTTAACTTAACTGATGAAATGCAATTGTACATGATAGCTATTTTAATAACTATTTTTACCATGAAAAAGGCAGTAGCTATTAACTACATAAAAGGGAAAGCTTGAGAGAATAATCTCTTCTAAAGGAAAGCAACAGCATTAATGGATTTTTGCAGAGGAAATAGTCCAAGGAAATATTTATTCATTCACTCTTTATGTTAAAGTAATTGAACAAATGCATGTAGAAAAAAAGCAAAGGAAGTTTAATTTAATATCAAGTTGATAACTACAATCCACACAAGAATCTCCTTGATCCAGAAATGTGTTTAGAATATTCTACTGCTGATTCTAAAAATAAAAGGAGGAACATGTTTAAAAACATGATTTTCAACTCTGGTCTGGAAATTTCTCAGGTTCTTTGGAAGATTTTCAATGTTTATCAGCAAGAAGTTCAATGACTAAAGAGCTGTCCTGAAATACAGCTTGATCATTATAAGGAGCCATCCAGTAGATGTTGGTCAGCAAAACTAGTTGTCTTCTATGACCTCAAAATGAGGGTATATACTCAGGGAAATGGGGCAACTTGCCACAGCCAAGTTACTGCAGCAAACTCACCACAGGCAACTTGCCACAGGAGAACTCACCATGGCCAATCACTATGAGACAATTCATTCTAGGACAATTTAACAATTCTATGTAATTATTTAAAATAAATAAAATTATTTTAATTTTTGCCATTCACATTTCATTCTGACCTCCTTTGGCATCTTTTCTTTAATGATTCTATTCCGCCATTTCTTTGATATTAGTGTAACTCTTGTTCCTCAGTGAGTTTACTGCAAGCGAGTTGGCCGTGGCAAGTTGGATGTGGCAAATTGCCATAGACCAGGAGTGTCAAACTAAAGGTGCTTAGGTCGTGGCTGCGGGGCCGGTCTGGAAACAGTGAAGGATCGGCCCATGGTGCCTCTGTCAGCAAAAATGGAGCTCAGGTGGGCTGCCCGTTTTCACTGGCAGAGTGCTCGGGGCGCCAGAGGTGCCCCCAACACAAGTGGCATTGAGAAGGCCCCCCTCAGGTCAAACACAACCCCGATGCGGCCTTCAATGAAATCAAGTTTGACACCCCTATCATAGACTCTATACTCAGACTGGAACCACATCTGGAATCAGAGTGGATAACTGATATCGAAAGGGCCATCATAAGGCAGTTGTTCAGAAACTAGGGCTTCATGGAGATTTTATAAATAAATGATATGATTAGCATGTATGATTAGCGCTAAACCACGAGATCAGTATTAGGTAGGAATTAATTCACATGATATAATTGGGGAAGGTAGACAATAGCCATTGAATATGTCCTATATTGGGCATTCTATTAGTTACTTTTCTTGACAAAATGGCTTTTATGACAGGACTCCTGGCTAAAACCTCCACATGTATAAAGTTTGTACTGGTTTGCAAAAGGAATACCTCCCATTATGTCAATGGCATTTAATTCATGATGGAAAAAATGCTATTGTTGATACAATCAATCCTGTGTGTGACAAAGAAAAAAACATTCAGTCATTCAGCCTATTGATGCCGATTTATGCATTGATTTTTTAAAAAAACCCTTCACTGATGTTGTATTTGAGCAGTCCAAATCAGAATGCATACTTAGATGATAAATTCTGATAATAACCAAGATCAATGTTAAAAGATAAACAATATTAATGTTTTAAAGATCTCTTTATGCAGAACCTGTTATACAGATCACAATACCTCCATCAATGAAGGGTGCAGGTGTGTATAAATATTATTCACTTTTATTTACATAAATTTCAGATTCTCATCAGAGTAATTCCTGTGGAAGTAGAAAGGATAATTGCCATGCTGCCTGTGTCACATTTAATACTATGATAGCTATAAATAACACTCATAGTAAAATAGAAAAATAACCCCTGAAGAATCTGAAACGCTGGTCTTGGTCTTGTGGGGGAGCTGTTTTCTTAACAACATTCTTAAGAAAGCAAAAAGCTTGTGAATGCCCGACACAATACAAATGCTAATAACTTGCACTGATATTCTGGTGGTATTTGTAACTATTTCTCCAAGGGGTTGGAAAATTGCTGTGTTACCAGAAAGAAACAAAATTGTGCACTTATCTCCTGAGAACAGAGGCACAATTTAAAATGTAAAAGCAAAAACTCCAAACCTGCCCCAATTCTACTGTTAAAGCATTCATAGGGGAATGCTCTACTGGGAGCAATAAAGTTCTATTGCAAAGGAGAAGTACACTGAATATTTTAAATTAAAAATGAATAAGACTCCTAAGTGTATGTTCAAATGTATGTAGAAAGAAGAAAAGAGGGAGAAAGAGTAGGGGAAGGAAGGAAGGAAGGAAGGAAGGAAGGAAGGAAGGAAGGAAGGAAGGAAGGAAGGAAGGAAGGGAGGGAGGAGGAGATGGAGGAGGAGGAGGAGGAGGAGGAGGAGGAGGAGGAGGAGGAGGAGAAGGAGAAGAAGAATGGTGTCGAATAAAACAATCTGCAAATAAAAAGAAAACTAACTCTAAGGTCTCAAAGTCTGACCCATTTGAGTGAAGGTTAAATGAAGACATAATTAGTGATGTTTTCCAGGCAGTAGATGATATGTTCAATAAAGTAAAATAGTGGCTACTGTTGTACAAGCAGATCTGCACTGGCCATGGATTCAATACAGATCAGAAAAGGAAATGAAAAGTGAAGTAACACAAAGACAAATTTTTGAATTCCTAGGTTTATTACTAGGATTGACAAAGCCAATGTGTTCGCAGAAAGCAATGCCCAATGAGTGTGCATTGAGAATTTGACAACACTGTACAATTGTGCTGTAGAAAATATTCAATTGTTTGTGATTAAGCTCTACTTTTAAAACAGAAGATGAAGTTACCACTTCATAGTTTAACAATTATGCTCTTACTCTAGTCTATACATGTATGAATCAACATATTTTCCTTACTTTGTATTCTTGTAAATTCTTGCTTTTTTATTGTTACAGCATCCACAATTTTTCTTCTAGATCAATGGTATATTTTTATTTCTGCATGGTATTTGGGAAAGCATGACTAATTTAGAAACAAAACCTGAGTCTGACTTAAATTGCTTATATGGTTCTTTAGCAAACTTATTTCACACTATGAAATTTTAGATAGCCCTTGACTTACAACCACAATTGAGTCCAAAAGTTGCTAAGTGAGACAGTTGTTAAATGAATGTTGTCCCTTTATGACCTTTCTTGTCACAGTTGTTAAGTGAATCACTGTAGTTATTAAATTAGTAACATGGTTAAGTAAATCTGGCTTCCCCATTGACTTTGCTTGTTAGAAAGTCCCCTGGAACACTGCATATGTCATGAGTCAGTTGCCAATCATCTGAATTTTGATTACGTGACAATGGTTCTAAGTATGAAAAAACATCATTTTTTTCAGTGCCATTGTAACTTTGAATGGTCACTAAATGAATTGTTGTAAGTCAAGGACTACCTGTGTAGTGTGTCCTATTAATGAGAGCTGTCCTAAGTTGTATTACCATCGGCATCTGAGAGTTTATAATGGCTGCAGCATAAGAAAAAAGTCAAAAGTCAGCCTATCGATTCTGGCTAAAATAATCTGGAAAGACTTGAAATCAAGGCATTCTATTGTTTATTGTCTTAATGTGGGAATTGACTAATGTGATTGTTTTCTACTTACCAAAATTAATATCAGAGGGACAAATCATCTTCTGAAAAAGGTTTCTGATCCTGGCATTAGCTATTCCAGAAATGGAGCAATGTTGACAGGGGAAGAACCAAAGAACCGTTTCATCCCAATGCAAGTGGATTTTTCTTAACCACATTAAAAAGGCACTGCCAAATAGTAGCCACCAATAAGTAAATCTGTCACAGTAATTCTTTCTCTTATTATTTATCATGATTTTCTCTTTTTTTTTTTCATCTTATCCCTGTCCTGAACTCACTTTTTCTTGTATTTTCTTTGGTTGTTTTCCAAATAAGCATGTTTTTATTTCCAAGTTTGCTTAATGTTTAGATTGTGCTCATATTTCTTGTCTATTAGGATGCATTTCCATGCATTATTTTCCTAAATCTTTGTATATTGCCTTCACACACGTGTTTTTTTAACTGGAAAGAGCCAAAAACATTGAATTTTGAAAAACTAAAACCAAGTTTTAGTTCATATGTGGGTTCAAAAATGCAAAATTTAAAAAAAAAAATTTCATCTGTTTAGTAGTAGCCCAATTATAAGGGGCCCTTATAACTTTTTCAATAAGCAAAATAATGGACATAACGTTTGCACTGCAACTTCTTAGAGCACTTACACAGGTCCCACTAAGTAAAACAGACCAAGAATCTACAAGATTAACTTGTATTGAGATTGGCTATAAGAACAAAATCCTGCAAGTCTGATTATGCAGTTTCTCCTCTAGTTTATCATTTAATGAATTAAGGACATGTTTGCCCAATTGCTTTGAATATTAGCTTGTTTCTCAAATCTTAAAAATATTTCAACCCTTTTTGCCTAGGTAACAATTTGATCAAGTTCAACTTTCTTATTCTCAGGAACCTATTAGATATTACCTTACAGCTGTTTACAGATAATTGTTAACAGCTTTACAGTATCTTTTACAAATCAAATGTTTATGCCATAGTTTAAGGATATTTTCTTACCAACAGCTGGATAAAACTCATCAAAATACTGATCTCTTTGTTCTACATCTTGGCAAACATGCTGTAACTTCTTTTTGCTCAATGGACATCATACACAACTACGTATATAGACCTTCAAGGCATGTGCACATTTGCAAGGAATTTCCCCAAAATGGGTCTTATTCTTTCTAACTGATTAATAATTAAATCTTTATTAATTTAGCTCATAAGAAAAAGGGCTACATTTATCTAGACTAAGCAACAAAAATATTTACACTGGGCAAACAAGAAAAAAAGTAAATTTTAATAAATCACTTAAGGAAGACAAGTCATTGGTGCCAAATGCTGCATTCTTTTATCGTATTATCTTGTGAATAAACCAATTCATCTTAAATTGTGAGAATGCTACATTTAGTTTTATATTTGAACAAGATTTCCAGCTAAGCCTACATTCAAAATCTTCTCCAGAATTAGGATCGTCTTTGCTTGCTTCTTCTGCTGTTGTGAGAGCCTATTAGTTATTGCTAATCCTAGTTTTGGCTATGAAATTCTGGTAACCTGACAGTGGAAATAGAGCTCTGCATATGCTCAGGAGCACTCTTTCATTATTGCTATCATATCACATGTATAAAGCATGTTTAATAAGTATACATTAATAAATTCCAATTTTAAATATTAAAGTGATAGTTGCCCTTAAGACTGAAAATACTGCTATATATAACATTTTTTGCTTGCCATAAAATAACTACTTTATAATTCACAACCGTTTGAAATAAATGGTGCAGAGTTGGTAGGACTGAGATATGCAGAGTCAAATATCCTTCAAGTCAGTCTGAATTATCCAGTCCCCAAGGCTTCTGCTCAAATCCATTGCAAATTGGAGGCTACTGTTCTGATTCTAGCAGCTAAACTGGAGTCTGAAAATCCAACAAACTTCAAACCTAGCCAAAATTATTTTGCCCTAATACTAAATTGCTTTTTTTATTATTTCCTTTCCTTCTGTCTTCAATGTTTTATCATCAGTTTTATCTCCAAAGCACAGATCTGTCATTGAATTCTGAAAATCCCTTGCACTCAAAATTTTCAATAAAGCCGTAATTTTCTTGAAATAATCATTTCTCACACAAAGTAAATTCCTGCCCCCTATTTTAGATTGGATACAAATCTGATACTGTAACTTTTGCTTGGACATTTCAAGTAGACAAATTCTCTCAAGCCTCTTCAAGCATCCCCCACTAAAAAAAAAAAAGAGGGGGGGGGAGACTGAATCCAGAACTTAATTGCAGATAGAATTCTAGCAGTGAGACCTTAACATATCTTTCTTCAGAAGGAAATGTCATTAAGTTCAATAGCAGTGTTATTCCCAGGTAAGCCACCTAAATGATCTGATGCAGGACAGGACAGTTAAATAGGAGAGATAACCTTGTCAAACACAGACAGTAACAACACAAATGTTTTGTGGAATTCCTTATGTTAGAGGAGGGGGGGGGGAATTAAGAATTTAAAAATATGCTGGAAAGACAGTTCTTAGGATTCTTACCAGCACGGTCCATTACGGGGCTATTGGCACCCCAGGTTTGGTAGAAAGTAGCCAGATCCTTTGGAATGGAGGTCTTTAAGATGTTTACAATATCCAAACATTTCTCATGCCCCTCAGGGGATGGCTCCTGTTTGGTGGAATGTACAGTTGGAGGAGGTCCTGCTGCAACAGGCTGAGGTTGCATCAAAGGACTTGTTCTGGATCCTCCAGTACAATTGATCAATGCTCTCATTTCACTTTCCCTCTTGGCGGTATGTTCTTGCTGAGGCATTGATGGAGGTTCTTGAGTAATGCATGGCTCAGTTTTACACAGAGGGTAGTACTGAGATGGAGATAAAAATTTGGCCTTCCCTGTATCTGGAGTACAATGCTTGATTAAAGGAGCAGATCCAGCATTTACTTGAGGGACTACGTACTTTTCTGTTTCTCTGCTACTGGAGGGCTGTCCGCTAGGTTTAGATATCACTGTATGGGAAGGCGTTGAATTTCTGCTAAAGTTTCCCGTCTGCATCAATTTGGAGTTCACATCAAATTTTGATTTTAATTGGGGCTGCTGGGCACTGTATTGTTCATGAGTGTGGTTAAGTTTGGGAGGTCTATATCCATCAATAGCTGATGGTTGCGGACCACCGCCCCCAGTGGATGGTGCATCTTTTGCCATAGCCCCGGGCTTAGGAGATACAGCAATATCAGAATAATTATTATTTTTGGATCCTGACAACCCACTCGGCACCTGAGTACGTGTAAATCTGGCTATAGGCAAAGGTTGGCATTCTTTCCCACCAAGTACAGGAGGTGGTCCAGTGCGCCCACTTCTTGCCATAAAAACAGAATTATGTTTTATACTCTTGAATCCATTTTGAAGAACCCAAGCAGGAGCCATAGAATTACAACTAACTTTGTGCCAAATTCTTTTGTGCATCCACAGGACTTCTGGATAGTAAGTTTTATGACTGCAGTAAGGACATCGGTGGACAATCAGAGCAGCCTGCAAGGTTGAGGTAAAACTCGAATCAGCCCTAGTTGATTTCTCGCTTAGATCTAATGGAGTCTTTTCAGACACCTCTGTATCTTTATTGAGCGCAGCATGTTCATTCATCTCTACAAGGATTTCTTTAGCGAGCTTCTGCTGAATTTCCAAGGGGCTTTGCAAACTCAGTCTCACATCCGCAGTCTTACTGGAACAAGGAAAATCACAACTTTGCTGAAATGCCGACATCTTTGAATCAGGGTAAATTTTGCAATCCACATATTTTGGAAATGGTTCTTTGATCTTGTCCTGTGGTGTAGATGCCACCTTTAGCACTTCGGGTTTAGATTCCACAGCATTTTTTTCTCTATTGTTTCTTTCCTGATTGAGCTGTATGGCTGTCCCAGATGCATCTTCGGCAGAAAAATTGCAGAGAAATGGTTTTTTACCTGTAGAGTACACATACAAAAATTAATATGAAGATATGTTTAAAAAGATACCTGTCAGGGAAAATTAAACACAAGGACAACATAATGATTTGGATGAGGAAAAAAAAAAAAGCGCCTGGGAACCCAGCATTCAAGGCACAGGTATTATATCTCGCATGTACATGAAATCTTACACTATAAACAGTATTGCTTTATTCTCACAAAACTGCATACTTTAAAAGAAAGGAATTAATTTGCACAGAATACTGTGTTCATGATACTAAAAACAGAAACCAAAAACAGTTTATGATAATGTTGTGAGATTGCGCTGACTTACTCAATCAGGAGGTGTATATTTTATGCCCCCAGTATTATCAAAATAACTTTCCCCCATAGTTTAAAGAGATAAACTAATTTACAATCAGGAAAAGCAACTTTCAGATATTAAAGACTAGCTACTAAATTATGTTTAAGATAATTTGGCTGGCAAGAGGGATGGGAAAGGGGGCATATGCCTGTTTAAAGTAATTATTGCTATTTTCACGGTCATGGCTATACAATTTTCATTCACATTCTATTCCTATTCCAGAAATTCCAGCAATGTGTACTGATAAAGTTGAAAGTTCAAACCTACATAACCACAGATACAAGACAATTTAATCAAGGCAGTAAAGATGGGAAACCAGCCAAGGACACACTCACAAACCAACCAACCCTAAAACTGCAACAGAACATCTGATTCTTGCTCCACTGTTCCAGTTTCACAAAAAGAACAAACCAGGCACACACATACAGTGCCATTACAGAAATCATTGGGCTATTTTTTCTCAACTGGCTACTTCGCTACAAAACCGAGACATGCTATATGATGTGACTTTTTGGGACAGTTCTGCAAATAAACTATGCATAATTTCAAAAAATGAAGTAAAAATTGGGGAGAACAGATAAAGGAATAGTAAAAAAAAACCTATATATTCATCATATTCTTAATATGGAGTATGTAAGGATCACTCTGCATTTTCCTTCACAAGTTCTTCATTTCAAAATGAATCAATATGATGCAGTATTTAAGATTTCAGATTAGGAATGAGAAGAGCTGGGTTCAAATCCACCCTCAGCCTTCCAAATGCCCAAGATGAGTTAACTAATAGCAATTAATAATAAACAGCCTTCAATTATACTTTTTAAACTTCTTTTCTGAAATAAATTCAAATTATTTACTTTTAACAGAATCAGAATTCGTCTTTTCATTTAAATATTAAACAAGTTCATGCATAGGTAGTCCTCAACTTAGAAAAGTTCATTTAGTGACTGTTCAAAGTTACAACGGCACTGAAAAAAGTGAGCATTTTTCACACTTACAACCGTTGCAGCATCCTCATGATCATGTGTTCAAAATTCAGAGGCTTGGCAATTGACTCCTTTTCATGAAAGTTGATAGTGTCCCTGGGGTCATGTAATCACCTTTTGCAACCTTCTTACAAGCAAAATCAATGGGGAAGCCAGATTCACTTCACAACCATATTTACTAACTTAATAAGAGCCGAGGTGGCACAGTGGTTAGGGTGCAGTACTGCAGGCCACTTTAGCTGACTGTGATCTGCAGTTCAGCGGTTCAAATCTCACCGGCTCAAGGTCGACTCAGTCTTCCATCCTTCCGAGGTGGGTGAAATGAGGACCCGGACTGTGGGGGCAAGTTGCTGACTCAATTTGCTAAAAAAAATTGTAAACCGCTTAGAGAGGGCTGAAAGCCCTGTGAAGCGGTATATAAGTCTAATAAATAAATAAATAAATAAATAACTGCAGTGATTCAGTTAATAACAGTGGCAAGAAAAATCATAAAATGGGGCTTAATTCACTCAAATAATGTTTCGAGGACTATCTATATTATATGTACAAATGTTCTAGTAATCATTTATCAAATATGGTTTAATATTTCTTCTGGCTCAGACTCTTGTGAAGGCTCGAGCATATTCTAAACATTGGTTATCTACATCAGTATCTATATCTAAACGTAAACATATATCTCATCTGTATCTATGGAAGGAGAGAGAAATAGACAGTAATTACATTTTAAAGTATTTCTTAAAAAAGGAATATAGAATCAAGAATGCTTTAGATCACTTTTGCAAACATCTGACATTATAAAACATCTGTCTTCCTTTTAGTCTCTCCCAGAACATACACTGTGTTTGCTCATGATAACTCTTTACAGTGGGGTTAATATGCATGGTTTACTTTAAGTTTCATTGCTCATTTGCTGATAAAGTCCAGGATTACCACTAAATAGTTGTCTTCCATCTATACAGAAGTGCTGAGAACTCCTGAAGACTGGTAGAAACAGAGCATAAGGAGTCTTTTTTGCATCTGCATTTTATCTCAGCACAAGCGTTTTGGAAAATCAAACACATCACTGTTGCTTAGTACAACTTTGGTACCATAGGCACAGTTCCAACCCTGCCAAATGTGATCTGTTTAAGCCTGAACGTTCAACAAAAACAACGTCTCAGCTTCATTTAATTTGACCTCAGCTCCTGTTCAGGGAAAAGGCATTAAGCCTTTGTTTAATTCCGAGTAATTAGCTTAAAAATAACCCATAGATTTGCTGTCTAACAGGGTTGAATACTTTATTCTGTTAACATCATTTTCTTTTCAAACTCTCAAAGGGACAAGGTCCTTTGTGTTTAAAGTGTTTTTTTTAAACCTTCCTGTTTTACAAGTTAAGACTTCCTGAAAGCACATGCCCAAGATTACTAGCTGCATCTACATTTTAAAAGGGGAAAAAAAAGTTATATAGAACTGTGAAATTAGAGACTGCACATCTGTGTTATTTTCAAAGCAGATCTGTCACAACTCAATATAACACCAGCTAGGAGAACTGAGGTGGCTTTTCATGTGATGGAGCTTGTTTACATAGACGCTAAGCAAAGATAAAATTAATCTTATCAGAAGAGTTAGAAATCATGACCTGTCCAAAAAACATCTGGTAGGCTACTTGAGTGAAGAAACATTTCAATGGAGGGTTTACATTCCCAGAATTATTCCAGATACCCTGTTTCCCCCAAAATAAGCCCTCCCTGGATAATAAGCCCAATCGTGCTTTTGAGCGCATGCACTAAAATAAGCCTGCCCCTGAAAATAAGCCCGCCCCAAAAATATTGCAACACAACAGCAGCCATGAGATGATCACACTTGCCACCTCCTGCACCTCAAATATAATAAAACCTCCTCGGAAATAAGGCCAAGTGCTTATTTCGGGGTCAAAAGAAAATAAGACCCTGCCTTATTTTCAGGAAAATATGGTAGTTTCTAGCTACCAATAAAAATGCATTGTTCTACTATTCTATCTTCACTTTCTTTTCTACAGTAAAAAAATGATTTAGATTGTTAGAGTTTAGATATTTTTATCCCATCTTTAATGTTTATATAAATAACTCAAAAGCAGCAAACTACCTAATATTTCGTCCTTCTCCTATTTTCTCCACTACAATAATCCTATGAGGTGAATTGGAAAAAGAGGGCCTGGCCCAAAGTCACCCAGCTGGCTTTCGTGCCTATGATTCTCCTGGTTTCTTGCCTGGTGCCTTTAGCTCTAAACTAATATGGACTCCCAACAGTTGATGAGACTTCTAGGATTTTTCCATAAAATTTTATGCATCAAATAGGTAACTTATGAGCAGCAAATGGAAGTCTATGTTTATTTGATATGAGCTAGCAGTTCTGCACCGATATCTTGAAGTATCCTTGAATATTATCTAGTATCTCAGAGGTAGGTGTGTGTGTGTGGGTGTGTGTGTGTGTGTGTGTGTGTACATGCACCCAGCAAGCAATGACCAAGAAAAATCCACTAAGAATATCCAAGGTATTCAAGCATGAACACTTCAGTGCACTGTACCCCATCCTCCCAGGAAATGAATGTCTGAACCAAAACACATGTATTTTGGAAGTTTGGGGCCATATACCGCTTTACTGTGTTATTATTTGGACATCAAGCAGAAAAAAAATATCAGTAAAATCTATGTTAGAAAAGCCAGAGCAGTGCGCCCTCTGAACTACTTACTGGCAAGAAGACATAGAAATAGTACCTCTCAGTTGCCACAAAGAATAATAATAATAATTTGAAAAATATGGAAATATAGAGTATTGAATTGGAGAATGCAACTATAAAAAGCTAAAAAACAAGAGGCTTTATTCAATAAAGTTCTTGAATGAATAGCAATAGCAATAGCAGTTAGACTTATATACCGCTTCATAGGGCTTTCAGCCCTTTCTAAGCGGTTTACAGAGTCAGCATATTGCCCCCAACAACAATCCGGGTCCTCATTTTACCCACCTCGGAAGGATGGAAGGCTGAGTCAACCTTGAGCCAGTGAGATTTGAACAGCCGAACTGCAGTCAGCTGAAGTAGCTTGCAGTGCTGCATTTAACCACTGCGCCACCTCGGCTCCTAAAAACTTGACATTGAACTTCAAAACTAAGCAAAGTTCAGTGTTCCTATTTCTCCAGGTTATTCGCTAGCCCACAAACAAGCTTTTTTGCATTACAAGGTTCTGTTGTTGTTTAGTGCTAGTTTGAATAGTTCTGCTGCTTCCAGCATGTAATATTGCAAGAAATTTCATAAATCCAGAATTTCTGGTTAATATCTTCAGTAAGGAAGGTTTTTTTTAGTTCTTGCTATTTGTTTCTTTTTGTTTAAGTGTTTAGTTATTTCTATGTATGTTTTATTTCAGATTTTTAGTTTTTCTTTTTTTCTTAAACAAAAGATGGATGTAAAGAGAAATTACACTATTATATAATTTTAAACGGAATATTTGGGAATGTAAGAAAGATTTTGGTATTAGAATACGACAGGACTGAATTATGTTTTTAAGGTTACCCATTCTTTCTCTCAAACTACATCTACCCTGTTTCCCTGAAAATAAGACCTTCCCAGATAATAAGCCCAATTGGGCTTTTGAGCGCATGAGCTAAAATAAGCCCTCCCCAGAAAATAAGCCCTCCCTGAAAATATTACAACACAGCAACAGCCATGAGGTAACCACGTTTGCCACCTCCTGCATCTCAAAAATAATAAGACCTCCCCGAAAATAAGGCCAAGCACTTATTCCGGGGATCAAAAAAAAAAAAGACCCTGTCTTATTTTCAGGAAAACACAGTACTTTCCGTTCTAAACATTAAACCAATTATTTCTTTTAGGGTAATTATTGAACAGTTAGTTATCAAGATCTATAGTATTATGCCAATATGCCCCTTCTTACATTAAACAGAACACTGGCATTCAAACTTGAGCCATCTAGTCATAGAACAAAAGGATCTAAATATTCCTCGTCAAGCTTGTACACTGAGATGAATTTTTCATACATAAAATGCTTATCTAAATACTACTCAATGCATATATTTGCTATACTGTCTTTTTGTCTAAGCAGAATGATTAATGTCTAGCAACACCATTAAACCATATGATGTTGGTTCTGTGGGAAGGGAATGAGAAAACTAAAAGTCTGGACTGGAGAAAGCTGACAGATACTTATCTAAAAGAAAAACATTATGGAACGTATTCAGTAAATTTTGGTTCAATATTGCACATGAATGCAAAATGGCAAAGCCTTTCTATCCCATGAAGGGAGCTTCTCTCTCTACATTTTCCCCTCAATTTAGTGGAGTTTGATAGTAGTGCCCTAAGGATTTTTCCCTCATAAACCTTATAGTAAAGTTGGAAAACATTGCAGCAAAATTTTGACTGTTATATAATTTGATCTTATTATGCAAAATAACTCTACAGAAAAATCAATTCTCCTTATCATTAAGCTGAAATTAAAATCTTTTGTTATTGTTGTACACATAGTCCTCAATTTATAACAGTTCACTTAGTGACCGTTCAGAGTTACAACAGCACTGAAAAAGTGACTTATGACCATTTTTCACATTCATGACAGGTGCAGCATTCCCATGGTCACAGAATTTATATTTGGATTCTTGACAACTCACATTTATGATGGTTGCTGCGTCCTGGGGATCCCCTTCTGCAACCTCCTGACAAAAAAGTCATTGGGGAAGCCAAATTCACTTAACAACCGTGTTATTAATTTAATAACTGCTCTAATTCACTTAACAAATGTAACAAGAAAAGTCATAAAATGGGGCAAGACTCATTAAAATATTCCTTACTTAATTTTGGGCTCAATTGTGGTTATAAGTTGAGAACTACCTGTAAAAGAGAGATCGAAAGGCAGGATGAATTTCACGGATATAAATGAACTAAATGAATAAAGAAAATGTATATTATTTGTATAAGAAGGGGTGTATCAGGTTTCGTCATGCTGAAATGGCTGCTTTTAACATTACAATACTGTATGTTTACTCAGGAATAAATCCCACTAAACTCACTGGGACTTATTCCCAAATAAATAAAGCAACAGCTCCGGAGGACTAGCAAATTCTTGTACTGGGAGCAAATGTATTTAATTTGGGTCTTATTTTTAACCTGGGGTAACATTCACCTCCCTTCCCTGTTAATATGATCTGGAAAAAAAGAGAGATGAATTATATCCAACTGGGTCCATCTGTTGACAGAAAAGCATCTGTCAGCAAAATAGACACCCCCCCCCCCAATTTTCAACTTTCTCCTGCACTTCTGACGGCACAAAGCAAAGTAGTGGGGAAATATGTGAAGAGGAGTCAGTCACTGCATGTGAATGTAAATTTACTCCCACAATGTAAGAAGTAAAATCTCAGCAAAGGGAAAGAAAAATATGAGAAATACATGAGAATATATGGGAAAAGGAAGCAATGCAAGTATACTGGGGAGAACTCAAATGCATTATCTACAGTCCCACAGACCATGCTGTAATAAAAAGCAGTGTATAATCCTCCATGCAGGGGCCTCAAACTCATAGCCTGGGGGTCACAAGACTAAATTACTTGTCTGAAATGGTATAGGTTCTCCTGCTTGAGCAGGGGGCTGGACTAGAAGACCTCTAAGGTATCTTCCAGCTCTATTCTATTATAATACTAAATACCGATGTTATGGCTGATGAAAAACATTATGACTTAAGTGAGCAAAGTGAAATAGCAAGGTTTTGAAGTTCTCTTACAATAAAGTTCTTTTTAGTTAATAAAGCTACATTTAATCATACATGACACTCTTCATTTGGCTACAGACTTCCGTATTAATGCATGAAAAGCTTTCAGTTTTGTGGCTCATGAGCTAACAAATTACTCCTAAAGTAGCACTTGTAACAATTTGATATCCATTGCTACAATAGCTCTGGTATTTATTTAAACTAAATAAGACAGAGATTCCCAAAAACATATTATTTAAGAATACATTCCATATAAAAGAAGGTTTGCTTGAAAAAACGGTTGGTAAATAATTTGATTTCTTTTCATGTTCTTTCATATATTGGTGCAGGATGTTAAAAAGCAACAGCAGTAACCTGAGAAACAGCTTTATATTCTAGCCATCTTTGTTGTCGTATTTCTGACATCCTAGTGCAGCGATGGCTAACCTTTTTTGGCTCATGTGCCATAAGTGGGGGGAACGCAGGGGGTTCGTGCAGGGGGGTGTTGCACCCATAATGCAATGCGCAACTCCCCCAGCACGCATGCGCGCGTGACAGGCACGACCCCCATTTTTCCATGCTTTTTTCGCCCTCCCAAGGCTTCAGAGGCTTTATAGGAGCCTGGGGAGGGCGAAAACAGCCCCCATGCCGCCCCCCAGAGGCCCTCCAGAGACTTCAGGAGCTTCCCTGAAGCCTCCGGAGGGCAAAAAACGAACCTACGAGCAAATCAGAAGTCACATCCAGGTTGTTTGTAGGGTCGATTTTAGCCCTACAGAGCTCTCAGGAGCCCTTAGAACAAAAAACGACCCTATGAGCAAACTGGAAGTTTTTAGGGCCGTTTTTGGTCCTCCGGAGGCTTTAGGGACCTTCAGGAGGCTTCCCTGAAAGCTCCAGAGGGTGTGTGTGTGTGTGTGTGTGTGTGTGTGTGTGTGTGTGTATATGTGTATGTGTGTGTGTGTGTGTGTGTGTGTGTGTGTGTGTGTGTGTGTGTGTGTATATATATATATATATATATATAATTAACTACATCTCTTATCATTAATTAACATTTCTAAGCCTTTTTTTCCAAGTCAGTCTTTACAATTTATATCCAAGTTTCTTATATTAAACCAGTACATATATATGTCATTAACTATAGCTATCATTTCATTATTATTGTTATCATTAATATTTGTTAATGGAATCATTTATTATTTATATCTAGCTTCCTCACCCCCCAGCCAACATAGAAATATACCTTATTACCATTATCAACTATTTATTTAAGCAAGCAATCTAAAAATTACTAAGTTCCTACTTATTAATCATCAAACTTAGCTATTTTTTTATTAACAATTTTCATATATCAACCTGTGTCCTTCCAGAAGTCAGGTAGTCTTATTTCTTTTGCCATTTGTGGAGTTAATCTTCTGTTTATTTCCTTGGTAAAGTTTTTATGGACATCTCTCCGCACCTTGTTGTCTATTGGATCTCTCAGGTAATCTCAGCGCCCTTTTGCTACTTTAATTGATTTATCTTTGATTATCAATCCTGCTTCTGATAAAAAATTTCTCTTTTTTCTTCTTTTGTGTCTTGAAAATTGGGGTAGAGCTCTGGACCATCAAGTTCCCCTCTCCATTCTCCCATTTTTTCGCTTTCAAGCACTTTCACTTCAGGAATCAAATCATTAGTTTTCTTATCTTTGTGTTCATTTTTCTCTTCAGTTTTTGGAGCTCACTCTCCCTCATTTTTTTCTGATATAAACTCTATCTTCTTGTCAATTCTCCAAATTACCTCCAATAACTTTTGAATTATGTCCCAAATCTTTTGCAAAATTAAGGTTTCCTCTTCTGAAAATTGACCCATGTTTCCAAATTGTAAATTACTGCCACTCTAGCTTTAGCTTAAACACAAAATCATTTGCAATCTTCACAAGAAAGAGGTTCCATTTTTCCCCCCTCTCCCAGTGCCAATAAGGCTCTCAAAGGACAGCTGTAGTAAACACTTTGTGCCCTTGGCTCTTATCACTTTTAGTTATGGAACTTTAAAGTACAAAGACAGTGAGATCAAAGGAGAAGCAGGAACAAATGCGTAGTTTCAAAAAAAAAAAACAACTCTAGCTTCTAGCCTTCGAATAGCAGAATTCAATTATTTCCTTCACTCTCTTATCTCAGATTTAAGAGGGACTAAGTTCTTAAATGGAGTTTAATAGCAAATAATAAACGAAGGAGATTTTGATCCTTAAGTTGAAAAATAAAGCAGGAAAGAGCCGAAGAAGAAAAACTGGTCCGTTCACTTTAAGAGGGGAGAGAGAGAGAAAAATTGCAAGGAGTGCTTCAATCCACAAAGTGTAGTTACAAAAAGAAAAGCATACTGACCAAAACAATCCAATAAGATCAAATCCGCCAGTAACTTCTTATGCTTAAGGATTTAATTTAACATAAAAAAAAGATCTTTGGGGCAATTTTTTTTTCAAAACAGAAAGGATTTACCAGATGATCACACTTTCTCTTTCCGTTTAGCCATCCCCACTTCATCAGCCTAGGCTGTCTTTTGTCGCCATCTTGAAGTCCTTCTCTTGTATCAATCAGAGACTTGCGTTGTCCCTGAAATCAGCAAAATGTGGTCTTCCTGTTCACCATCTATTCAGGACGGTTTAGGTCCGATTGGACCCCCCAGTGCAAAAGTATCGGCTGCAGTCTCAGAACATCGAGACCGCACATCCGTACCGTAGGGACATTGGCTCCTCCTCAAGTATAATATTTTTTAAAAGGGAGGGGCGATCACTTTGAAAATGTACTTCATAGTTCAGTGACAATCTTTCTTAAATCACCAAAGACATCAGCCATTTATTAGCAACTTCAATGAACTCCTAGAAGAGTCAAGAAGTTAAGTCTTCTTCAGCAACTAAAGTAATAAAAGAATACGCCACTAGATGCAGTGGCTTCCAAACATTTCAGACTCATTATTATATTATTAAATTGGATCTACATTTTCAAGCTTACAAGAGGAAATATTTATTTATTGCTCAATCCCTGGAAAATTACAGAAACCATCTTACAGATTTGAACAAAACAACTTTTTCTAAGAAAAAGAAAACAGCTTTGGCAGCCAAGCATTGGATTTCTTTAAAAGCAAAACAAACCAGTCAAAGAATGTAGATCATTGGAAGAAAAATAAATCTACTGGAAGGAGCAGTGACCTTCCAAAAATTTTGAAAATATGATGGCAGATTTATTTTAAAAACAGAGCGATCTCTGATATAACAGCAAGGGAAATGAGAGAATGTTATTTCATAAAAAAACCCAAAGTCTTACTCACAACAGCAATAATATTTTATATTTTAGTGCCACACATAATTGGAAACAAATTTTTACCAAATTCATGTCTGGTGTGTGTGTGTTTGTGTGTGTGTGTGTAGCTAATAGATCAGAAAAGAGAAATCTAAATCTCTCCCTGTTGTTTCCAAAGAACTCCACATCCCTGTTGAAATGTTTAATATTAAGCTTTCTACTCATAGCATTTATTTATATGAAGCACATTTGTTTTAATAACATGCAAGGCCAAGAGTGTTGTTAATATTGCAAAGACATTATAGTATTTAATTACTTACAACATTTTTTTCCCAAGGATTCTAAGTAGAAACTTGTTACGCACAAAGCAAATGCTGAAAGATACTGCCACAGCCTGGCTCAGTATGGAAGTTATTTTCCTTGCTATATCAAGGGGGGGCATATGTATCTAACCCATTTGCTAATATATGTGGAAGAAAATCACAGCAAACAATTTATGTTTTTTCATTTCACAGTACAAATAATAAAAGGCCTTAAATTCTATTTGATAGAACATTCTGTTATGCAGCCTAACCATTTACATATAGAACTTTGTACTCTATTCCAATGAACGAGAGCTCTCCAGAGAATTATTTCCAAATTCTAGATGGCCAGAACCAGTTACTGAAACAACTCTCCTTAAATCAATCCTCAATCAATCTATCAGCAAGCAAGATCTATTGCAGCGGCATAGTTCTTGTCATTAAGGTTGTCCTGATAATTTGAGCAGAAGAGAAAATTTTTAAAAACCCAACACCTGGTTATATTACAGAACAAAGCATGTGTCTTTAATACCAATCCTATGCCTATTCCTAACACAAAATTATTATCTGTGTATTAACCACAGGACTGTGCTGTCACTCAAACAACAGTATGTAGGGGGCTTATTTACTTAGAGGAATATGGGTGCATAGTGTACTATAATACATAATTTGCAATGCAGCAATACACATCGATGTGGTTTTCCCTTAAATAAAGTGTCAGTGAACCATAAAAATGATTAACTAATTTAAACAAACTAAATAAAGAGAAATCTGCAGAAGTTATGTGGACTCATTTGAACAATGCTGTGCATAGTAACTAAGCATTGGGAAGCTTATTGCTCATATTTTATCAGCCTTTTCACTTGAGCCAATTACCATGCTCCAAAGTGCCTTATAAAAACAGCATTTACTAGTCATCAAATCAATGCCAAGATTATTCAAGGTTTTTCCCCCCCCTGCTTCTTCCCACAGGGTGAAAATTCTAAATTTTCCTAGAAAACTGCCCCATTTGTGCAATTATTCAGAATTGTCCTCCCTTCCTGAAATACCCTATTTTTGCAATGTCAGTTCAAGGAACCCATTCCCATGGATTTTGAGGGAAGGAGGATGTTTTTACTGGATATGTCACCAAAGCAGTTGTGAAATTTGAATTTTTTACTACCGGTTCTGTGGGCGTGGCTTGGTAGGCATGGTGTGGCTTGGTGGGTGTGGCTTGGTGGGCGTGGCAGGGGAAGGATACTGTAAAATCTCCATTCCCTCCCCACTCTGGGGCCAGCCAGAGGTGGCATTTGCCAGCTCTCCAAACTACTCAAAGTTTCTGATACCGGTTCTCCGAACTACTCAAAATTTTTGCTGCCGGTTCTCCAGAACCTGCTGGATTTTACCCCTGCACCAAAGGTCTACAAACCTTCACTTTTATATTTTTCTCCTCTAGGCCAGGGGGCCCATGGTGAACCAGCACAAAGGGTGGGCAAGAGCACATGAACATGAAGCTCCATCTGCGCATGCTGCAGATGCACATATGAAATCATTCCCTCTCCTCCCACTTCCACCATCACCTCTGGTCCGCAGAACCAGAAAGGTTGGGGACGGCTGTTCTAGACAGTTATTCCTTTTAGTTCTCAATCTATCTTCTCTTTCTTCCACCAATCAGCCAGCAATCATGCCCCCCCCAACTAAATTTTCAGTTGAACATCTTTGCCTCACTCAATTTTTATTGAGATGGATGGTGTAAAAATGAGCTAAGTGAATGAGTGAAAAAATAAATATATTTAATTGCTTTCTCCCATCCACCCCTTATCCTCATTAATCACACCACTAGCTTTCATGGAGTTTTGGGCGGTATTTATTAGCAGATAAACAGCTGGAAGATGGGGGAAATTGGTGAGGGAGAGAAAAGGAAACTGGAAGCATTTTTTCTTTTTGTGGAGAGGTTGCGATGACTGTCCCACACACATACACACTGCTTGCCTACTGCCATTCCATTTGGATAAAGTTTATCATCATCTTGTCATGTGCTTTGGCAGTCATTTTAAAACTGCACTTGTTGAGTGAGTAAGGAGATTCTGGACAGCAAGAAGATCTCTCTGTGCTTTCTTGGATGCCAAGGAGAGAATTCCATGGATTGATTACATTTGGATTAACCACATATTCCATGCATCTGTACACTAATCCGAAGAAACACAGAATGACAAGGGTCACGGTGATAATTACAGAGGGGTAACATGGTTTATGCACAAATTATTTCATGCATGAAACAGCTGGTTTGGGGTGGTTGGCATCTAAACTGAAACATGTATCAATGATCTAGATACAGAACGAAATAGGGTGTTTGCTTCCAATATGATATAGCAACTGATATGGGGTAGGAGAAGACTATAAAATGAACTTGAGGGTTTTGTTTTGGATAAAAGATGGAAAAAAACATTAGATACTGTTGTATTCCTTGAATGTTAATAGTCATCTAGAAAGGACTGAGTTATTCTGGATACATTACATCGCAATAGCCAGTAAGAAAAGATAATTTTCTACCTTAATTCAATACATGCCCATTTCATGCTCACTATTAACAGCATCTGGATTATTCTGGATGATAGCTCTCCTCAACAAAAAAAGGTAGAACTGGGATGGACCTTGGTGACAAAACAACACATTTCACAGAGACGAACACTTTGATCTGTGGTCTTATATACTGCATTAAATTCCACTAAATGGACTAGGTTTGATGCCACAATCAAAATGACCAGAATCAAAATAGGATGCTGTTACATACTTGGTATTACTATTTAATCTGCCATATTATTTTTATGGAAGATAAAATGAGGTACGACTAATAAAGTTATTTTAAAGAAATTAACCAGACAGCAGCCACCTAAATAAATGAATATAAATAAATACAAAAAGAAACTAATCGTGAAATCAAGATTGGTCAAACTTTATTCATCTGTTTCACTTCATCATCTACTTGCCAAATTACATTTGAGACTGGACTAGTAATTCAAATATTTCCCCACTGGGAAATCAGCCCTGTTTTTTGTAGGAAGCCTACAATCCGATATATTTGGAGAACATACTGTACAATCCTAATCCATGTGGATAATTAATTTATGTCATATCTCATAAACTGTGCTACACAATCCTAGGTCTATAAGCACTTCTAAATTAGAAACATTAAATCCAACCACTCACGTTACCAAAGAACAAATTTTACTTATTCTACTAAGAAGCTGTGATGTGGTTTTTAGATTACCTGGAATGAATGGAGACAGCACGCCATACCATTTCAAGCTCTGTACATAGCAGTTATCTGACTGCCTTGAATTTCAGACCAAACTAGCAGGCTTTATGCCCAAAGCTTCTTCTATTTTTTAATGGGAGAAAGTCTGTAGACAGCCAGTTGTCTAAACCTGTACAATCAAATTACTTTTTGTAACTATTGCCTTACACAGCATGGCTGCACAGAAATGCAGATCTGATGGGCAAAAATGAGATTCAGGAGATTGTTGGGCCCCCACACAGCACCTGCCAAAAATTCCTTAAAACAGCTGGCATGAGATTTTGGGAAGAGATGCTTTTGATATAATGCCTAAGTATGCTTTTAATCATGTTTTTCACCCTTTGAATCCAGGCCTGTTATAGCCGTATTAGACAAATATTTTTTCTATTTGCTCATGTTTCAATTGTATTCTCTTTTTTCAAAAAAAATTAGGAGCCTATTTATGTTTAGAGAGGTGTCATTCCTATTTAAAACATCAATAGGAATAGGAACAAATGTAAAATGGAACCGAACAGTAGGGATTTGCAACCACTAGTGCTTTTTAACTGAATAAGCACAAACTGAAAAAGTCATTAGACATATTATTGTGCAGTTAAAGAAACATAAAGCATGGCTTCACATAATTTACATGGAATGATAGAGTGATCCATAAATCACTCAGTCTGTTTTAGTTAGCAAAACTGTAAGCTTCCCAGAATCATATAGGTGAGATGGGAGGATTTATAAATCAAACAAATAATTAAGTAAATAAATAAATAAATTCGGAATCTCTGTAGTTATTCAAAAATACAACTAGTAGCTCTTAGGACTTACACTTATATTTGACCAACCTCGGAAGGATGGAAGGCGGTGGTGGGTTCCTAACCGGCTTACTACCAGTTCGCTAAGTGCACGTTTTGCATGCACACTGCGTGCATAATTGAACAAAAATTGGTCAGAAAAAAGGGAAACAACTGAGGAGAGGAAATTCAAGCTGCCGCTCCAGATGAGCTGGGCTTTGGAAGTTCGAATAAAGGTAAGTATAACCCAGGGAAGGCAGGAATAACTCTGGAATCCCTCAAGCAATTTCGACCAAACTTGGTAAACAGATGACTTACCCTCCGGAGACAAACACTGTGGGAGCAAGACACCCCTGGTGTGTGTGTGTTTCTGTCTGTATGTGTGTATATAACTCTGAAATGCCTGGGCCTTTAAGGAAAGCGAGTGTGGCGTCCTAGAGTGGCAATTGTTCATACCATGGGAGGGGGAAGGGAGCCTGATTAGGCCAGTACAGAGGCTTTTGATTGAGATTGTCACAACCAGTGGTGGGTTTCAAAAATTGTTCGAACCTACTCTGTGGGTACGGCCTCCTTTGTGGGAGTGGCTTGCCGCCCATGTGACCGGATGGGAGTGGCTTGCCACCCACGTGACCGGATATGAAGATGCTGACTACATTTGTCAGAACCACCTTAAATTACCTCACACACAGCACTGGCATGCATAAGAATATGATGTAAACTTGTTTTTTAAAAGGCATCTTTGGTTTGCCTTAAAACAACTTCAACAAACGCAATGTTCTGATTGCACCACAAACGCAGGAGTCATCCTTACAGAGGCACTGAGTTTTATAAATATGAGCTTGATAGTGTAGAATAATCATATCCAAGGACCAGTGGTGGGTTTCAAAAATTTTTGGAACCTCTTCTGTAGGTGTGGCCTGCTTTCCGGGTCCACTGGTGGAACCTCTTCTAACCAGTTCGGTAGATTTGACGAACTGGTTCTACCGAATAAGTGCAAACTGGTAGGAACCCACCTCTGGTCACAACCTAAGCATATCGCCCGCCTCCACCTCACTGCGGCGGCACAATGTCGCAGGAAACAACTCCGGCCTGTGTTCCTAGGATCATCCTTTGCCCCAACTCAGGCTTAGGCCTCCCTCACACAATAGACCTACAAAGTGCCAGTATTGTAGGCAGGGTGGGAAAGAGGAGTGCATGGTAGGGGGAAGGGAGAGGGCAGGAATGATGGGCATGAGCAGGGGGATGAAAGGCTCCTCTCAATGGCTCCCTGTCAGACAAATGCTTTGACGTCTATAAATACTCGGGCAATGCCGGGTCATCAGCTAGTGATATATAATAAATAGCTATTATAGGAATATAAGCATATATTAACACATTTCTATTTTTTATCTCTAAATAATCACAAAGTTTTTATCCCTTTGAGAATTTCAAAGCATGAATTTAAACATGCATTCATATCCTACTCCATGTACAACATGGAGGTGAAGAGTAAGTGTGACCTGTTCCCCTCTCAGTAAGTGGGGTTCCTCTGAACCCATCTGTTTAATTTTGCCAACTGCTGTACCTAAAAGTTGGTGATAATCTGCCTATGTTTTGATTTTCTGCTAACATCCCTTAAAGCACTAATGAATACCCAGACAAGATGACATAGTCTGATCAGATTACTGTTAAACAGATAAATAACAAAAAGGCTCATTTCAAATTAGATCAAAAAAGTTTCACCCCACTTACAAACATTACCATATAACAACTCTGCTAATAATGGCTCTTCTGTCAATAAAATTGCATGAAGGTTCATAAAATCTACCAATCATCTTACTACTCTTACTACCGCCGGAAAGGGGTTTTCGGAGTGCGACAGTTGTGATTATTTGCAGGTGCAAATAACTAGACAAGCATCTCATGGCAGAGAGTCCAGATGGATTAATTTAGAAACAAATATAGGCTTTCTGTGAAGAGAAAGTTCTTTGTAGTGTTTACAAAGAATACTTTTATCTGCATTATAAAAATGATTATCTTAAAAAGAAAATTAAAATTTGTTTTAAAAAGTTTTAAAAAATAATAGCTGTACATATGTACACAAAGTTTACTTCTGTTAAAATCTTCAGGAAATATCGTTAAGAGTTCAAATGCTTTTTTTTTGTAATTACAATTGAACTGCCTCAGTACAAGCCACTGTACAAAAGGGGTAAACATTCAGAAGATAAGTAAGCTTTGATAAGAATATAATGCATTAAGATAGTGGTATTCATTCAAACTGCAGCTGCATAAAGCTTCACTCAGTTGGAATTGCATTTTCTATAAGAAACCACAAGATGGCATCTATTCACAATTTATAATCCAAAATACATTCTGAAATTCTCTAAATGAAAAATATATGAATCTTGAGATCAGTGGTGATTAGAAATAACTTTTAATATTTCTCCAATCTCAGTTGGCTTTAACATAAGTAAAAACATTTTCAAAAACACATACATATGTTTGACTTTACAATACTGATGACTTTTTATATTTTCCTTCTCCTACTTCTCAACATTCATGAACCTAAATTGCTAAACTTAAAGTTATCTTCAGGACGAAGTTTTAAAAAAATCTTTATCCTGTATCTGACTCATATTATTTTCTTTCTTCCCCATCTTGTGGAGTAGCGAGATTAGACAGGAAAGTCCACAAGAGAGTAAGCAGGCACACAATGGGGAATATATCAAACTGTTTGCATAATGCACTTGAGGCTGCCAACACCATCACATTGCTTTCAATATGCATCTCCCATTGTTTCCTTACTTTCTTATAAACCCTTCCCCTCCAACCTCCCCATTATGCAAGGGGAGAAAAAAGGAAAAATAATAGGTCAGGCACAGGGCAATGTATAATGACTGTCATGGCAATCACTATACTGAGGGACTCTGCAAGGATCATAAATGTGCTATTTGGTTGTAAAGCTATTTTTTTCAGTATCATCATAACTGTGAACAGTTGCTGAACAAAGTAGCAATCTTATCTCATACAGAACTACCTCATACAAGGCTATCTGTAACTCTAGCAAAACAGATATGATTAGTCTACCATGATTTCTTTGCAAATAACACAGCTGGGTACTCTTAATTGTAGTATGCCTATCTTACGTGCTCACGAATATGCCAGTGAATAATCTGTTTGAAAACCATGTCCAGTCTGGATGTCAGCCTGACAAGACTGCAGTTTCCTTGGGATCTATTTGCAATTGTTGAAAGCAGTAGCAAGGAGCTGTTTGATGGTTTTGCTACGGGACTCCCAAAGGTTAACCATTTGCTTTAGGGGAATTGGGGATTCGAACATTCACCCTAAAACTTTTTCCTGGCTTCGAACTCTCTTTATCAAGCTTCTGCTGAAACTTCTTTTAGAGTCACCTTCATTGAAAGCAAATGGGTGGCAGCAAAGAGCTTCCCATTTTATTTTAGCTATTTATGCAGACACAGCCCAAATCCAACTAACTGTGGACTGCTCACAAAAAATAACAAAGCCTACACAAACTAAAATAAAGATGGGCCCTGGACATAACTGATAGACAATAATAAAAACCACAGCAGCATCAACAGCAGCAGCAGCAACAACAACAACAACAACACACAAACACACAAATATAAAGGGCTCTATTTATCTCATCCAAGGCACAGAGAAGAATCAGCTATTAAAGGGTTTATAGAATGCCAATGTTGTGGAAGCCATATAAATCTCAGGGGTAATGTCTTTCCAGAAGGCAAGCGATGCAATAGATAAGGCATGTTTCCTGGATTCTGAGAGATGACTTTAATTGAAGGGACACATAAAATGCCAATTCTGCCAGCACATGGGCAGAGGCAGAACAGAAGATCATACTGGGGGTGTGTGTATGCATGACTTGGAAAACTAGTTGTATTCACCTACAAAATGGGATTGACAGCCATAGCACCCATTTCTAAATTGTCATGCTCTCCATAACAGCTCTAAAAGTCTGTAGAGATTCTCAGTCATCCAGATCATGGTTGTCCCAAAGGTGGTTTTTCAGGAGGCAACTGGACTTTGTTTTTTCTTTTGAAAAAAGATCTCATCCAAGACACAACAGCTCTCTGTTACAGCTCTTTTATCAGAATACCCATGAGATGTTCTCAGAAAGATTATATAGCTGTCCACTTCATGAAGCAAGTGACTCTGGGCAGTATATCACAAAGCTAACAAATAATTAATCAACACCCAGCCACTGTTATCATTATTATTAAAAAGAAACGTATAAGAAACAAAGCTGAAAAGAACAAAAGAAATATTGGGCAAAGGGCTGTTAACAATGGAGCTGGACTGCTGAGTATTAAAGAACAAAAGATTGCAATTTTTAGCATTAATGAAACTTTTTAAAAAGCTATAATTCCTTTTCATTGTTACCTTCAAGGATGAACTCGAATTTGCAGATTTGTGGTAATAACTTTTGTTAAGCAGATCGGCAAAGAATACAAAATATGTTTCCAGCTGAGTTTGATAATAATCAAGCAAGCATGAACTATTGGAATGAGTTTCCAACCATTCCCACACTCCCTCTTATATGGGAGTTGTGTGTGATTTACAATCACTTCAGAGGAATATAAATATTTGGTAGGAAACTGAAATTCTGATTAAACGTCATACAATGTATTCACACTACTGATGTATTACCTTTCTTTTTTTTTTCTTTTTTCCATACTGTGGAAATAACATTAGGGCATTGCAGACACTGTGAACATGGGGTGGTTTTATCTGCTTTTCACACAAAAGCATACACCCACACTTCCTCTTAGATTCAAAGTAAATTAAAATATTTCTTATTGTAGAAGGCTTTCAGGAAGTGAGAAGGTAATGACTGATCAGGCATTAACTACTTTGTTAGAGGTAAAAGAGATGGCTATGATACAAAACTTTCCATGTAAATTATTTCCTCTTGTATTGCTCTTACAAGCATTAATATTACTTCTTCAAGTAGAAGAAAATAAAGCAAGACAGTGTATAATAAACTACATATATTTAAATTGTTCTATTATGTCAACCTCTGAAATGCATAATTAAGGGTGTTGATCTGGATTGTAGAAAAAGAAAAACAAGCTTCTTCCCTGCTCATAATACAGCTTGAATAATCAAGCATCCTGCCACAGAGAACTTAGGCTGATCCAAACTCAGCCAATGAACTCCTATGGAGGCATAGACTACAACCTGTATCCCCACACCACCATTCCTAATATAAGGCCTCAATGCACTATACTAACTAGAACCTCTATGTCTCAGTGCTGCTCCACTGAGCTAAAGCGGGTGAATCGATTGCCGAAATCCACGCTGTTGCCAAGGAACAGCTGATGAAATTTAGATCCTTGCCGCTTTCATGCCACAGCTGATTGCTGTGGTGTTCTATTTCTCACCCATATCTCTCTCACTGAATCATTGAGAATCCAAAAACCTTAATTCTGTTTTGAAGAACTCTTCCTAAAAATGTCTCTCTTGGGCTTTAGACTGACTCAAACTGGGGCACCGTCAAGAGAGGCGTGGTTACAAAGCCCTAAAAGGATTCAGTCTCTCAGGGCAGAAAGACAGAGTTAACCCATGCTTTTAGATTCTTAGCTCAGCACACCGGAGAATTAAAGTTATATCGTTGAATTTTATTATTTCCAAAGAATATGGGCTCATCAATTATTTGCTTGTTTCTTCCTTTAACACAGGGATTCCCAACCCGGGGTCCATGGACCGACACTGGTCTGTAGCATGCTAGCAATCAGTCCGCACAAACAAGCAAAGCTCCATCTGCGGGATGCAGGCAGCATGAGCAAGCATGCCCTCTCCAATCCGCGGAAAAACCTATCTCCATTGAACCGGTCCCTGGTAGCCAAAAGGTTGGGGGCTACTGCTTTAACAAATTGGACAATGAAGATTATAAATGTTATAGTTGAGGCTTGAATATCAGCCGCATCACTTTCTTTAAAAAATGAATAAGAATTTAGATTTTAATAGGCCATTTTTGTTTTATAAACACTTGACATGAGAATAACACTTCAATGTTAATTTTACAAAAGAAAGTATCAAAGTATGAAAGAAAGCAGATGGAAGATTATAATTATATATGGAGAAGAAAATCAATTGGACATCAAAATATATCATATGCGTTGCATGATAGCATTGCAACATCTTCAGTAGGCAAATGATAACTTTCTTGAATCACCAATGCAGGTTTCCCTGCTGTAAACAACAAGCCCCAACATTTAAATTCATTTCACCTCATCATGGCCACAAATCAGGTAGGCAAATCCAAACTTTGGCTTTATGGTCTTGATCTGGATAGGGTCAGCATTGGGATAATTTCAGATGACACTGAAGTTGCCACCAGCATCCTTATGCCCAACAACTAAAATCATGAGTTACAAGGTATTCTCCAGGCCAGGTGACAAGATGACACTCATTGCTGGACTCCCCTGACTGGACACTGGGAGGAAAAGGATTGAAAGTTGATTCCTTACCTCTTGTTACAGACTACTAACAAACAAAACCTGGTGTTTGCCAAAATATGTTAATGGTGAGGGTTAAGCCTATTCCCTCTTATAGCAACTTTCCCTTTGTGTATTTAAAAATACTGACCCAGGTATTAAAAGAACCTGATATCAGTGATCACTTATAGGCTGCAAATAATTTTTTTCCCTGCATCTCTCTACTACCATTTTGTGTTGCTCCCAGACCTATACATCTTCAAAACCTATGTTATTTCTATATTTGGAGCTTACAGATCTTGTCTGGATTCTGAATCAATAGAATCCATCCCAAAAATGAAGTCACAGAATTTATGGAGTACAATGTACTTGCTCCACATTCAGTGCCAAGTACATTTTCTGTTCCATGACCTTCCCTAACATGGCTTCTCTTGCATATATTTACATCAATAAAATTATCCACACGTTTCAGTAACAATCAGCCATTCTTCATTTTTAAGGCAGAGTGACACCATCAAAGTTATGTTTTGCATTCAGATTAAACAAATTGAGAATAGGAATATTATTCATGGTTCCCTGGAAAAGAAAAAAGGGAAGTTATTTTTTACCTGTAGATTAATAATGCCAGTAAGGTATCATTTGTCTGCAGAAGATGTTGCAAGAAAAGCATCTATTAGTCAGAAACAACCAGGTGGATATGCTGGAATCTGGAATGCTGTCAGGCTGAATGGCTGGTTATTCACAACCATTATCTATCTGTATACATTACGTTCAGGAAATACCTGATGGCATCACTATTTACTGTCTACTAAAAGCCAGAATAGTAAGCAGGGAAGGACTTCAAGTATCACTGTTATGTATGCATTTAAGTAGATCAAGAGAGGAAAAGTTAATCTTTTAAAGGATGATAGAAGACTGAAAAGTTTAAAAGAAATGAATTTTCAAAATATGAGAGGCATACATAAAATGGGAAGTAGTTTACATCTCAATATACTTTCACCCAAAATAATACCATTTAAGATATATGATAGCCAGGGCATTCAACAAATTCAACAAAACACCTTGTGAATTAGCATCCTTATTTCTATTAGCTAGGCCAGTCAAAAAAAAAACAAGAGCAAACCATTTATCTTGTCCTGCTCCATTTAATAAATTAAATCAACCATTGTGCCAACCCACCCACCCCTCCCATTATCGGTCTCCATAGGAGTAATGCAACTGTGATCCCCAATCAGCAAATGGTGGCATTACCAATCAATTTAAAAAACACTAATGGTATTTTTTTTAAAAAACAGATACAATCTTTTTATCTATGTTTAAAAAGGGAACTGTTCCTAAAATAAACAATAAAGCATCTAGAGGCACCCTTTATATGTTCTCATGTATGTCGTTTGAGGTATTCAATACATAATACATAAATGAAATCCTTATTAATGAATGAACGAATGAATCTTTGCTTGGTGATAACCCTGTATTTTCCTAAATCCACACTGGAATGATTTCAGATTTTTTTTATTAGTTTGTCTTCTTTTAATTATCTTTTTTTTAAAAAGAAAAAAGAAAGAGAGAAAAACCAGCTTGTAAAAAAACCAAAAATTATTCTATACCTTAATGTTCGCTGAAATTACCTGAAAAAAATACCCCATTTAATATAATGACCTTAATAGAATTCTCCCTTTTAAAGGAAATAAATTATCCTTCATAATATGCGGTAACACATGACAAAGCAGCATGCAGTAATAGCAGAAGATACCAATTTGTCCCACAGTCTATTATTTAAATCTTTAAGTCATTTGTAAGCAACAGCAAGTGGGATGAAGAAACAGCACTTTTCTGGGTGAGAAATATAATAGAAATAATGCTTCTGTAAGAATTTTTGTTTGTTTTTGTTTTAATATGGGTAACTCCTGTGGATTTGCCCAAAAGCAAAACATTTAATCTAAGCAACAGTTTAAGTGATTAAAAAGAGCAATTTTATTAAAATCAATTTGGAAGTGCCACTGAGCTCAGTACACCTTATTTCCAGACAAATGAATGTTAAGACTTCAGCCTCAATTACCCTCATCAGCCTCTCCTAAAAGGGTCAAGGCAATGGGGATGCCCTCACAAATTTGGTTATCTGCTGGTTTCTTCTGGGTCAAGGAAGGCATGAAGCCTTCCAAGCAAATAAAATTTTGATCATGTGACCATGGGAATGCTGAAATAGTAATACGGTTCCACCACAAAACCGTGTTCGACTAAAGCGCGCTCGACGAAACCGCGTAGCTGACGTCATCACAGCGTGACGAAAAAAGCACGCTGTAAACGCTAAAGCTAAAATTAACCCCTAAACCTAAACCTAACCCCCTAAACCTAATCCTAAACCTAACCCTTAACCTAACCCTAAACCTAACCCTAACCCTAAACCTAATCCTAACCCTTAACCTAACCCTAAACCTAACCCTAACCCTAACCCTAAACCTAACCCTAAACCTAACCCTAACCCTTAACCTAACCCTAAACCTAACCCTAAACCTAACCCTTACCTTAACTTGAATCGGCTTGCTTTCAAAGCGCTATTTAAAGCGCCCTTTTTTCTCCGTGGTTGCTGTTGTCGCCCTGCTGATGACGTCAGCGACGCAGTTTAATCGGGCGCGCTTTAGTGGAGCGCGGTTTTGTCGTGCCACAAGTAATACGTGTGAAAAATGGTCATAACTTACTTTTTTCAGTGCCGTTGTAACTTTGAACAGTCACTAAATAAGCTGTTGGAGGTCAAGGATTGCCTCTAGTACTATATTAACAGAATTTTGCAAGTCTGAATGCATTCCCCTCTTCTAGAAATGGAATGAATTAGAATAACCATGTACAGTGATTTAACAAAGATCACTGTAGCCATGCATAATTCTAGTCTTCTCCTTCTTGCCTTTAACTTATTCTTTTCTATTTGGCTAATAGAGGCCTTTTGTTTCTTAGCAACCATCTGTTACTTCAGTTTCTTCTACCACCCAAAGTTGTAATCCCTTAATTTTCAACATCAGTATTGTCGAACTGATTGTGGGATAACTGCCAAGGGAGTAAAAAGACATTTATTTACTTTTCTAATACATCAGCAAAAATTCCCATTTTTTATAAACGTACATCAATTATACCCATAACAAAATTAAAAGTATACTTTATGAAATTTTATTTTAATAGAACTAAAGTACAGCCCAACAAAAAGTATTTGGCTTTATGACAAAATTGCCTTTTAAAATGCAATTAGATAAGAAAAATAGTTTCTTAGGTGACTATTAAGTTTCCTAATTAAACCTTTGCGCTCAAAATCTTAACTGGATGTACAAATGTTTTGTGAACATTAACTCCTATTAATATTCTTACCATTTTTCTTGGCAATAACCTGAGACACAACAGATAAAAATAAACAATATTTCTTTGCTTTTTCTAATACTTAAGACTCAAACCTGTTACTAATTGAAAGCAATTGTCACATTTATGCTGCTGGATCTAGGAAGAGGCTAACTTTATTTCCTATTTTTTTATATCTAACATTGGACCCTAGTCCCTTCTATTTGTCTGTTGTAATGAATGTTGCATAAATGAACACGTATATAGGTTTGCGGCTATGGGTTTAGTTGAATAGGGTCTTGGTCAAAGTTTTGTGGAGCTTTAGTCAAATACATTTATTATCTCTTTGCTGTCTTTTTCATGTGAATGTTTTGCAATATTCATCGCTTCAGAAAGCCCATACCTAGGAAATACAAAATGTACTATTACAGACTTATTTCTACTGCAGAAGATAGTATAAAGTAGTCTTCCCTACACTGTGTTTTCCAGATGATCTAGGAGCACATGTCCCAGAATCTGATCAAGTTTATTTATTTATTTATTTATTTGTTTGTTTATTTATTTATTTGACTTATATACCGCTTCATAGGGCTTTCAGCCCTCTCTAAGCGGTTTACAAATTTTTTAGCAAATTGAGTCAGCAACTTGCCCCCACAGTCCGGGTCCTCATTTCACCCACCTCAGAAGGATGGACGGCTGAGTCGACCTTGAGCCAGTGAGATTTGAACCACTGAACTGCAGATCACAGTCAGCTAAAGTGGCCTGCAGTACTGCACCCTAACCACTGCGCCACCTCGGCACTTATGTTACTGCACAAAATTAATCTATATGCTCCTCAGGATATAGGTTTAGGGTTGTTTTTTTTTAATGTTGATTATATGCATTTGTGACCTTCCCCTTTGGAATGGACAAAACACTGTTTTATTAGTGTTGCACAGGAAATAACTTCCAAGGATTATCTGTGGCTTCTTCAAAAAGTTGAAAAATATTAGAAATATTGTGCATCATGTTTCCAATAAATAATAAGCACTTATGCCATTCTGAAGCCCCTCCCTGTATTCCTTTCTCAGAACCTGCCAAAGGGCTTGTCTAAACATTTGAGAACAATTTTAGGCAATCTATTTTTATTCAAATCTCCTGCTCAGCAGTTTCCATGATTCTGACTTCTGAGAGCTTATTCTGCCATAAATGCATGCCTCTCTGACTTTGCAACTTCTCCACAGCGCATGTGTGCTTTCGAATCAACATCAGGATAATGTCATCTTTTAATCACTGGTTGCATTTTAATGTTTTGCACTAGCTAAATATGAAAGCTAGCGACAGAAAAAAATAGTCTCTCTGGCATTACCTGTTGATGCCTGTCAGTCTCCAAATTTATGCTATCCTTTTTGCCCAGATAATTAAAAACTAACTGGTTGAACAAGTTCACCAAATTTTATTACCATCAGTAAAAAGTATCATCCAGGGTAGTTTTTCAGATTTAGATTACTAACTAATTTGCTGTCATTTAAATACTGTGTCTCCTCATCTGTGCACTGTTGGCCTTTTATTTGTGTAACGTTGCTCAATAAACTGAAGAAGTAATATATGCTACTGACAAAAAAAATTGCATGAGCTCCACAATTCAATGACTGATTCAGCCTCAAATAAACTTGAAAATAAATTATCAGGCTTAGATTTAACTGACTTTTTAAAATTTTATCAAGTTAAGCAAACATGATTAAATGGCTGTGTTTTGCTCATTGTTGTTCAATAATGTTTTTCCTATTTTTCTTGCAAAGAAAAATAATGCTACCAGAAAAATGCTATGCATTTTGGGAAAGGCTTTCTTTTTAAGAGCTCTTTTAAAACTCAACAATTTGTGTGCTATTGTGGTCTTTTAAATCTGACTGAAGGTATTGCCTCAATATGGATTCTTTTTTTTAAAAAAAATGCAGATATGCTGACAAAATATTAATATGTTGAAACTGCCACACCAGCAATCCATGTTAATATGATTCTGGATTAAATAAACATCTCTTAAATGCATACATTTTCTTCTTGGCTTGTCCAGTATTAGAACCTACCAAGAACTGTAGATTTTTCAAGTGTGTGGTTTGACTAAAAGAATTAACAGGCAATATTGAAAAGGGATACTGATACCCGATTTGCAGCAACTGATACCTGATGATTTTATTGGTCAAAAATTAAGTTTTGGGACTTTATTTTTTTCTATTTTTACACAAGGAGACAAAGAGTAAGACGAATGGGGTAGGGAGTTTTTCAGTTTATAGTTTCCCAGGCCTATTTCTTCTTTTCCTTTTCTATTCCAATTATCATGCTTATTAATATTGAGATTATATTACATTGTTAGTGCCTCAGCAGGTGGCAGCACCTGGTTTATCTTGTCTGAGCTCAGAAGATAAGCAGAGACACTGAGATCTCAAGGATAGACTGAGAATTCAGCAAAAAAGAGGCAGTGGAAAAGTATTTTCCTAGTAATGCCAGGAAAACTGCCCGTATACATGAAATTATCAAGAGTCATATTTGACCCAAAGGATACTTTATTTTTAACCTTGTAAACTCTGTCAATCTCATATAGGAGGGGATATACATACATACATACATATATACATACATACACACACACACACACACACACACACACACACACACACGAGACTGAACATTGTGTGTGTGTGTGTGTGTGTGTGTGTGTTATTAGATTTGCACCATCACCAAATAGAATGAGGGGTACTTTGAAAATAATAATAATACCAGTAATTTAATGTGAATTACTATATAGAGTTTAAATGTGATTTTAACTACATTTGACTTTAAAATGTTTCTGTATGGCACACCAATACATCTGACATAAATGGCATAAATTAAATATTTTTTCTTTTCAAATTACATAATTATAGTTCTTATAAATCCTTCTGAACTTTTCTAATTTTGAACTTTTTCACATTTCCAAAAAACTTTAAGCTCTATGTTTAAAAACAAAATCTTTTGTTTAAATCAAGTTAAATGCCAAAGCATAAAACATACACTTGGGATGGAAGGAAAGAAAATAATGGATGCTTAATTATTAGCTGGATTTATACAATTCTTGAGTATAATTTTGTGCAATGGTTACAGCAGAAGAAAACAACATGTAATTACTAGTTCTTCAAAATGTTTGCTGCTACTCCCATACCGCACTGCAGTAAAAAAAATATGCTTGAATCATCCAACATTTCAATCTGTGTACGTAAACAGTCTTGATAAGTGAAACAATCTTGATATATTTGTGTGTGTGTGTGTGTGTGTGTGCGAGAGAGAGAAGGGGGGAGAGAGAGATTTTCTGTTTTTCAATGTCCATGCACAGTCCCCAAAGAATCAGAAACACATACATATTCAAGCTGGTTTGAATTGTTTTCCTCCTCCTGAACTCTACTCCTTTTCTCTTCATTCTGTCAAAATACTTAAATAATATCAAGTTTAAAAGTTTATTTTTCCCTGAATATTTTGTAAATTAACTGTTAGTGACTCCTCGATATGGCATTTTAACCCTCCCTCCCTTCCTTCTTGGCCAAGTGTGATTGGACACCCAAGGAATTTGTCTCCGGTGCATATGCTCTTGGTGTACATTAAAAAAAACAAAGTGGTAAGTCATAGATCATAAATCATAGGGTACAATCATAAATCATAAGATACCACTAGGAGAAGGTAGTAGGAAGATGAGAAAGATGAGACAGTGAATTGAGATGAAATATATTAAAAATGAAGAAAGAAGAAAAGACCAAGGTCAGACAATATTTACTTCTTCATCTGTCTGCCCTGCTGAGACAATTTTAAATGTATACATAATAACAATATCATCTGCCTATCCCATGTCTTTGGGACAGACTCAATAGATGGATAAAAATTTCACATCCAGTCTAAACATCTGGTTGACAAAATCATAATAATAATCAGACAATTGCAAAAGGCAGCTTTACTAGGAACGGCCTACCCCAGGCCTTGGAAAGGACTCAATAGATCGATAGAAATGCCAAATCCAGACCAAAGATCTGGCTGACTGTATGACCAACCATAATAATTGGATGATCAAGAACCCAGAAATAACAGGAAACATCAAAAGCTTTGTGTAAAGACCAGTGGTACAACGGAAGACACAGTTGCTGGTCAATGGTGATAGGGAGAGTTTAATATCAACTTGAGAAATTTTTTCAAGGTGACTCTCTATCACGACTAGTATTTGGCATTGCATTGATTTTAACGTCAACAACACTGAATAAATCAAGCCATGGCTATCAAACATCAAAAACATCTGCCAGGCTATCTCACGAACCTAACAGCTACAGATTCACTTTACCACAATGGTAATTCACTTAACAAATGTTGTAAAACAGATCAGTCACGTAATGACTGGCACGATTTAGGATCATAATTCTAAGTTCAATTACGTTTATAAGTAACAGACTATCCATAATGATGATTATGATCTCCCAACCTTCTCTGATTTCTTTAGGGTGGTCACAAAAAGGTTAGGGTTTCATGGGCTGCATTTCTTGAATCACAGAATCTTCCTCCGAATCATCTTCAAGATCTAGGGCTTTGGAGGCAAGCATCAGGAATTGCTCATTCATTCATTCGTTCATTCGTTCATTCATTCATTCAAACATCATTCATTCATTCCTAATTCAGTTTTCCTATCCCACAATAGAACAAAACCAACCAGATACAGAAATCTTCACATGACATCTAAACACAGATTTTTAGTGTTTCTTCTTCTCATGCAGGTCAAACATATAACCAGTGAACAATAAACCTGGATTTGGATAATATAGTAATTCAGAGATGGACAATTAACATCCTGCGTGGACTCCTTCTACACTAAACTTGCAGTCCCAAGATTTTGCAACACTAGGCCCTGAAATCTGTTGGTAAATGACCGTTGGCTTACCTGAACGGTTGTTCTCTGGGCGCTGTGGGAGAGTCCAAGCATGGGTTAAATCCAGTCTATTTGCCCAAGGACTGAGTTAATTCTTTTGACCACGCCTCCCTTCCTTATTGAGGGCCAGTTCAAAAATGAAGGTGATGGTCCATGATGGTCGTGTGTACAATGTCTCTTCTAGTCTTTAGCCACTTGCTCCTCACAGCCGCCTCAATCCAGTAGAGAAAGGAGAAAACCCCAGGACGGGGTTCGACTCTCTCACAGCGCCCAGAGAATGACCATTCAGGTGAGCCAACGGTCATTCTCCTGTGCGTTGTTTGAAGAGTCCAAGCATGGGACATACCCAAGCTATGCAGTCCCAGGGAGGGAAACAGGAACATTAAAGGAGCGTGGCTTTGCTACAATATGCTGCAATACTCTCCTCCCAAAGGATGCTGCGGCATAGGAGTCAATGCGGTAGTATTTGATGAATAAGGATGGAAATGTCCAGGTGGCTGCTCGGCATATTACCTTTGTATTTTATATGTTTTAAATTCTTACGTGGGATTTGTTAGAGTGGATAAATGAGAATGCTTGACTCGGAGGACCTGCTGGGGAAGGCGGGAGGAACCGGGGTGGTTGGGGGGACCATGGACATGGGAGTGGGTCGGAGCATAGCGGTCGTGACAGGGAGAGGCAGATACGGCGGGGACCTTAGGGCTGGCCATTACCGGGGAAGGAGGGTTCGCTACATTACAGAGATCCCTCCTTCCGGCCCTAGGAGTCCCACTCCAAGACCAGATGGCGCGAGTAGTCAGGACCCTGGTCTCAGGCTGTTGTCGCTAAATGCCAGGTCTGTTGTTCACAAAGCTCCCCTCGTCCGGGACTTAATTGTTGACGAGAGGGCAGACCTGGCATGTATTACTGAAACCTGGCTGGGCACAGAAGGAGGAGTCCCCCTTGTAGAGATGTGCCCAGAGGGATTTCAGGTGCTTCATCAGCCGAGAGCCCAGGGAAGGGGTGGCGGTGTGGCTATTGTAATTCGGGAGTCTCTGTTACCTCATAGGGTCCCTGCTCCGGAGCTTGTCGGGTGTGAGTCTCTGCTGATAAAGTTGGACCTCAAGGGTCAAGTGGGTTTGCTGCTAACGTACCTGCCTCCCAACTGCGTTGCAGCATCCCTCCCCTCGCTCCTCGAGTCAGTAGCCGAGCTGGCAGTTGAGTTCCCCAGGCTTATAGTTCTGGGGGATTTCAACTTGCCATCGCTCGGTGAACGCTCTGATGGGGCGCAGGAGTTCATGGCTTCCATGACAGCCATGGGCTTGACCCAAGTAATTCGGGGCCCAACCCATGCAGCGGGTCACATGCTCGACCTCGTATTTCTCTCGGAGCAGTGGATGTGTGATCTTGGTCTGAGGGGTAATGAGATCATACCCCTGTCGTGGTCAGACCATTGCCTACTGAGGCTTGACTTCCGGAGGCCAAACCCCCACCGTAGGGAGGAGGAACCGACCAGGTGGTTCCGCCCCAGGCGACTTATGGACCCTTTGAGGTTCCAGACGGAGCTTGGGGTTATTCCTGATACCCTCGCCCACAGTTCGGCGGAGACTCTGGCTGCCGCCTGGTACTCGGCGGCGTCGGAGTCTCTCGACCGGATTGCGCCACTACGGCCCCTCCGGGTCAGTGGATCCCGGAGAGTTCCCTGGTTTACCGAGGAACTCCGGGAGAAGAAACGCCGGAGGAGATGCCTAGAGCACCAGTGGAGGTCCGATAGGTCCGAGGCAAACCGAGCACTCTTAACTACCTGCACCAAGGACTATGTCCGAGCATTAAGAACTGCAAAAAGATCATATATTTCTTCCTTGGTTGCATCCGCCGAGTCACGCCCAGCCGCCCTGTTCAGGATAACCCGCTCCCTCCTTAATAGGAGGGATGCGGGAGACCCCTTGCAGGGTAGGGCTGAGGATTATGCTCAATTCTTGGCGGACAAAGTAGCTCGGTTTCGATCGGACTTGGACTCCACCGCAGTAGATCCAGCTGAGACACAGGAGGATCATTTGCCACATCAGTTCTGGGTTGAGTTCCAGGAAGTTGCCTCTGGGGATGTGGACAAGGCCATCCGAGCTGTAAGTGCCTCCACTTGTATTCTGGACCCGTGTCCCTCCTGGCTGGTGGCTAACAGCAGGGAGGTGACACATGGCTGGATCCAGGCGGTTGTCACCGCCTCCCTTCGGGAGGGGCACTTCCCCGCCGCACTCAAAACGGCGGTGGTAAGACCCCTCCTAAAGAAACCATCGTTAGATCCAGCCATCTTAAACAACTTTCGTCCTGTCTCCAACCTTCCCTTTATCGGGAAGGTTGTTGAGAAGGTGGTGGCCTTTCAGCTTCGACGGGCCTTGGAGGAAGCTAGCTATCTTGACCCCTTCCAGTCCGGCTTCAGACCTGGTTACAGCACAGAAACCGCTTTGGTCGCATTGACCGATGATCTCTGGAGGGCCAGAGATGGAGGCTATGCGTCCATCCTGGTTCTCCTTGACCTCTCAGCGGCTTTCGATACCATCGACCATGGTATCCTTCTGCGACGACTGCGGGAGGTGGGAGTGGGAGGCACTGTTTTGCGGTGGTTCTCCTCCTACCTCTCGGACAGGTCGCAGTCGGTGTTAGTGGGGGGGCAGAGATCGTCCCTGAGGCCCCTAACATGTGGAGTACCTCAGGGTTCGGTCCTATCCCCCCTACTATTTAACATATACATGAAACCGCTGGGCGAGATCATTCGGAGGCACGGGATAAAATACCATCAATATGCGGACGATACGCAATTGTATCTGTCCGCCCCGTGCCAACTCAATGAAGCGGTGGACGTGATGAACCGGGGTCTGGAGGCCGTTAAGAACTGGATGAGTGCTAACAAACTGGTGCTCAACCCGGATAAGACCGAGTGGCTGTTGTGTTTCCCCCCTAATAATTTGGCTAATACACCAACGCTTAGGCTGGGGGGTCAAATTTTATACCCCTCAGATAGGGTCCGCAACTTAGGAGTCCTCCTGGATCCACAGCTGACTTTTGACCATCAGCTGTCAGCTGTGACCAGGGGGGCATTTGCCCAGGTTCGCCTGGTCCGACAGTTGCGGCCCTACCTAGATCGGGGGGCCCTCACAACAGTCACTCGAGCCCTTGTGATCTCTAGACTGGAATACTGCAATGGGCTCTACATGGGGTTGCCCCTGAAGTGCATCCGGCGACTACAGCTAGTCCAAAATGCAGCCGCGCGAGTGATAGTGGGCGCACCTCGGTTCGCCCACGTTACACCTGTCCTCCGCGAGCTGCACTGGCTGCCTGTTGGTCTCCGGGTGCGCTTCAGGATAATGATGACCATCTTTAAAGCACTCCATGGTAGTGGATCTGGGTACTTGAGAGACCGCCTTCTGCCGATTACCTCCCTAAATCGACCAATCAGATCGCACAGACTAGGCCTCCTCCGAATTCCATCTGCCAGTCAATGCCGACTGGCGACCACACGGAGGAGAGCCTTTTCTGTTGCTGCCCCGACCCTATGGAACGAGCTCCCCATGGAGATCCGCACCCTCACCACGATCCAGACCTTCCGCGCAGCCCTCAAGATCTGGCTCTCCCAGCAGGCCTGGGGATAGGCTTCAATTACCCGCCCGAGTGTTTGATTGTTGAATGAAAGTTGTGTTTTATTATTTTTCTTTTGTTCACAAAGTGTTTGTTTTGACCTTGCACTTCCCCTCCCCTGTGGTTGTAAGCCGCCCTGAGTCCCCTCAGGGAAAAGGGCGGCATATAAATCCCAATAAACCTACAAACCTACAAACCTTCTTCCATGGGGGCCTGAGTTGCCCACACGGCCGATGTGGCAGCACTTCGTGTTGAGTGAGCTGTCACCCTGGATGGCACCGCCTTGCCCTGCTGCATGTAGGCCAACTTAATGCAAGCTTTCAGCCAGCGAGCTATAATAGAAGGAGAGACCTTCCACTCCATTGAGCCTGGCTGAAAAGAAACGAAGAGCGCTTTGGAGCGACGAAAGGATGCTGTCTGCTTGATGTACCTGCGGACCGTACGCCTCACATCCAGCTTGTGCCAAATGTGTTCTCTGGGATGCCGAGGGTGAGGGCAGAAGTTAGGGAGCACCACTTCCTGAGACCTATGAAACAAAGAGTTCACTTTCAGCCGAAAGGCCAGGTCTAATCTGAGGGTGACATGGTCAGCGTGAACAATGCACCAGTTCAAACGCACCGAAAGGGCTGCCAGCTCTGACACCCTTCTAGCAGATGCAATGGCTATGAGGAAAACAGTTTTCAAGGTCAGATGACGGAGACTGATGACTCTGACAGGCTCAAACGGGTTCTTGGTCAGTGCTCTGAGAATCAGCGGAAGGTCCCACGTGGGAAATCTGTGAATGACAAGTGGATGTAAGTTTGAAGCCTCTTTTAAAAAATTCCTCACCTGAGGAGGCTGTGCCAAGGAAAGTGCCGAGTGTCTCGTCAAGATGGTGGACAAGGCAACTACCTGGCGGAGAAGTGTGTTGGGCGCCAACCCCTTGTCCAAGCCTTGTTGCAGAAAGTCAAGAAGCTGCAGAATGGTAGCTGAAGCTGCAACCACGCCATGAGAAGAGCACCAGGAGTCGAAGGCGACCCAGGTGGCATCATAGATGCACGTTGTCGAGGGTCAACACGATGCCTGGATTGTAGCGATGACCTTTTCAGATAAGTTGTCCTTTCTCAAGACGTCCCCCTCAAGGACCAGACAGCTAACTGGAGCCAGCTGGGATCAGGATGCACTATGGTTCCCTGGCTGAGGGACAGAAGGTCCAGCAGTATCCTCCAAGGTCTGCGACGTTCCACCCATTTCCCTAGAGATTCTGCCTCCACCATGAGGGTTCTGGACTTGGTGCCCCCTTGGTGGTTGATGTGAGCCTTCATTGCTATGTTGTCCGTCAGGAGCAACATGTGACGGCCCACAATACCCTTTTGAAAATGGCGCAGTGCTAACCTGGCCGCAAGCAGTTCTAAGAAGTTGATGCTCTGTGTCGCCTCTCTTTGCGACCACCTCCCTTGCGTCACTTGTTCCCGAAAGTGGGCACCCCATCCCTGGAGGCTCGCATCGATCATGACCACCTGTCGATCTGGTTCCCTGAAGAGGCAACCTTTTGTCACTGCCCGTGACTCCCACCAGCGAAGTGACCTCTTTACCTTCAGAGGAAGCTTGATCTGCCTGGGGGAGTTGCTGTCCTTCGCCCTTTGGATGGGAAGAAGGAGCCACTGGAGTTCGCGAGCGTGTAGTCGAGCCCAAGGCACAATGTTGATGCAGGAGATCATGAGACCCAGCAGCTGGAACAGAGAGATGATTGGGCTCAACTGCCTCACTCTTGCCTTTCAGGCGCGGGTTGTGAGGTTGTGCTGGCGACCTGGTGACAGGAAAAGGAACACCCGGCAACGCTCTGAGTCGATGAGGGCACCAAGATGAAGAATGCATGTGGTCGGCATTAGATGATTCTTTTCCTGGTTTACTGAGAAGCTGTGATGTTGTAGAGTGGAGATGGTGAGCTGGACGTCTCTGGCGGCCTGTTTGGGGGACGTTGATTGAATTAAGATGTCATCCAGGTAGCCATATTGGACGAGAGTGTAGATGCGCTGCTACCACCACCAGTATTTTTGTGAATATCCTCGGCGCCGACGACAGGCCGAACGGGAGAGCCCTGTATTGTTTAGAGCCTTGAGGTCGAGGATGGCCCTCCACCCCCGGAGCTTTTGGGGACTAAGAATAGAATAGAGTAGATCCCCTTCTTTTCCTGCTCTACGGGGACTGGCTCTATCACGTTTATCTGTAAGAGATGGTGGATCTCCGCCTGCATGTGTCCCTTTTTGGGAGGAGGGGACAGGGCACCTGACAAACATCCTGGGAGGGAAGGAAAGGAACTCTAGGGTCAGGCCCTGCCTGATGGTGTTGAGGACCCAGGCATCTGTGGAGATAAGCTCCCAACGTGAAGCGTAGAGTTGGAGACGTCCGCCTATGGGAGCCTCCAGGCGGTGGTCACTTGGACCTGCGGTAAGACCGGTTGTTGGAACCACCACGAAATGGGTGACGAAAAGGCTGCTGTTGTTGGCACCCCCTCTCTCTGAAGTTGGACATATCCTGACCCCTGTCATTTCCCTGGGAATACTGTCTCTGATAGGAGGTACCCGAGTTAGAGAAGTCCGACCCTCGAAAGTGCTGCCTACAAAAAAAGGAGTTTCCTTTCCTCTCAGGCTTCTTGTTGGTAGATGGGAGTACTTTCCTTTTGTCCTTGGTTTCAATTAAGAACTTCTCCAAGGACTCCCCAAATAATTGGCCGCCCTCGGGGCGGAGGCCAATTTCCATTTTGCCTTCATGTCCGCCTTCCAATGACAAAGCCGCAGCAGGCGGCATGAGGTCACGTTGGAAGCAAGTGCACGAGAAGCAAATTTTGCAGCATTGAGTGATACATCAGCTGAATACTCCACTGCTGCAATGATTTTATTGAGGTCATGCCTCCACCTGGACCCTGATGATGGGGTGTGTGCCCTCAGCTGCCTCAGCCACAGAAGTGAGGCTCTAGTGAAGAACGAGGCCAAGGAGGAGGCCCTGATGGACCAAGCGACCGCTTGGTGAGTTTGGTGGCATGCTTTTTCTACCTTTTTATCCTCAGCTTTGAGTCTCTCACGGAAGTCAACTGGGAGGACCAAATTAGAGGTAAGAGAAATTATGGGGGTGTCCACTTGTGGCAACTGTAACAGATCATCTAATTTACTCTCAACCGAGTAGAGAGTCTTGTCCACCTAGCTATGGTTAGTCAGGGAACCTGGTTGTGCCCACTGTCTCTGGATTACATTTAGGAAAATGGTGGGTGCTGGGACTAGCTCCTGTGGTGGGGTGGTCTCATCAAAGAGACCCTCTTTCGGATCCTGCGAATCCAAAGTAGAAGTGGACCCCTGAACGGTTACGCCTAGTTGGGTCGAGGCTTTTGCCTTATGCAGGATTGACTTGAAAATAGAGGGGCGGAAGAGGCCCGTAAAGGCAGGTTTTCCAGGAGGAGGGTTCTCATCCTCAGAAAATTCCTGCTCATCCACATTATCATCCTCCAGGACTGATGCCTCAGTAGCTATAGAGGTGCCTGGAGAAGGAGGATCCATAGACTGAGCCTTTGGGGCAGACCCTTTGCTAGGCTTGGCCTGGGTGTCCTTGCCCGTTTCAATGGCCTGCTCAATGGCCCTCTGAAAGTGGACTGGTAGATTGGCATCCGCCGAGGTGCCTAGTGACTCCAACCCAATGGGGTGACCAGAAGGGAGTGGACCTTCCTCAAGTTCATCACAGTCAAAGGGACAAATTTCCTCCTGGATCGATGAGGACTCAGGGTAACCGAGGGAGGCTGCAGGTGAAGAAGCCTGAAATATCTCCTCCAGGGCTTGTGAAGAATTACACTGCTCTGGAAAGCTTTGAGGGAAAACCTCTTGGGGATGGGGTGCAGGGCTGGTGTCCCTGGATGGTTGACCAGAGGAAATGGACAATTTCCTGGCCCTCTCGAAGGTTTTTGCAAGGGTCTTGTGTCTGCGGACCTCTGCCTTAGACAAGGCCTTGCCGCCTCTGAGATTAGGAGTCCCTTTCCCTTTGGAACCCTTCACCTGCTCATGGATCCGGCCTACTGCGTTTTGCTGTGTCCACGAACTCTTCTGGGGCTCTCTTGGATTTGTCTGCCATCTTCATACTTTCAATAGTAGACAGTAGACCGGGACCCGGTAGATCGGGGGCTGGTAGATCAGGACCCAGTAGATCGGGACCCAGTAGACCAGTGACTGCACGTCTCGCAGATATCGCTACTAGACAGGAGAATGCCCCAAGGAGTCAAACCTCTCCCAGGCCATTCTACTGCTTCGTTGGAGGGGAAAGGCCTTGCCGGCGCCCCAATGAAGACCAATCCACCTCCGCGGCGTCTATGCACTGAGGGAGAAGGCGCGAAGCTGGAGAAATGGCTGTCAGAAAAAGAGTGGCCAAATGCACCCAAAATGGCCGCCTCGCTTTTCCGGAGTCCTCAGGTGCTCTCTCGCAGCGCTCCGGGCCTCTGCCGAAGTCTCCGAGTGATTTGAGGCAAAAACAACAGCTGGGGGGAGAGAAAGCCTCCTACAGCCTCCCGCACTCGCCAGCAGCCGCCGGACAAACACCCACGCACCACAGCACCGTTGTTTTAAAGGTGCGGTCCATCCGGACTCCCTCAGCTTCTGTAAGGAGAAATTATCCTTTTATTGCCCTAACTAGCAAACAAAAATAAGAAAAAACTAGCTAATTCTTTGAAGAATCCAGTTAATTCGTCCAAGAACTGAGGAACTCTCCAAAAACACGTCCGACTGGGCTGGACTGAGTTTTTGAACTGGCCCTCAATGAGGAAGGGAGGCGTGGTCAAAAGAATTAACTCAGTTCTTGGGCGAATAGACTGAATTTAACCCATGCTTGGACTCTCCAAGCAGCACACAGGAGAATCAACAATTTTGATAGCCCTATTTTCTATCTATATTTCTTCCACCAAGCAATGTACTATTCTGAGTTAAAACAATCAGTCACAACCCCAGACCATAAAAGTTGAAAAGTTCATCCTCACCAAAGTAACTACGCCTCTGTAACCCCCAGAGGCTTATTCTCTCTCACACACATACACACATCTCCATCTGTATTAAAAAATATGCTCCTGATAGGGGAAGTTGCCTAGTCTGCATTAATTGATGTTATACCACTGATAATGCTTCTTGTTACTTTTACCTTATATGAAAGATAGGCATAAAGACTGAAGCTAATTCATGCTCCTTATTCATAGTAAATCAGGTTTAAGCCAGCAGTTTTGGTTTTTGGGAAGAAACCTGCTAATGTCAAAAAGTTTACAGATACTTTAAAAATTATTCTTTACTATACTCATCGACAATGATTGTTTGGCAACCATAACAGCTACTAATTTAAAACAAAATTTTAAAAAACACGTTCACGTATACAACTTTGTTGTATAAGCTACCAACACCAGCCAGATGGAAACAAATATATTAAATGGGAGAACATTTCATTATACTGAGATTGAAATTAAGTGGCAAAAGAAGTTTTAGGGGATCTAGTATGCTCCTTAAATTGTGTGTTGTTGTTTTTTAATGTTTGAACAAACAAATATTAACTACCTAGAAAATATTGTATCATCAAGTAAGCAGTATAAATTATTTATATTAGCGTCCATTAGTAATTTGGAAATTGAGACATAAAAAGTAAAAAATAAATAAATAGAAAAGCACATATGGTCCATTTAATTATATATTTATTTCACATTTCTGTCATGCACAATTCTGAGTTTTACATGATATGCAAGTGTAAAAGAATAATGCATATTTTAACTATGCTTTAATTTTTAATAGTCACTGTTTTACATTGCCTGTTAAACATGTATTTTGCTTTACGAGTTCCCCAGAGCACTTCTATTATAAGGCAGTTGTTTATATATAAGTAAAACAAATGATATATTTTGGGGTGAACAAATAATTGAAAGATTATTCTTTCTGACAAGGTGTGTATGTGTGTGTGTGTTTATTTTATAGCGATCAACTTATAACATCTTATGGCGGTACAGAAAAATCATAAAATACAATACATGTGTTTCTACCTATTTAGTGCTCAAGGTGTTCATTTGAGACCTAATGGAAATCAAAGCTTTTTCAGTGGTAATACCCTATTTGGAAAATGTCTCACAGAAAGTTGTTTCTATATAATGGGTTTTTAGTACTCCTGATTCTAAAACCCGTTTTCAGTGGTTTAAGAACTGCACCCCATTATTTTGCCAGTTTTATTTTGATAAGTTTGTGATTGTATATGCTGCATTTAGAATTACTGATACTATTTGTTTTTATATTATATTGCATATATTTTAACTGATCTGTACATGACTATTGTCACTAAGTGGATAAGAACTATAATAACTTGGCCAATAATATCATTTATATCATTATTTAACATACAAAGCACTTGTTCTTTAATAATCCTACAGAATAAGAATCACTGTTTCTGAGTTAAGCAAGTGCAAAACTACATGCTAATTTTATAATGACTATTTAAATGTTCCTTTTGTGAATATATAACGTGAATGGAATAGATGCGTAATGTGCGAGCTCTCAACTACATAAACTCTGTATGGCCTTTATAGATTTGAAGGTGTTAAATTCAATCTCCAAAACAGGCTATCAGGACAAAAAAGCAGCAAACTCATATTTTTATCAATGTCTTCTCATGCTAATTAAGCATAAAATGGCATAGTGCACGTTTGATGTGGTTCTTCAGAGCAGCCTGTCCTTCTCATCACAATATCCATCTAAAATATACATCCACCCACCCTGGCAATATGCATCCAATTCATGTCAATAAATTGAATCAGTTTCTATATCAACTCTTTAATTTAAAAAAAAGCCATTATCCACCAATGTTATGAAGACCATACTGCCATCTTTTCTACTTACCAAATGAGCATGAGACTCATGAAAATTGGAAAATTGACAATGTTAGATCAAACAAATCAGCTCAAACAAATATCTAGGAATTCTATTTTAAACATTATTGTCCTGCTCCAAAAAAATGAAAAGTTGTTCAATTTCAGTGTGTGATAAGTGCCATCCTTTACTTATAACAGTAATAGACAGGTCATGACACATAAATCTGTAACTATCATAATAGGATCTTTAAAAATGATTCAGTCAAAATTTCTACAGACTTTCAGAGAAGAATAGTGTAAACTATACTAGTCTATGTATTGAATTCTGAATCTAACTATGGCATCTGAGATAAAGGTTTACACTATTTTTCTCTGAAAATATAGCTTTAATATAGCAAACACACTCATGATACCTCATTGAAATAAAGTCTAATTTAAGATTCTATGTTCCCTCTTGTGTTTTTCATGTATATATGTAATCCAGTGGTGGGTTTCAAAAAAATTTCGAACCTACTCTGTGGGTGTGGCCTCTTTTGTGGGAGTGGCTTGCCGGCCATGTGTTTTCTTTCTTTCTTTCTTTCTTTCTTTCTTTCTTTCTTTCTTTCTTTCTCTCTTTCCTTTCTTTTGTCTCTCTGTCCCTTTTTCCTTTTTTTCTTTCATCTCTCTCTCACTTTTTCTTTCTTTTTTCTTTATTTATTTATTTCTTCCTTCCTTTCTCTTTCTCTCTCTCTGTGAGTCTCTCTCTGTGTGTGTGTGTGTCTGTCTGTCTGTCTGTCTGTCAGTGGTGGGTTTCAAAAAATTTTGGAAGCTCTTCTGTAGATGTGGCCTGCTTTCCGGGTCCACTGGTGGAACCTCTTCTAACCGGTTCAGTAGATTTGACGAAGCGGTTCTACAGAACTGGTGCAAACTGGTAGGAACCCACCTCTGATGTAATCACAATTTGCTATCAGAAAACTCTACCAGAAATAAAAAATTTAACCTTGATTTACTACAGGACCAAAACTTTAGTCCAAAGACCTATATTTCAGACATATTAGAGATACAATTTGCAGTGATCCAAAATCTTTCCCACGTTATGGATTTTGCCTATTAAGGAGTGTCCTCTGCAGTGGCACTCATCATCCCTCCATAAGGTTAGATCAGCAGCAACCCTTGTAACCTTTCAGAAGGCTCTGGAGACATGGTTTTGCCACTATGCCTGGTATCTGGTGGAGGTATGAACCCATAAAATGACCCTACTGTTTATAATCTATGATTGAACAGATTATATTTTATGGTTTTGCTATTTTAAATTATTTTATTTGTTCCGGTTATTTATTGTGTATTTTATTGCTTTTTTGTTACTGGTGTAAACCAAACAGAGTCACAAATGTGACACGGACAGCTATATAAACTGAATGAGTAAATACATATTGTGCCTAACATACAGAAGTTTTTACATTAGCACCCATAAAAGATTATTTATCTCCATGTCTCTTGAAGGAAACGGAATCAATAGCACATGTCCTTCTTCATTGCCCCTTTTACTTAAATTGGCGTAAAGATTTAATTACACTCCTTCTAACAATCAGACCCAGCAAAACAGATGCTGATCTTATTCCTTCCCTTCTAGCAAACACTTCAGAGATTATTCTATGAACGGAGCTAAATTTTGCTCAATCACCATTTCTATTCACAACATAAATTTAGTTTAATCTGTTTAAAATCTCAGGTCCCTCAGGGCAATCATTTAAAACTCTCTAGTTATAATTTCACAAGCTTGTGATAACTCTAGAAAATATCTCTATTGTCCAACCTACAGCTATAAGTAAAATAATTTAATTTTAAAAACAAATGTCATTAATAGTTTCAATAATTTAATAGAATAGATCTGTGTAAGATTTTTTTATTTTTTGTAATACTTAATTCCTTTTTATTATAACTATCTTAAAATTGAACTTAATTTTGGACTCTGACCAAAATTAAAAGTTAACTTCTTTAACAAATAAAAATATTTTATTCCTTTGATTCATTTATATTAAATAAAAACAATAGCCAATATAATCTAACTCACCCTTCCCAATTATAAAACCAATCCACAAAAAACAGAAAGAAAAAAGGTGACCAATGCTTATACCATCATTTCTATCACCCATCTCCTCCCACTTATGACTGCATGACTATAATTTTGTTGCTTGCATACTTACGATTTATAGTGATATTGTTTCCCGATTGCTTATTTGTACCTTATGACTATCATTAAGTGTTGTACCTTATGATTGTTGACGAATGTATCTTGTCTGTTTATGTACACTGAAAGCACATGCACCAAAGACAAATTCCTTGTGTGTCCAATAACACTTGGCCAATAAAGAATTCTATTCTATTCTACCATAATGCCTAATAATCGAGGAAAGAGCAGAAGATTAATATAATATGTTCCATATATTTATTCAACTTGATCATTGTGATGATGGGGAAAAGTATCAGGGCAAAAACTTAATAATGCAACTAATGAATTGACATTTACTTCAATTTGGGATTTTTCAAATGTTGGCTTGCTGAATTTGCAGCGAGTTAATCCCACTCACCAGTTTTTAAAATTTAGCTATAATTATTATATTCAGCAACATGCTACACTTTTATCTTGAATTTTATTTTTTCGATAAAGTTTATGTAGTTCTGCATTTGACCTACTTAGCAATACTTGAGTCAATGAACTCTGCAAATAGGAAGGGTAACATAAGAGACTCTTGACTTTTATCTCACATAACCAAGAACAAATGTGATAAGCAATTATTCACATAAATGTCTCCCAGCGGCTTCTTACATAATAATGCAATCTATTATTTTAATGTTTCTTTCAATTTATGAGCCCTCAAATTATTTAAAATTTATTTGCATGCCTCAGAAATACTTTGAGCTCTGCAAACAGCAAAGCCATATTAAAATATATTTGTAAACCAACTTTCATAATTAAATTTGGTGAGTTCTACTTGTTCTCATTATTTATTTATTTACTTGGCTGATTTACACATTGCCTTGACAAAATATGTGATGCGCTGAAAATAGTTAAAACATTGTAAAAAGAACTTGGAAATAAACAGGAAACAAGATATAAAATAAGCTCTCCCCCAAAGTTCACAGAATAGGACTGTTGTCATTTGCTTCTGGAAAGGCAGACTCCAACTTCCTATGAGATTTCCGCAATTCCAGAGTGACTACATAATAAGCATTATTTTATCGATGACAATCCACATCCATTAGACAAGAAACTTTGTCCTAATGTAATGCCAGATAGTAACTGTGTATTTAATTATTAACATTGCAATCTTATATTTTTACTATAACTTCCACTGAGATCAGGGGACTTTCTACCAAATCAGCGAGAATATCAAATTGATGAAGATTATTATTTCTTTCTCTGCAGGGTACTTCTGTCAAATTAAATTAGATGGGTGATTGCAAGGAAGGAGGCCTTCCCAGTGTGCCAGACAGCTTACGAAATCCCACCCCCCAGAGGAGGGAATCAAAACCTGATGCCAGCATTGTTATTTTATCAGGTAAATATTTCTCTAAAATAAATGTTTAATTTAAAGTTGTAACATGACCAGCAAGCGACTGGAACAGAACCTTTTATATATATTTACAAGTTGTCCTTCCTGTTTTATTAATGTCTGCATGTAGATGTGTGAATACACATACACACACATTTATACACACGTGTAAGTCTCATCAATATTTGGGGAAATGAACAAAGAATTATTTTTTGTACCTGTTCTTTAGCCTTAAAACGTGAAACTCTTTCTCCCACAATATTTCCTGATAATTTGTTTTTAATGTTAACTGATGGTAGTATATTTTTACTTCATCATTAATAATCCATTTATGTCCAAATGCTAAACTTGCTCTAAGGTATAGATATGGAGTAAGACATAAAATAAAATAAATTTCACATCTGACCTTACTAATGATTTGAGAAATGCTTTTTTGAAAATATTAACATTGTTAAAATGTTGAAGATTAAGCTAATTTACAATGATGAAATATGAAACTTTCAGCCATTACAAACATACAATTTAAAGTGTATGTCAATTTATAAAAATGATTGCAATAAACACATTTGCAAATGCTGTCTGATTTAAGTACTTAACACTCAGTGGAAAGCAATGATTGCTTTTGGCTGAATAAACTAGGCTGACCAGCTTAAATGTGTCACTGGTTAATATGAGAAAAGCTCCTTGGTATAGCAACTCAAAATGCATTTTAAACTTCTCAATACTGCACTGATTATTTCTCTAGCTTCCCCCTGCATAATAAAAATCTGAAAACTCAAATCATCTAACTCTCAAGAGGAAGAAATGTCAGCAGAAAGGCACTGTGCTACTAACAATATATATACAAGCTGTAGAAAAAAAAAATCCCTGGAATTTAAGAGAATCTGAAAGAGCCTCATAAACAAAGAGAAGTAAGCAATGAAAAATATGATACAAATGCAATCGCAGTAGTGTTCTTTCAAATATTTACCCTGCTTCTAGTTGAAGAATAATTTGTTGTATTTAGCCAGAGTCAGACTCTAAGGATTGCAGTAATCCACAGGGATTAATTAGTCTAGGAGTTTTTTGAATACAACTTTCAAAAGCACAGGATCAAAACGGAAGAAGAAAAAGAATATGCATATATTTTACTGATGATTGTTAAATAATCATTAAACATTAAATATTATCATTATTGAATCATGGAGAGCATCACATAGATTAGAGCAAAATAAGCACCCCAAATCTATCCAACAAATCTGTGATGAGGACAGTATGGCAAAATACAGTATTTCTCAGTGAATTTTACCTTCCCCAAGTTTTATACCACCGTATATTTTAGGTTAGGTTAGGTTTATTCGAATTATATTTATATTTTGGACATGCTACTGGCCGGGTTAGCTGTTAAGTCGAGAAATGGTTCTCTCAAAACATTTAGAAGCATCAAGTTGGGCCTGCTATGGTAAATATCCAAAATATATATTCTAAACCTAGGTAATTTATCCATACAATCTGGAACTCCAATTTTAATGCTCAGACATATTCTGCCAATTCAAAATTTTCATATTATAATAAATTCAGTTTAACAAATTAAGAAGGAGTCGTTTTCCAATGCTGCCTAATGTTCATTTTATAGCAAAGAGGATTTTTTGCGTCCCAAAATATATTTAAATATGAAAAAAATACTTTATCGATAACAGTGAATATCGATTATGAGGAGGAGCAGTGAATGTTTTAAATATACTACTTTGAGACATTTGGACAAACCCATTTTTGTCCAAAAACAAATTTGTCCATTAAATATGAAACTCACTAAACTCAAGTCTACTAAATTAAAAGATTACTGTAATAATATCAGATTTTTAAAAGCTTTGACGTAATTAAATCTACTATGTGAGTTATGTACTCAGAGAAATAGAGCTGTTGATACAAAGTGCAATTCAGTGCCTAGAAAATAGCTGACAATAAACCAACAACAAAGGTAAAGTTAATTACACATGTTCTTTCCTACTCAGTGCTTCTGGAATGGAGGATGCCATTCAGGTGAAACAGACATAAACCTTTCCGTGTGGATGACTAGTCCACAAGGCATACTTCAGTATTCTGGCATACTCCAGCAACAAAAATCTCACCTAGTTTACTATTTGAGTATAATGAATGTTAAATGGAAATTTACCACCATAAAAATACCATTTTAAGGAACTTGGTCAAATCCAGATATTAGTCCTATTAAACATTCAATCCTTATGCACTGCCCTGTCCCCTCCATCATTTTGTACTAGTTATCATGCTAACAAAGATAGTCTGAAGGACTGGAACCTGCTTTTAGCCATATATAGTAGTTCTGAATATAAATAATATTCTCAATCCAGATTGACTCTTCCATGGAATCCGAGCTCTATTATTTCCTTCACATAAGGCAAACTGAACACCAAACAAGGTGCAGTTTAGGCAACCATAGTCAAACTTTAATCCTAATAGAATTACCCAACTAACTGCTCAATAATTTCAATAGCTTTAAGTACAATTACCAGCAATCTTCCTTTAGCCTCACTTAGCAACCATTCGCAGGTACAATGGTGCTGAAGAAGAAACTTTATGATCCAGTGACATGCGGTGAGGTTTATGGCTGGTGAGGCAAAAATAAAGCAAGCAGCTGTTGGGCGCCCCGCCGCTGGGTCCGATATAGAGGCGGGACGACTCTATGTCGGACATAGCGGCGGGATGGCCAAAAGCCTCTTTCTTTCTTTTGCAGCAAAAGAAAGCGCCAGCCCGCCAGCAGAGGCGGGTAAAAGACCCACCTCTGCTGGCGGGCTGCCCCGACACAGAGAAAGAAAGCTGGCAGGCTGCCCTCCCTGCCTCTTCTACCCCCTTCCCTCTTGAGTGAAGAAAGAAACACATGCACACACACAAAAATTACTTACAATTACTGACAAATTACATTAATTTTGAATTCCTTCCCCTCCCTCTGACCCACATTATCTTTTCCAGCTGTTTCACAATCACAGAGGATTTCAACTCTGCTCTTGCCTGCCATCATGAAAATGTAAAAATATAAAAGGAAAAAGGCAAGAGCTGCTGAGGTCAGGCTGGGTTAGCTGCTGACAGAGTCCCCAATGGATGACTCTGCTTAACTGTTTAAAAAAGCCTCTAAAAAAACACCCTCTACAGGAGGAGGCAAGAGAACTATGTGCCTCATCTACATAAGGAATTTTTCGGCTTTTAACCCTTGCTTAACTCTGCTTGAGTGATCATAAAGTCAGACTAAATGAGGCACGTGGTTCTCCCGCCTCCTCCTGTAGAGGGCACTTTTTAAGAGGCTTTTTAAAACAGTTAAGCGCTAAGAGAGTCATTCACTGTGACTCTGGCACCAACTACATCAGCCTTTTTCCTTTTACATTTTTTTTCTTTTCATGATGACAGTGGTGAGGCTCTGCCTCCCCTGCCTGCACGTCACTGTTACGATCAATCCTTGCATTTACAACCTTCACAAGTCTATACAGCAAAGGAAATCTCAAGTAAGATCATAAGCAAAGGGATCGTTTCACTTAGTGACCGCTTATCAATTAAGCTGCCAGTCCGAAATTGGCTAAACAAGGATTACCTATAATATATCCTTGAATCAATCCATGGCCAAAAACCATTTCATCACCACCTTAAACAGCTGGTGAAATTCTATCTGTGCTTTTAGATCTTTTTTTTTTAAAAAAAAAAAACCCATAACTAACACTAAACATGAACAGGTCATCCTCGACTTACAACAGTTCCTTTAGTGACCATTTGAAGTTACATCATCACTGGGAAAAAGTGATTTATGATCATTTTTCACACTTATGTCCATTGCAGCATCCCCATGGTCACATGATCAAAATTCAGACAACTGGAAACCAACTCATATTTATGAAGGTTGCAGTGTCCCGGGATCATATGATCAGCTTTTGTGACCTTCTGACAAGCAAAGTCAATGGATAAACCAGATTCACTTAACAATCATGTTACTAACTTAACCACTACAATGATTAACTTAACAACTGTGGCAAAAAGGTCGTAAAATGGAGGCAAGACTCACGTAACAAAATGTCTCACTTAGCAACATAAATTTCGGGCTCAATCATGGTCACAAGTCGAGGAATATCTGTATAAAGTTTTGCAAAAAAGAAAACAAAATAAAGACTTGTGAATTAAAATGCAGTTACCTACAGATACTTACATGGGGATGGCTCATGTATTCCTTCCTCAGAACTATCCTCAGGACCCTCTTCACCTATTCCAGAGGTGACTGAATCTTCTTGAGCAGAAGCAGAACTTGGTGTACTTGGTGCACTCACAGATCCAGAATCACCATCCTCACTATTGGAACCATATCTATCATGCTGAACTACTGAACCGCCTTCACTGAAGCTTCGGCGTTCTTTCCTGTGGACTCGGGAATGAAGGACCATTTGGTGATATGTGCGGAAGATCTTGCCACACTCAAAGCACTCGGTGGACTTGTTCTGTGATGCCCTTCTGCTTTGACGTGAGGATGGTCTGTATTCTAGGTCATCTTGACCAAGGATGCAGTTGTCCCCTGCTTGTGCATTATTGCTTTTCTCTGAACGGCCACCTGTGCAGTTCTTCTTCTTTGGATTACTGGAAGAGTTGGATGAATCTTGGTCTTGCTTGCGTTTCTCTTGACTAACAAGAATATATTCCCTTTTATCCCTGTCATACGTGACATCAGCATCTGCCAAAACTTCATCCCATCCTAAATACTTAACATACTCAGAAGGCTCTGCAACTTTCCCTTTGGTAGCCAAGTGCCAAGCTTGGTAACTGTTGACTGGATCCAGCTCAGCTACTCTTTTACCTGACTGGCCCCTTGAAACACCTTCTATCCATACAGACGGCCTCAAGTTCAGATATTGGAAGAAAAACTGTTTTGCTATAGATGAATCCAAATCTCCATCTATTAGTCTCTCTCCTCTGGGATCACTGCAAATTCCTTGAGACTTACAATGTACAGAATTATGTGCTTTTAGGCTCTCCATATTTGTAAACAGGTTTCCACACTTGGTACAAACTTCATAGAGGGATAATCCAGTCACAATTGTCTCTTCTTGAATGACATCATTGATAGTGGCAATGGGCTCTAAATCACTTTTTGGCTTATTTTTACTCCCAGATTTTGGGCCATGAGATTTCATGTGGTTTTTAAGGAACCAGGGCTCTTTAAATTTCCGGCCACAAATGTGACACCCATGGTCAAATGTCCCTCGATGCTTCTTCATATGAGCTTTGAGGAACCATGTTTGACTAAAGGCTTGTCCACAGACTTCACAAGGGAATTCTCCAGCACTGGACTCAGGCTTACAAGTCTCAGGGTAGGCTTCCCCATTTGGAATTTGAGTTGTAATATGATCTCTTTCTATGTGGTTTAAAAGGGTCTCCTGTCTTAGGGTCATGTAATTACACAGCCTACATTTGAAAGGCTTGTGGACTTGATGTATGTGTTGCTCCAACTCTTTCTTCCCTTCAAATTTGCTTTTACAGAAGTTGCACTGAACAGTACATAATTTAACATCATCGGCCAATGCCTCTTTTCTGCTGCTTCTGAGCAAGATCTTGCTATCCTCTGAGGGAACTGTTCCATTCAATATTTTGTTGCAAGCAGAGGTGCTTTTGGTAGGGCTGGTGCAACCATCAAAGCCTTCAAAGACCTTCATCTCATTAAGTGGGGCCTCTCCCACCGTCTCCACGTCATTCCTCTGGCTTATTGTGCCTGTTCTATGACCCCGGATATGGATCTTTAAGTTGCCCTTTTGGGAAGCTCTGTGATCACAGTAAGGGCACTTATAGGGCTTCTCCCCTGTGTGCTTCCTCATGTGTTGTGAGAGTGAGCTCTGGAAGGGAAAACTCTTGCCACAAATGCAGCAGCTGTGCAACATGGATTTGTCTGCATCCACATCATTCTTATTCATCCTGTGAGGACTGGAGGCTCTTCGCAATTCCATGTTTGCACCTACACTACAATCCATCTGTATTCCAACAACATCAGTCAACAGGTAAAAGCCCTGCCCAGGAGTGGAAAATTATGTTGAAATTTCTATTGGGGATGTTTCTTACCAAGCCTCTATCTCTTCATTCCTATATTCAAATTGCTTCTCAGCTTGAGAGCATTCTGGATATAAGCGTTCATTGATGTTTCTGAATCAAATGGCAAACAAAACCTGCAACCAAAACAAAAGCACAACACCTCATTACTAAATGCAAAAGCATTTCATTTGAAGCACATTCACAACATTCTTCTTTGTTACTCCCCTTGTGACAGGCCTCTGTTAAGGTTTTCTTTTCATCTAAATCAAACTCTTGGTACACACAAATGTATCAAATTTTAACTTGGATGATATTATAATTCAGAAAAACCAGTAGGATATTTCATAAGCTCAGTAAGATAACATAAACAAACTTACGAAATAGTAGGTTCAGTTACTGGGATACAGAGTATGCATGTAATTGGTATGTGCTAAAAATAAGAACATCAATCTCACAAACAGTTAAATTTGTCTTTCCAAAAGAAAAAATAGTGTGCATGTGGCTTCAACTTAATAAGCCCTTTTTTGAAGTAACTGTAATATTTTAAGTCTGTGGTTTTATACACATGTATAATTTCATGAAAAACAGCCAAAATTTTGTTTGTCTAGAGATAAAGGATTTCTGTAGGACCCAGTAAGCTAACCTTGTTAAAAAAAAACGTTTTCTTAAACATGCAGACATACAGAAAAGGATGCATCTTATTTTAGTTAAATAAAATTCCTATAAACAAGCCCATTAAATGAACAACTACGGCTATTTTTTTTTCTTAGTTGATTGCTAATATCCTTTTTAATACAAATAAAGTTATAGGAATGCGTTCACAATTTTGCTACATTAAAATCTGTAGAAAACTTCATTTTAGAGGAGGAACATCTGGTATTTTCTGTAGTACCGATTCAAAATTAGATGCTGTTTTTTTCTGCCCTGCAAATAAATGATCGATACATGCATATACAATCTCTTTTATATACTGAAGAACCTTTCTACTTGTTTATTACAAGTGCTTCATGTTTAATGGAAAAATGCTTTCTTTCTTTTTTTAATCTACCCTGCTTTTTAAGAAAAAAATAATCCTGTCTCTCTGTTGGTGAAGATGCATCTAATTTACAAAGTATGGATCCACGGGTAACCTTTGTATACCTAATACTTCAAAATGAGGATTCACATTTCTGCTTCGAGGTATCTATATTTCTGCCCCACCTAATTTTAATTCTCCTCCCAGAAAGCATGTGCCACAAGATATATTTTATGTAAAACATCTCCCCAAAGTGATTATTCCTGAAGTATATTAACCAATTTATATGAACAGCATGGTAGATTTAAAACATTTTAAGACCAGGGATAGATCCAGTTCTGTTAATCAGTAATGGAAATGTGTTCTGTTCTGGTCTGTTGCCATAATTCAAATCAAAGCTTTATTTAGGGCTTTCGGGTCAGAGATCAGAACAATGAAACATATAATTATGTAATTATTATTTTAAAAACATATAAAATACAATACCCTGTCTTCCTGAAAATAAGGCCTTCCCGGATAATAAGCCTAATTGGGCTTTTGAACACATCCGCCTAAAATAAGTCCTCCCCGAAAATATTGCAACGCAGCAGCAGCCATGAGGTGACCACGCTCGCCGCCTCCTGCACCTCAAAAATAATAAGACCTCCCCAAAAATAAGGCCAAGTTTCGGAGGATCAAAAGAAAATAAGACCCAGTCTTATTTTCGGGGAAACACAGTAAACATATACAAAATACATTATTATAGCAACTATAATGCAATTAACAGTGGCAATCATGAAAATTCTTGCTACACTTCAACTGCGGGTAGTAGGGATAAAACAAATGGTAGCAAAAAATATCCTTGGAAAGATGTCAGAAGCCTGATGAGACAAAAGCATGGGCAGCTAAACACTGTGCTGTCCACCGGGGCAATTCTTTAAAATGGGAGAGATATGTATCTTCCTTGATTCCCGGTAGAAAGCAACAAAGGAGCATATGGCTTGTTCCATAGGGACATCTCCACATGTACATAAGCACTGCTGAAAAAGGATGTTTTTATATTACTACCCTTGCAGAGGGTAGTGTATCCAACCTAACCAAGAGAATTTCAGAATTAGAATTAAAGAGAGTTAAGATAAGGGCATATGGCCATTTGGGTTCCACCACAAAACCGCGAAGCCCTTATCTGCGCCGACATAAGTGTGGAGGGCAAATCCGCGCCGTCCGAAGCGTTAAGGAAAAACGCGACCCTACCGCGATGACATAATCGCGGATGGCAAATCCGCGCCTTCCAAAGAACTCAGCACCCTAACCCTAAACCTAACCCTAAACCTAACCCTAAAGCAAACCCCTAAACCTAATCCTAACCCTTACCTTAATTTAAATCGGCTTTCTGCCGCCGCGCTGTTTTAAAGCGCCCTTCTGCCGCCGCGCTGTTGTCGCGGTGGTGATGACATCGCTGCTTTAGCGACGCGATTTTATCACCGCTATTTTGACGAGCGCGGTTTTGTCGTGCCACGGGCCATTTGAAAAGAATTCCTAATTTGTAAAGTTGGATACTAGGCTTAAACTGGTTGGAAACTCAGTATCCCAGTTACATTGCTTAAGATGACTCCTGGCATCTTCAAACCCTAATGGGCAGAGGCTTTCCAAAGGGAGACTAAGGACTTGAGTTTGGGTTGTGTTTTGCTAACCAGGTTGAACCAGACCCATGGGGCGGGGTAACTGATTTCAATCAGAAATTAGGACTATTGCTTATCAGCCATTGGACAAACAGCAAGTGTAAGGTGGCCCTAATAATAAATATTTCATTTGATTTAGCAACAGAGAATGCTATTTGCAAGTATACGTAGACTAAATTGATAATAATGTACTCTCTTGTTGATATTAGTGTGCTATCATGGTGTTTTGTCCTTCACAGCTCAATTCCATGCCATAAAAGGGCCATGAGCAATGAATCATCTATATCTATTATCACCGTGACAAATCCTATCTTACCTTCATATAACCAGCTCATAATGCATACCAATGGTTTGCGTTAGTACAGGAATTCTCTTAAGATCTAGCCAGAATAGAAAATGAAATGAAAAGAAGATGAACCCTTCTGGTTGAGAATTTTTGAAGTTGCCTCCACACTTCAACGTTCCCAGGTTAGAGGCAACAGTTAAATCATACTTTTATTTTAGACCAGTAATTATTATATGTATTCCACTTCATGTGCTGTAATGTTATATATAAAATCTCTTAAGAAAATAAGCTTTCACTTCTTTAACAGCAGTTTATTTTGTAATTAAAACTCTTCAGAAAAGAAGTGATGCCAAGACGTTTGTACAAGGAAACATGTTTTTTTTTTAAAAAAAAAATTCAGCTCCTATCCTTTAAACACAACTGTTCTGTAACAGCAGAGCATTTAGGAGACAATAGGGTAGCAAGATGAACCAGAGAGGGGGAAACAGTCTGTCTTTAAATAGTAAGGACATCCTTGACTTTTACAGGAAATACCAGCAGGATATGTCCTTCAGAGTGAACATAGGCATTAGGGAAGTTAGCTGGATTTTGCCTTGATTTTATTCCCTCAAAAGCCATAGAAGATGATAAAATTTTGCCAAGCCTTTTTAAAAAAAAACAAAAAAAACTGCAGGTGAAAAAAACACTTGCTCAATAATATTCTGCACCATTTCAGGATCAGCCCCAGAAGTGCTTGATCTCAGAATTCAGGGTGAGCTGAGTCCATTTATTTCTGACTCTGCATTTTCATTTGAATTGATGCAGTTTTGCAAATCTTATTAGGTGGCCTATTTTTCAAGGGCTGGGAACTTTGGTCTCATCCTGTCTCCAAGATCCTAGTCTCCAGAAATGCTTAAAGCGGCAGTTTGCTTTATTCTGTGCAAAGAGATGTCTGCTATGTTTTTGTCTGTGTGTGTGTGTGTGTGTTCTGGAAGGCATTATTTTCAGATCTGCAACTGTTAACACTGCAGATTTACCCTGAGATTCTTTGCCCACATCATTTGCTTTCTCTCCCTCCCTCTCCCGAGTTAATGATGGTATTAAAAACGGGCTCCAAAATTCCTGAGAAAATAATTAGGCGCTTCTGAAACAGCACTACCAATAATAACCTTCATGGACAGACACACCTATAAGGATATATTAAGCAAATACAGATCTCGCTAGTGAGAAATAGAGAAGATTCACAGGATAGAAAACAAGGGAAAGCATGGAGCAGAAATGTGAACCCTTTTTTAAAAGGAATTTTACTAAAAGGTTCATTCTTGCATGGTTTTACAAGATATATAGAGAAACATAGCCCTGTCACCCACTCAGTACATATTTTGTGCTTTAGTATACTGGTCATGTTTGTCTTCACAGAGACAAAGAAATGTATTCTATGGGTTACACTGTAGCACTATAAGGCATGAATTAAAATACATCATTAACATCCTGATCCAGCTTATCTTACTACCAAAACAAAGGAACTATTATTTGAGCAAATGGGAGGGGGAAGGAGCAAGCCCATCACAATAATGAAGAGCTCCTTGCCCTAAAAACTGTTCTGTTACAAGATCAACAATTATAAGCTTATATTCTACAGATTTGGATCCCAAATGGCTGCATGAAGTGATGCATTCTCTAATGGGAGAGTAAGTACCATTGATGACTAGGCCTTGGGGCTTCTGCTGTTCTCAGACCAATCAATAATCCATTATGTCCAAACTACATTTCCACTCCAATATAAAAAAATAAAAGGGCAGCCAGTCTTAGCATTTAACCCATGGACTATAAAACAATAGTAACAAATAAAAACAAACACCACATAAGATACATGAAATCTCAAGACTGAAATAATTATTTAGGTGTGTAATATTGAAAAAGCTATTTTCACCATATACTTTCTTCTCTAGAACCTTTTGTACATATACATAGTATACACACAGCACACAGCACACAAATATGCACTCATAACTCTCTGATTAGATGAAATGCTACATTCATAATTAACCTCTTCAGAACAAAGGAAAAACACATCCCATCTTCAATAGATAAAATATAATGATCACATTCTTTGAAGTGCATTGTTTTTCTGAACAAGGAAAAAGCTTAATTTATTTTCATGTATCATGATTTTTATTACTATAAGTAAGGATGGAAATGGCCTGGGCCTTTTTTGGATTTACCAACCAGCCTGAGAAGGTTAAAAACAGAACATATGGAAATTTTATTAGGGATATTTTAATATATCATATATCTTAGAACGATGGTGAGTTTGCTTGATATACTGACACTAAATCTGGCTGGAATACACATTTGGCTATATTTAGGAGAGACTCCTGGAAATTTATGGACTAAATTTGGATACAACCAACTATAAATCTGGGATAAGATAATGCTGAGCTTTAATAAAGTTTGAGGTATATTGTATTATTCACTCCAAACAGCTTAATTGAAATAGTTTTACGTTCAACAATTAATAACCCCATAAAAACAATACTCATCATTATTATTCATCTCTGGAACAACAAAGAACAACCTATCAACCTGACTTTGTCTCAGAATTTTGCAAGGTGTAGTCATGTCACATCATGATGGCACTAGGTTTTAAAGACCTATTAAAATAAATATGATATCTAACAGTAATGCACTCCACAAAACACCACTATAAAAATCTGTTACCTCCCAGTTGTATTTGCTATGGAATCTTAATGATTAACTGTAAAATTATACAGAGAGAAGCCTTCCTTAAATTTTACAAGCCTCAGATAATTAAAAATTAAAGCAATCACTTTTAATTAAGCATATTAACTACTGACTACCAACACAGTGGCATCCTTATATCAGCAAGTGTACAATTCTGTTGAGATTTCCCAACCAATTTCAAAAACATCAACATGTACAGAAAAAAAAATGAGGATTCAATATGATGATCTTATTTCACTTGGTATTTGATTCTTTGTTGATAGTTCCTTGAGCAAGGGGTTGGGCTAGAAGACCTCCAAGGTCCCTTCCAACTATATCAGTGTTTCTCAACCTTGGCAACTTGAAGATGTCTGGACTTCAACTCCCAGAATTCCCCAGCCAGTTGAAGTCCAGACATCTTCAAGTTGCCAAGGTTGAGAAACACTGAACTATGTATTCTATTCTATTGTATTATACCCTACCCTACCCTATCCTACCCTATTCTATTCCCAAGTACAGGTTTGAATTTATAGAGAAATAATACAACCAAACCCTGGATGAAATTTTGATAGCTTTCTTAATAGCAATAAAGAAGTGACTTGCTATTGCATTCTTCCAGAAATTCTTTCTCACTTTCCAGGCAAGCTAGTATTCTTGTAAGGTCTACAATCCAAGTGCTTAACATGGCTAATCTTGTTTAGCTTATTAGTGCCTCTTTGTACAAAAATATTTTAAAAATCAATTAAAAAGGAAAAATTATTTTCAAGTAGAATTTGACTCCCTAGTTTAGTCAGAATTTTGATAATGTGGATAGAGATTTCTTCAGTATAAATGGCAGAACACTAGAAATCTGATCCAATGCTAGTACCGTGTTTCCCCGAAATTACGACATGTCCTGATAATAAGACCATGCCATATTTTTCCTGTGGGCTAAAATATACGCCCTCCCCCAATAATAAATACCCTGGACAACTCCCCCTCAAGCCAGGCAGAGCACCACTCACCAACCTAGTGATATACCGAAGGCGCAAAGCCGCAGAAGCTGGGGGAGGGGGGCAAAGGCGCTCACATTGCTTGACCCCTTTGGGATACTGCTAGGTTGGTGGGTGGCGCTGTGCCCAGCTGGAGTGGGGGGTTACCGGGCAACTGCTCTCAAGAGCAGCCACCATCAACGCCCCTTTCCAGCCGAGCAGAGCACCACTCACCGACCCAGTAATATCCCAAAGGCGCTAAGCAGCGTGGCGCTCTGCCCAGCTGGAAAGAGAGGTTGCGCAAGCACTTGTTCTGCCTCCAGTTCGCGTGCCTCCCTGCCTCACCATGCCCAACTCTCCCTGAGGGCTGGACCAGGGCGGCACCACCACCGCCATCCCGCTGCCGCCGCTGCCACCACCATACTCCAGAGATCCGCTGCCGAGTCTTCCGGCAGCGGCCGCTCTGGGACTACGCTCTATGGTTGTGGGCTGGCTGTTGGAAGACTCTGGTACAGAGTTCTCCTGGCTGGGTCCAGCAGCTGGCCATGAGCAGCACCGGCAAGCAATGGTGTGTGCGCACGTGGCCGGTGCAAACAGGGCAGCGACGCTCGCAAGAGAGCAGCCACCCGGCAACCCCAAACCAATAAGCCCCCCCAATAATAAGGCCCAAGCAAAATGGGGGGAAAGAAAATAAGACCCTGTCTTATTTTCAGGGAAACACGGTAAGCGGTGTTGTGATGTGATAAAGAAATAATTATTTTCTTTTATCATTGAATCATACAATTCCATCCAATGGCTCTTCACTAAGTGGCCTGAGATCTACCAGTTTAATAAAATATAAATGAAGTTAAGGAGCATTTTTCTGAGGCATATTGCAATTATGGCATTAAGTACAGCAAGGATAAAATTAGTTATATTTTAATGTAAGTGCTAAGCCAATAAAATAATATGTATATCATAATCCATTTTATTAGAATATAAATATTTAGGAGAAGCTAAAATATATGCAAAACTAGACATCAGGTTCATCCATATCAATTCAAACTTCATATACCTAAGTTATCATCAAAGAAATAAAGTGCAGACAGGTTATGAAAAACAGCCACAAGTTGATAAGAGTTCATGATATTTACATAGGTATATAATATTGGCCCCAAATATTAAATAAACCCACTCTGTAAAGATTATGACAGTGATTATTTTTGCTTGGATGCATTATATATATTTTTATGTTTGTTTCAGTTTTGTTTTAGCACTGCTTTTTCAGCAACATTTGGAGCCACCAAATTCTATCCTGATGAAAAACATTTTAATTCGCCTCTTAAATCAAACTGAATTCCTTTTCTATCTTAAGATTTACAAATAGTAAGAAAGTTCCCATTATAAGGTTCATAACCTAAAAGGTAAAACACGAAACAAAAAGCTGTTGGGGGGAAAAAACCCAAAGAAAACCAGTATTTCCATGCACACCACAGTTCCAATTTTTTCTGATCTACAAATAAGAGGCAACCTTTCCTTATTTAACTGTATAAAACCAGGATTGATATTCTACCCCTTGCCACAATGTTCTCCTTGGGAAACAGTTGAAGAGACCAGAATGCGCTACTTCTCACCAAAAGTCCCAAGATAGTGTGTTTGTGTGTGTGTGTGTGTGTGTGTGTGTGTGTGTGTGTGTGTGTGTGTGTGTGTGTGTGTGTGTGTAATATGAATATATCAGTGGTGGGTTTCAAGATTTTTCCCTACCGATTTGATGGGGGGGTCATGTGACCGAGTGGGGGTGGCCAACTCAATGTCACGATTGGGCAGCATCACCCTGTCAAGAGACACCCACCCAAACCATGCCCACAGAATCCACAGAAAAGTTTGGCCAAGTCTTCTAGCGTTCAACCTGGCTGCTTCTCGCCTCCTTCTCATCACGAGCCACGCTGAATGCTGCGGTAGAGAGAAGCCAAACTTTTCTGCCTCCCTTTGCAGCAGAGCTGCTCGGAAGGCAGTTCCTGTGGATGCTTGTCTCTTTATGGTCCCCCCTCTCCCGCATGTCGAAGTACCTTAAAGACAGGGTGGCAGCTGCCTTCCAAGAAGCTCTGCTGTGATGCTATCCTGGGCAGCAGGCTGTTCTCCTGGCTGGGTCCAGCAGCTGGCCGTGAGCAGCACCAGCAGGCAATAGTGTGTGTGTGCCATGGCCGGTGCAAAAAGGGTGACAATGGCAGCGATGGTCATGGGATTTGTCCCGTGACCATCGCTGCCATCCTGTTCTTTGTGTTGGCTGCACACGGACACACCATTGCCTGCTGGTGCCACTTGCAGCCACCCGCCAGACCCGGCTGGGAGAATGGCCGGCTGTGTCAGAGGATGCTGTAGCGGAGTTGCTCAGAAGAAAGTTGAAAATGACCAGTGGCTGCAGGAGGCTTCCTGCGAAAGGCATCTGAGCCTCGCCATGTCCCCCTACCACCAAGGTGCCTGGAACGGGAGGTAGGTGAGCAAGGCGGAGAGCTAATGGGCGGCAAGCAAGTAGTGGCTCCGGGGCAAGGCCTTGGAGAATGGTGCATCCCTGGTGCCCCCAACCCAAGACAAAGGAAAAGCATACGGCATGCTTACTTACCTTTGGCAAGCTGAGCAGAGCAGGCAAGGCGCGGGGGCGACTGGTGAGGCGAGTAGCTGGGATGCGTGGCAAAGCGAAGACAAGATATATAGGGCTGGGATGGGCGAGCATCAGGTGGGCGGGGTGAGCAAGTGTCAAGTGAACATCGAGTGGGTGGGCAGGGCGAGTGTTGAGCGGGTGGGACAAGCAAACGTCGAGCGGGGGGGAAAGCGAGCGGCAACCGGGCGACCAGTTTGGGTGCATGGCCAGTCAGCAGTCGCTACTGGTTTGGCGACTCAGGCCAAATTTCCACTACTGGTTCATGCGAACCAGTGCGAAGCGGCTGAATACCACCTCTGCCATATATTTGTGCAGATACATAAATTTATTTGCACAAACATACTATTTTCCATAGTAACTTAAGTCAATGGTTTTTTTCTAAAAGAAGATAAAACTATCTGAAAAGGAATCTTCTATACAACAAATAACATGTAAAAACCAAGATGATTATTTTGGATTTCCAAAGCTGTGTAATAATGATTTCTATAGAATAGAAATCAAACCTGGCTTATTTCTGTGGGAAATGCTGAATTATGTCCATGGAATTTCAATATTACACATTCATAATGAAGGACAAAAAGAAAAGCTCTGATCATATATTATTAATAATGTTCTCAAAATATTTTTCCTCTACAAGTTTGTTTTATGCTAGGAAGTAACAACAAATGTCAGTAAATATTTTCTAAACTATTTCTTCTCTCTCAGTTTCAATACACACTGTCCTCACACTGTCCTTGCCAGCTAGGAATAGGTGTGATTTATTTTTTCTAGAAATCAATTCCTGAAAAACAACAAAGGTGATCCAGGCAAGGTTATTTATCCCAAGTCTATGAAACCTAGGAGTTTGCATCTATTTGTGCTGCCTTACTAGCATAAACCTTTCACGGAGCCAATATGAACGGAAGAGCATGAAAAAATAATAACACAACTCTAGACTAGCCCAAGGCTGCATTCTTAAACCTTTCATTTTTATTAAGCTTACCAAAGAAACTGTCAATATTCACAAAAGCACTAACATGGATTAACCACATTTCCAGTTTTGTTGCCATTCCCAGTTCTTGCTAAAGTTGCTGTCATCAAGTGGTTTTACATTATCCAACATAAAACATTTTAAATGGAAAGCCCAAATTCTTAGGTAAGAAACTGGTGCTTAAATTTATCATCCATGAAACTTTAACAGACCTAAAGAAATAATACAATATATACTTATGGGCTTGTTGTTAAGTGTGTTTTGTCCCATTTTATGACCTTTCTTGCCACTGTTAAGTGAATCGCTCCAGTTTTTAATTAGTAACAGAGTTGTCAAGTGAATCTGCTTACCCCATTGACTTTGCTTGTCAGAAAGTTGCAAAAGGTGATTACATGACACTACAACCGTCATAGATATGAGTCAGTTGCTAAGGATCTGAATTTGGATCACATGACAATGGAAATGTTGCAACCGTCATAAGTGTGAAAATGGGTCTTAAGTTACTTTTTTCAGTGCCTTTGTAACTTTGATCACTAAACAAATTGATGTAAATCAAATGTTTCTTGAGGAAACATTTTCCACAAGAAAATCAACTTGATGCTTTAAATGGGTATTATGCATTTTTAACGGCAATACAGGATGTCTCTGTAATTTAAGTAGATATTAACCACAAAAAAAAAACATTCTGAAAACCCTCATCTTGTTTCGACTTCAGAAACTGAAAAAGTTGCATTCAACTGTCTTTAATACATGAATTGGGGGGGGGGGGGGAATAATTTAGTTCTTCTAAACCCAAGATAATTTTCTTGGATCATTCTTACTATTATCATTATAGTAACTTTCCCAGGAGAATATATTTACAATTCAATCCTATGTATATTTACCCAGGAATAAGTACTGTTGACTTAAATGAGTCTTATTTTGGAGAAAAAATATACCAGGTAGTCATCATTATGACATCTTCCTCCATCTGACGTTTTCCTCCAAAAATTATTTCAACTCTTATCCCTCCCTCCCTCCCAAAAACCCCTTAATTTTAGGAAGCAGACATGAGGCAAAGCCTTATTTTTATTTTCAAAAATGTCACATTAGCAGTGAGAAAATAAAAAATATTGAAAGGCTGCAGCCCAAAGTTTTGAGTTAAAAAAAAAAAAAAACCAGAAAGAAAAGGCACAAATAAAGTGGGGTGATAAGAAACATCCCAAAGGAGAAAGTAGGTGATGAAGAACCACCTCCCCATTTCATCATGGCAGCCATTTTATGAACAGGCAAGTCCCCACGGTAGCAATCTTTTAAAAAAAAAGAATTCTTAATATTCAAAATGCATCCATCAGTCCACAGACCAGTGGTGGGTTTCAATTTTTTTTTAGAACCTATTCTGTAGGTGTGGCCTGTTTTGTGGGAGTGGCTCAGAAGTCATGTGACCGTGTAGGCGTGGCCAATTTGAAAAATGTGCTGAAACTCACTTAACAACACTTTTGCTTAGTAACCAAAATTTTGGACTCAGTTGTGGTCATAAGTTCTCTCTTTTTCTTTCTTTCTTTCTCTTTCCTTCCTTCCTTTTGTCTCTCTCTCCCTTTATCTCTCTATCTTTCTTTCATCTTCCTCTCCCACTTTCTTTTTCTTTCTTTTTTCTTTCTCTTTCTCTTTCTGACTCTTTCTCTCTCTGTATGTGTCTGTTTGTCTCTCCAGGACGCCTGCCGCCACCAAAGGACCTTCCCGAAGTTGCTTTTCTGAGCACGGGGAAAATAGACAGTAATTTGTCCCTTCTGTCTCCCCGTTGCTCAGAAAAACAACTCCGGGAAGGTCCTTTGGTGGCGGCAGGCGTCCTAGAACCTGCCTGCTATCAAAGGACCTTCCCGAAGTTGCTTTTCTGAGCAACGGGGAGACAGAAGGGTCAAAATACCGTACGGTCAGGATGGGTATACAGGGCTGGGGGCGGAGCAGGCTTACTTCCGGATCCAGTGACCAACCCTTTCGTGAGAACCGGCGGGAACCGGCAGCAACCCACCCCTGCCACAGACTTATATGAGATTATAGCTATAAGTTATAATGGATGAATCAGTCACACACAATATAAATGGGAGACTATTTAGAAATCCAATGTACATCAATTTGAGTCACTTTATGAAAAAAGAGGAAAATATAAGGTTTAAAATGAACTAACTGTGGCAATAAGAAATGCAGATGTCATATCAGAGTTCATTTGCAGCTGATAAACAACTCTGGAACCTCTCCATTAGATGTATTTCTTTTAATTATGTAGAATAAATAAATACATATAAAATAGAAAAATATTAAATATCATAATATGCTGAAGAAAAAAAGCTAATCTAAACTAAATCCAAACTAAATATATACTTAATTAATCCAAAACTAAATATATACTTATAATTAATCCAAACTAAATATGTACTTAAAAGCACAATAAAATATTAAACTTTACTTTACTCAGTAAAGTTTTACTTTAACAGTAGCTCTCTAACTGCACCTAATATTTCAAGTGTTTTTCAATGCCTTGACTCTCCACAGAGCTAGGGAAGAAATTTAACAATGTTTGCTTAGTAATGGGAGTTTTGGACACCAATTCTAAATAATGAAAAAGCTCATTGTGAGAATAAACGTTTAATATTTCTGTTTAAATCTCTGGAAAACTAACAACAGGGTTTTAGGATGAAAACAAAGGTGGAAACAGTATGATTATGGTCTTAACTCACTCTTACCATACTGCAACTGGAAACTGGATTCCTCCAGGATCCCATATGCTAACTTTCTCTAACTTAATATATTGTATAATAACCCAGTTGGAAGTACAATTCCTAGAAATCTCAGTCTTGTTAAATTTGGAAAGCTGTAGTCCAAATACAACTGAACGATATCATGTTGGGGTAAAACGCTATGAGTTGTAAGAGTTTAAGGAGACCAATTCATTTTGACCTACAATACTGTGCAAAAGTTTCAGGCAGGTGTGAAAAAATGCTGTAAACAAAGAATGCTTGAAGAAATATAAATAATGATTGTTTATTTTTGTCAATTTTCAAAATGCAAAGGGAGCGAACAAAAGAAAAATCTAAATCAAATCAATATTTGGTGTTACTACCTTTTGCCTTCAAATCAGCATCCATTCTCATACACTTGCACAAAGTCAGGGATTTTGTAGGATTATAGTCAGATATATGATCAACCAATTATACCAAAAAGGTGCTAATGGTCATCAATGTCACACGTATGTTGAAACCCAGTCATGAACTGAAGCAGAAACAGCTGTGTAGGAGGCATAAAACTGGGTGAGGGACAGCCAAACTCTGCTACCAAGGTGAGGTTATGAAAGACAGTTTCATGTCATGGCAAGATTGAGCACAGCAACAAGACACAAGGTAGTTATGCTGCATCAACAAGGTCTCTACCAGACAAAGATTTCACTTTTTTCAATGACATTGTAACTTTGGTCACTATATCACAACAGTGCTTGGACCAAAAGACTGAGAGGAAACTGGGAGCCAATGGGAAAGGAGGAATATTAAAGAAATGTCCCTCAGTCTATGGACCAATCAGGCTGTGGCAATACCCATGCATAACCCCTCCCTTGATTCTATTGGAAAACAAAGTCTTTTATCAAAGACTGAAATATAAATCTCAGGGCATCTATGCAATAAACCTCAAGATGTTTATTCAATACAAGCCTTATTGATTTTTATAGTACATTTATCTTTCAACTTTACCTTGATGTTTCTAAAGTCTAACATAATAAAAAGCTGAAAACATAGCACTTATAGATTTGCAAATGTTTGTGAAATTTAAAATCCATTGTATAACTTAGTTTGCTATTTGCCTAGCCGCTTTTAAAAATATCAGTTGCTTCTCTGAATGTGTGTGACTGTCACACCCAGCACAGGTGTCTACAGAATTGTGAGCTAATACATTGTTTTGTAAAATGGAGGGTAATTTTCCTTCTTATCTTTCTTCTCCTCCTCTTCTTCAATTTGAATAAACTAGTATTTCAGTACGTAGCATTCCAATACTATTCATTCTTAAACAATTTTAGGAACGTTGCCTCAAGCAATTTAACACAGAAAAATGAAACCAAATACTTGATTAATTAAAAGCCTTATTTTCAAGGAAAGTTTCAAGCCCAAATCTCACCAAATGTATACATTTGACAGTTTTTATAGTGAATTACAGTTTTTCCAAAGAATTTATGTATAATGTGCAAACATGTTTAGCTTCATAATTTAAGAAAAACACCAAAATTGTTATAGTGATTTCCTTGTAATAGCAATAATAGTAGTAATACCTAGTTCTAAAGCTGCAACTAATTTCCTATTTATAAAAGAAATAATAAACTTGTGCATGTCACTGAATGGGAATATGCTTTGCTTTCCATGTATCTTCTGTTTGAACAATTAAGGTTAGAAAAACTATGATTCAATTCATAACTTTTCAATAAAAGATACAAAGAAAAAATTAGCTTTTGCCTGCTTTTTTTTCTTTTCACACTTTCACACTTAACATGAAGACAGATATTATAGCTCTTCTCAACAAATTAGTTAAAATAAATAACCCTGAGCTTAGCACAGTGCGTGAGCCTCTACTTTATATATTACTCCTACAAAACATATTTCCAAAAAGGTCTTATTTCTGAACAACAGTAAAGTGGATTAATTGAACAATGAATCAAATTACAAACCCAATAGTCACATTTCTGTGGCAGGTTTTGCACCTGCAAATTTTTTAAAAAAAAGGTAAAGTTTTCTGTACTTCTGATGTGAAGCAGTCCTAATAAACCATGGGCACAATCTGTTTATGCCAGGTGAAAATAATCCACGTACTGAAACTATATCTTTTTTTAATCATCAAACCCTACAGCTGAAAGTTGGAAAGCCTACAGCTGAAATGTGGAAATTACAAATCTGTAATTCCCATGCCTGACACTCATACTTTTTTATGATTATTACAAATGAAGATTCAGGTCAGATCACTAAAGAAATTCACACGCACACACACAAATATACAGTAAATGCTGCCATTGCTTGGACAGTTCCCAAAATATTTAACAAAACCAGCTAACTAGAACAGAAATAACTGGATTACAAACCTTGAGATTGAAATATTTATTGCATGGATGTTAATATAAACAGGAGAGCCAGTTTTGTGTAATATTTTGTGTAATATAGATTAGAAATCAGAAGACTGAATTCTAGTCCCGCCTTAACACAAAATTGCACAATTAGTTGGGTTATTTGGGGCCAACACTCTCTGTCAATCGTAGGAAGAAGATGGAAATGGCAAACCACTTCTGAAAATCTTCCCTCGGAAACTGCAGGAAGTCACTAGGACTCAACACCAATATGAAGGCACCAAAACAAACAAACAAACTCGCCACCATAATAGGATTTGCTTTTATGTACTTAGTATAAGATTGTGCATTACAACACGGATTATATCTGACGTTGATCACGGTGCCAAAAACAAAAGTTATCCATGTGATTATCTGTTACTACAGGTGAAGTCTGCAGTATTTCATGCTGTGGAATTCTGAGTTACAGACCAACCACATCTGAAGGTTTTTAAAGTGGGCAAAGCTGCTAAAAATAATCTATTGGAAAAGTTTCATGAGACAGCAATTAAAGGGCTCCTTTGGGTTAAATATTATTTTTTTAAAAAGAATCAGCATCATTTCAGCTTGTCATATTGCAAAAAATATTTTCTGTCAAAATGGGACATGCAGGATCTTGATTAAATTCACTAGACTATTTATGGCTCATAAAGATGCATTAAGTACATTTATTATTGTTTAGTTCAATTATAATTATAAATAATTAGTTAATAAGAAGCCAAAGACAATTTCTCTTTTATCACAAAAACATATATTCAAATCTATCTAGTTTTATATCCACATTTTGAAAACCCTTTGAATGTTCCCTTTCCTTTCCAGGGAGTGCATTTTTTGCCTTAACAGATTTGTGTTACCATGTTTCCCCAAAAATAAGACATGGTCTTATTTTCTTTTTACCTCCGAAATAAGCACTTGGCCTTATTTTTGGGGGAGGTCTTATTATTTTTGAGGTGCAGGAGGCAGCAAGCGTGGTCACTTCATGGCTGCTGCTGTGTTGCAATATCTTCAGGGAGGGCTTATTTTTGGGGGAGGGGTTCTTTTAGCGCATGTGCTCAAAAGTCCGATTGGGCTTATTATCCACAGAGGTCTTATTTTCAAGGAAACAGGGTATTTTTCCCAACATGTTGCAGAATATACTAAATAATTGTTGCATTTGGAAATGTTCTAATTATTATTATTACCATTGTTTGTTGCTGGCCAAATGCCTATGGAGGAAAAGTATTTGCACAGTAAGAATGAAAAAAGCCACCATAAACAATGAATGATATGCCTAACACAATAGACAATTTTTTCCAGAAAGATTGCCCAAAATGATAAATGACTCACAAATATAGTAAGAGAATTTCTTTCTCAGTAACTCCAGTTTTGTTTGTTTTTTAAACCTAGTAGCTTCATACCATGTTCCTTGCTTTCAGAATTCTAAAGTAGGGTAAATGTGCCTATTAATGTTATAAACTTTTATTTTTCTACTCACACCACTAAAAGTCAAGATCAGAAAAAAGCTGCTGTTTTCAACTTTAGCCAAATTCCATTCTGGGACAACAAAAGATAAAATCATTTTAAACATGAGATCTCTTCCAAGCATAATTGGTCCCCCTTGAAGAAAATACAATAGAAAAAGATACCATTTATTGCTTTAAAAAAGCTATCTTACTTTAAGCCACTTAGCAACTAAGAGTATCAGGGTAACCTCACCACCACTTTGCTTTAGACAGTTTTTTGGAAGCAGCCACAATGATATTTTGGTGGTTCTGTTGTATCTAAGCCAGCAGAAAGCTACCTCAGATGAAAAGCTTCAGAACAACACTTGCCTAACAGTTATATCAATCCGAGCCTGGAAATACTGATTAAATGGAATATCAATAACATATTTATTAATAATACCAAAGTCAATGGGGCAGGAATAGCTGTGAAGCCAGCTATTTGACGATACTGGTGAAAGTATCAGCAAATCGTATTAAGCTCTGTCTCAAGCCCCCAAATCTAGCTTTATCCATAAATAAAGAACCAAATCAAAAATGTTCAAGGTTCGAGGTTCATTTTATTTATATGCCGCCCTATTCCCAGCGGGACTCAGGGCGGCGCACAAACCCAAGGAGAGGGGAGGGAAAAACACAAAAACTACAAAAGTACAGGGCATTTAAAACAACCAACAGCCACACGATTCGAGAGGGGAAGGGAACTCATCGACCCCAGGCCTGCTGACACAGCCAGGTTTTAATGGCTTTTCGGAAGGCCTGGAGAGAGGTGAGGGTCCGAATCTCTGCGGGGAGCTCGTTCCAAAGGGTACTCATGAGATTAAAAAAGTGAAAAGTGTGAGGAAAGTTGAAAAAGAGCCCAATGGGGGAAACTGGAATTTGATGACCAGATGATTGTTGAAATTGGGGTGGGACGATGGGGTGGAATTAAAAATCAAATGGAGATGGTAACAACAATGGGTTAAAGCAGGGGTTCTGAATCACTGAAGAACAACCTTGCCCGCTGCACCACTTATTGTGGTTGTACTTATACACCTGATTTAAAATTGCAGTGCAGCATAATAAAGCCAGCTGAAGGCTTTACGGATAGTCTTCAACTTACAACAGCTTGCTCAGCGACCATTCAAAGTTACAATGGCACTGAAAAAAGTGATTTATGACCATTTTTCACAGTTATGACATTTCTAGCATCCTATGATCATGTGATCAAAATTCAGAAACTTGGCAACTGGTTCACATTGTTCATATAAACCTTTCTGTGTCCCAAGGTCACATGATCCCATTTTGCAAACTTTTGACAAGTTTGTCAAGTTTGTTAAGGGAAGCCAGCTTCACTTAACAACCGGGTTATTAATTTATCAACTGCAGTGATTCACTTAACAACTGAGGCAAGATTAGTCACAAAATGGGGCAAGATTCACTTAACAAATGTCTCACTTAAAAACAGAAAGTTTGGGCTCAATTGTGGTTGTAAGTCAAAGAATACCTGTATTCATTTATACAAGATGAATGAGACATTGTTCTACTATTCAACTACTCTTATGTTTAATAAATGTTTCCTAATATTCAAGTGGAACCTTCCTGTAATTTAAGACTCTTACATGTGTCTGAGATTTTGGATGTTTGAGAACAGGGCAGGTCTTCTTCGGGTTTTTGAAGAGGACTATCACCTCCTTTAATCCTCATTCTCAAGGCAAAAGCTACTTGTTCTCTCTTCACAGGACTTTATTTCTGAACATCCCTATCATTCTTTGTACCTGTTCAGTTTATCTTAATCTTTCTTTAAATGTTATGTCAAAAATGGGACAAATTACTCAAGAACGGGGTCTGACAAATGCTGAAGAGAGTAAAAAGATAAATTTCACTGATCTGGAAACTCTATTTATACTGATGAAGTTGAAAATTGTCTGTGTGTGTGTGTGTGTGTGTGTGTGTGTGTGTGTTTTGTAGCCCTAGATCTTTATATGAATTCATATGAAGCACTTCTACATATGATGTACCATATCAAGTTGTTGTCGAGTTTTAGCAACCAGATTTTCTCCATGTCAATGTATACCTAAACTGGTCTTTCAGGTCTTCCAATGGAGCACCCAGTTCTACAGAACTAATGGTAATATAAAATTAAAAAGTGGATTATATTAAGAATATACATGGAGCAACACACAATTGGTCCTGAAATCTTTGTTCAGTAACCAAACTTTTTGTACTTTCCATTAGCTGTGGAAAGAACTTAACAAAGCATAATTCTGTAAAGCCAACTCTGACGTAATGTACATGCAAATGTTTCCAGCAATCAATCTAAGAATCACAAGTAGTGGTACTTTAAAAAAAAGTCAGATGTAATGTAATGAAAATCTAAAAAGATTAATAAAATTACAGAGAAATTTTGCTTCCGCACTTCACTCTCTCCCCCACCCTGTTAGCATTTTGTTTCACCCTCCTGAGAACACCAATCTCAAATTCCACAGGGTTTCTGTATTCACTGTGATTATACACACCCCAGTGCATGCACACAGATATACACATTCAGAGAATGGGCTCCACTAATATATAGCTGGGCCTGATGCTGCAGCAGTTTATAAACACATGCTTGGAGTCACAACAATTATTTTCATGGCCTTTTTAAAATAATTTCTCAGGAATGTGTTATCTGAAAATACATAAAATGTTTCTGTATTCATAAACTTTAAGGAGAATGTATAATTTAGCAAAAACAAACAAAAATGATTTACCAGAATACTCATCAAACACATAAACCCCTATAGAAAGAAAAATCCCAACTGAATTTTCTAATATCCAGAGGTGAGTGTAGAATCTGAAAATTTCATCAGAATTATGAAATGTTTGTCACAAGATCACAATTCATACTCCACCCCTTCCATACTTGCATGCAATGTCATGATATATGTTTCATCATTTCCAACCCACTTATAAGAGCAAAATGCATAGAAACACTTATCCAAGTGCCTATGCAGGTAGATAGCTTTTGCTCTCAAAAACCTTATAAAAGGTAAGTGGTTTGTGCATATCTTAACGAATTACACTGAAATCTCAATATTATCAGACTTCAATCCATCATGTGGATTCTGCAAGCAGCCTACCAAAGTTAGGCAGCAATTTATATCATTTGCATCATGCAAATGGTACAAATTGACAGATTACATTTGCATCAGTGAATAATGATATCATCACACAAATAACATAAATTGAACACTGATTTTATTTACTGGTTTACTTAAATTATGGAGATGGCTGCCAGTCTCATAACAGTGACTATGGGCTGTGTTCAGGGTTTCAAACAATAGCTACAACTAATTGTTCATGACACCCAAGGTAAACAAATGCATCCTTATTCAGAAGACCCCACCAGCAACACAACTTACCTACCTCCTGGCCCAAATGCCTAGGGAAACAGCCAAGTCTCCGAAGCCTTGCAAAATTAAAGTTTCACCATAGTAACAACAGGTTAGCCATTTGATGCATTTCCTTACTTACCAAAGCTGTACTAAAAAAAACTAACTACAGGCAGAATCGTTGGGGAGGCCTATGTTCAATAGTAGTTGGGATAGCAGTACGTAGACTTTTTTATTTTTTATTTCCTGATTAGCATTAAATCTGGAAGGGCCATGCAATTCTGATTCCCTGTTACAGTCAGCAGTTGGGATGGAGTGACATGCCATACAGTCAAATATGCCACTGTCAACCACTTCTTCTAACCAGATTTATCACATACTGATTACCAAGGGAAAAACAAGCCCTGTTTGAGGACTCCTAGGGTGGAATTAATGTTTGGCTTTTTCCCTGGGGAAAAAAGAGGTTTTATCTATGGCACTCAGTGCCTTTTTATTTTCAGTGATTTGGAAGAAGGAAACATGGCTTTGTAGTGTGTGTAATTCACATATTGCATCCATTCTTGGAGCCTGGGATTACAATTTGCTTCTGAGAAACAAAATGGGAATTTTTTACTACTTCTGATAGCCTCCCCCTGAATTCCAAGCATGTCCACGAAAGCTTCAAGAGGGATTTTCTCTAGGAATCACAGTTGTTGGTTAATATAAATGTAAGAATCAGATACTGTGTGTGGACTTTTCAAAAGTGTCTGGCTGACCAATCAGGAAACAGTCCTCTGGACCAGTAAACTTCTGATTTGACCCCACATATGTTCTTATATGGAAATAATTGCCTTCCTTCAAATATTCAGATTACAAACTATTTTCCTGGGTAGGTTCTTGTCATAAAGTATTTTATTTTGGAAAGCAGAATCATGTAATGGAAAACATGATTTCTGTTCCTTAATTAATGAAGAACTGTGTACATATTAACACTGCCTCAATATGGTTGGGGAAAAAAGTACACAGTTATTGCCATTTATTTTTATAAATGACTTGGAGTAACATTCAGTAAGCCAGTGTTTTTCAACCACTGTGCCGCGGCACACTAGTGTGCCGTGACATAGTGTAAGGTGTGCCGTGGGAAAAACACTTTATATATAGTCAATATAGGCACAGAGTTAAATTTTTTTAACATTTTCTAATGGTGGTGTGCCTCGTGATTTTTTTCATGAAAAAAGTGTGCCTTTGCACAAAGGTTGAAAAACACTGCAGTAAGCAACGCTACATTTTCAAAGTATAGCAAAAAAGCAAGGGTTATTTTATGCAATAGAAATCTCTCTCTCTCTCTCTCTCTCTCTCTCTCTCTCTCTCTCTCTCTCTTCAAATCCCTCAAATCTATATACGTTTCTCCCTTACAAAGCTACACACACACAAGCAAATATGTGCTACTTGATTTTAAATAAATAAATAAATAATGCTCTTTTTAATCATCAGGAATGCAGGTTAAAATACAGTAAAATCACTATTTAGACTGAACTCTAAAATCAGTGAGATTTAATAAGCTTATAAGTAGTCTCAAGACTGTGGTTTTAATAAGTAAACATAATTAGTTACAATTATCCCAAGCCCATCTCTATCAGCATTTAAATTAGATGAGGGGTTTCTCTGGTTCATCTAATTTGATTCTGAATATGCATAATAAAATATATTCATCAAGTACATGAAGAATGATTGTCTTTGGGAATAAGTCACTCTGAACTTTGATCATGCAAAATATGGATTGTATGTACAGATATGTGATTCAATCCCCTTTTTTCATCTGAACAACATTTCAATTAATAGGTGAACACTGTAGGAGGTAGGGCTCCTATTATATTTTGCCAATATAATCATTTCAGCAAACACAGCTTTCTTACTTGTAATTTTTACAATAATTCTGTGGCAATTGATGAAGAATAGTATCTATCCAAGGTAACAAGTTATAATGGAGGTGTCTTGAGATGGCATGTTGCCAGCATTTTTAAACTTAATTAGAACATAAAAGTTAGTAGAAAGATGCCACTGAAAATTTCCATGGGAATAGTAAAAAACTGAGATTTAAGATTAAACAGAGACCTTGGCCAATAGCTACAAATCCTTTATAGAAGAGGGTTTAGCTGGTAGAAGTGCGTTAAGAGCTGTTCTATGTTAACACTTTATGAGCCAACCACACATTTTGCTTGCAGATTTTGAATTTTCTATTTTTTACTGGTTATGTAGAGGTTATTCTAATGTTCATACATTATTTTGTTTTCATGCTAAGAATGAAAATAATAACTTGGTATTATGGTTTATTCCACCCAAATAAGCCAGGATTCATATGTCATCAGTAAACCCACTTCATGGTTTATTTATTTATTTTGCCCAGATGTAAATTCTGCAATTTGTGTTATGCTTAGCTAGCCATATCCAGTTAGAAGCAGCAAACATCTCAGCACCAGAAATTATGTAAAAGGGATCGGTGATAGGCTTCAAGATCTGTTTTTGAGTTTTCAGGAATTTCTGGCTGGTTATTCAGCCAGAAATTCAGAATGATGAACTAAATCAGGAATGTGACATGTCACGTCCTTTAGCCTGACCAATCAGAGAGATGATCGTTATAATCCAAGTAGTGGTCCAACATTCCCATTACGTCTTTCTACGTTAGGTGCAATGCTAAGAATATTTATGCACCGATTTTGATAGTGCTTAATTTATCATGTTAAATGAACATACTATTAATACATATTTCAAGACACAGTACATGAAATGCTTTAAATTCAATTCCAAAAAGTTTTGGGACAACATGGGTGCTCTTGCCTGCAACTCTTTAAACCAACTGTGTCTTTTCTTAGCAGCTGCCAATTTGACAGGAATGGCAATTAAATATAAATGGCATCACTTAAAAAATCTTTCCACTGTGCATTTATTCAAATCCCAAGAGATCAAAGGACACAACAGTATCAAATGTCCAGTAATAACAGCTAACAAAACAGCTTCAAAAGTTTTCGTGAAATTGTTTATCCCTTTATTATTTCTTGACAATCTTCACAATAAAACCCCTAAGGTAAAACCAGTCAATAACAAAGTTAATATAAAAGTATAACTGCTTACATATAATAGTTCTGCCATAAACCTATCATAATCTAACATAACAATGTCTGAGCAAATAAACTCAGAATCTAAGGACTGCTCAATTGGCAATAAGTTTTCTATAAATAGGTTATGAACTGCATCTGACTATGATATAAAGGAGAAGCTAAATTGAGTGTTATCAGATAAATTTGATAAACCTGAATAGATACATCAGACAAGTCACTACACCATTTCAAATTGATTGGAAGGCAAAATGGAAATGCTGCATGAGCCCGAACTGTAAATGCCAAAATGCCAAAATCATACTCCAGAAGAGTTCATCTAAGTTAGAAAGACATCATCTAAAATACAGTTCTCACAATTTGCACCTAGAAAATAATGTGATTGATAATTTCAATCATTGAACAATTCAAAAACAACTGAGGGTCAATGGAATATACAGGTTAATATGAGTTAGTATCAGGTGCTACACAAGAACTGTAAAAACTCAGGTTCAAGTCCATTAGCCATGGAAAATCACTGGATGCAATTGGAGATTCCTATGAAAGGAGATTCCTACATAAGCCATCTTAACCTCCTAGAGAAAAAGTTAGATATAAACCATTATTATCATTACCACTATCATCTTCATCAAAATGACACTATTTCCATGGCCAGGATACTATTTAAAAAGGCCAGGATACTATTTAAAAAGGTTGTAAGAGGGAGTCCTGATAACAAAACATATATTTCGGTATTTCGTAGAAAACCAAGGAGTCTACGAAATACCATGCAAAATCTGCCCTGCAACATACATAGGACAAACGAACAGGAGAATAAATGCACGCATCGCAGAACATAAGAATGCACCTTTTCCAGCACCTTAAAGCTACAGGACATGAAATTAATTTTGAAGGAACCAAATTAATCTCCAAAACTGAACACTTCAACAAGAGAATAATTATGGAAGCTATCAAAATAGAGAAACACCCCCACAACATGAATAAACGTGATGATGCCTCCCGCCTGCCAGACATCTGGAAACTAGTCCTGGTCAACAAACGAGCCCCACCCACCACCCAGGCCTTTACAACACAAAACAACAACGGACACACAGCCAGCATCAATCAGCACCAATCTACCAATCATGATACAGCCACACAGCCAATCAATCCACTTACTGAAACAAAAAAAGACACAAATTCTCAATGGAATATGAATGTATTTCAAGCTTTATTATTTAGAGCCAGTTTCTGTTTTTTTTTCCAAGATTCTCTGCCTATCACTAATTAATGGAGAAAAACCAGCTCATTTATTGAACAATCAGACTTACAGTGTGTAAAAAGTAGCATATTTACCAGTGACAAAATGCTTTGTTTTCATTCTTTTCCTTTCTTTTTTATTCTCTGCTCAAATATTCAGTGTTAAGAGTTATAAACCCAAGACAACAGCAATTGTAACATACAAATATCAACAAGGCATCTTAGCCATTTGTCCTGCTTCTCTGTTACTAGAGAAATGGAGGTAGCTACATTGTCAATTTGTAACTAAAAAAGCTGCAGCTAATTTTAAATTGTACTGCATCACAATTACTTATCATTACATCTATCCCACTTCATTCCTGAAAGTTTCTAGGTCGGAATGTTTTTGGCATTTTAAGCAATACCATTTTTCCCCAGGTAACTAGACAGAAAAAGCTTTTATAAAGGTGGCAGAAATTAAACCATAAACAACCAACACAAACACAGAGAGAGGCAGATCACTTACTGGTCTATTAACTTTCCTCAATTTATTTGCAAGACTGAAGTACAAAATGGCCTCCTTAGGTATTTCCAAGCTTTGGAAAGTATTTGTATAGAACGCTAGCTGAGTTCTCTATTAGCAAACATTTATGAATAAAAGTCAATTTTTATTAAAGCAGGTTTTTGATGTGTGAAAAAATTTGGGATGCTGAAGTTGGGGAAATGACTGAAGCTATTATTTTTATGGGCTCATTTTAAGTGTACAATCAATTGAGCTGGGAATTTAATTATCTGGTAGATGTTACTGTTCCTTTAGCCACCTTGAGTAAGAACGTTGGTCTTACCTGAATGTGTCTTTTCAGGGGAAGAGAGGGAGTGGTCACGTGTGGATATTCTCAAAGCCTGATTGGTTCTTAAATGTTCCTTCCTGCCTTTCTAGCCCAGTTTCCTCGAAGACGAACAACGGAACTGCAACAGAAACAAACAAACCCCCCGCGAGGAACGCCCGACCCTCCCCTTGGCCCAACTCAAAGAAGCGCGGGTCATGACCACTCCCTCTCTTCCACTGAAAAAAGAACGTTGGTCTTACCTGAACGTGTATTTTCAGGGGAAGAGAGGGCGCGGTCACGACCAGCCCTGTTTAGATTATTGGGGCCAAGGGGAGGGTCGGGTGGTTCCCGGGGTGTTTTGTTGTTGGTTTTTTGTTTCAGTTCTGTTATTCACCTTCAAGGAAACTGGACAAGAATGGAAGGCAGGAGTATTTAAGAAGTTTACTCTCAGTCTTTGGACCAATCAGGCTTTGAGAATACCCACACGTGACCACTCCCTGTCTTCCCCTGAAAAGACACGTTCAGATAAGACCAGCATTCTTTCTAACCACTGCATCACCATGGCTCTTGGATTAAAAATGATTCAACTCAAAGCAAGAATATGTGGAGAATGTTCTGAAGGAGGAAATATCTTCTGGTCTAAAGAAGGGTTGGCAGCCTGATGCCTTTCAAATAATTTGCACTACAATTACCATACTCCTTTGCTATCTTAGATACACACTAACTTGAAAAGGATGGTATCAAATGGTCTATATTCAATTTAAAATATTGTTCATATTTTAGGGAATCAGAATGATCACTTCTAGTTTGTTTATCTACTTACAGAACAGGGAGGAACAAAGAAAAAGTAAATTTCTGCACCTCCTAGCAAGTTGTGAATACATAGTAGGCAAGAAACCTTCATTTACTGTGCAGTACAGCCACAACTGTCACCAAAAATATATACATATGGTGGTCTCTCTGCTTTCAGGAGGATCTTTACACCTTTTTACATGGCAGTCATTTGACTTCTGTATGAACTGCAAGTTGTCCTCTAACCCTGACTACAATTGAGCCCAAAATTTCTGTTGCTAAGTGTGATGTTTGCCAACAACATACTACCCCCATTTTTGCCCCATTTTATCACCTTGGTTGCCACAGTTGTTAAATGAATCACTGAACTTGTTAAGTTAGCCAGATGAATCTGGCTTTCCCATTTGACTTTGCTTATCAGAAGGTTGAAAAAGGTAATCACATGACCCCGGACACTGCAACCGTAATAAATATGAGTCAGTTGTCAAGTGTCTGAATTTTGATAACATCAGGGGTGTCAAACTCGATCCCGTTGCAGGCCCTGTTGGGATTTTGTTTGCCCTTGGGGGCCAGGTTGGGCATGGTCTGGTCATCGTGGCCGAATGGGTGGATATTGGTGGGCATGGGGCGGCAGGGGCCGGTCCCTCGCCATGTCTGGGACGGCCCACAGGCCTATCATGGACCAGATCTGGCCTGCAGGCCACATGTTTGACACTCCTGGATAACATGATGCCGCAATGGCTGTAAGTGTGAAAAATGGTCATAAGTCACTTTTTTATTGCCGTTGTACCTTCCAGTGGTCACTAATGAACTGCTGTACGTCGCAGATGACCTGTGTGTGGAAATGAAATCTGTTGTGTAAATTTTGTTTAACTCCTGATTATTTGTCTTAATGTCAAACTTCCAGGAATTCCCTAGCATTTCTGGATTTAGCTCGATTTAGGATGGTCACAGTTTTCCAGTTGAAAGTATTATTAGATCTTTCCATGGAAAGTATTGTGAAATTAAGGGAATTTCGTTGTGTCTACTGACTGCTACTTATTCATAGAAGCACTCTGCTAGTGTTTTGTCTGTCTATCCTACGTAGTGGCTGTGACAGTTCTGGTGGTGTATGTTATGGATGACTTTTTTCTTTCTAGGCTATTGTGTCTTTCAGTTTCCTTAAAATGATTTGGAGGGCTTTAATTGGTTTATGTGCTATGGTGATGCCCTGTGATTGTATTGGTCTGCTGGTTGTTTCCTAGATGTTTTTGGTTTTATGGCAATGTTATGCTTTTCACATCTTATGTTATTTATGCTGAAGTGGATTAAATGGTCAGCCACTTTTTGACCATTTTATGGTAAAAAAAAAAAAAGAAGCGGGGTGCGCGGTGGCTTAGCGGTTAAAGATGCCGAGTTTGTCAGCTAGAAACTGACAGCCCGGGTTTGAGACCTGAAAACTCCTCTTCTGTGAGGTGGGCTTGTTACTCTTGCAGTGGAGCATTTGGTTTAGTGTGTGTAGTTTTTCTAGACTTCTGTCTAATTTCTGATTTGCGGCCATTTCTGCTGCTGCTGAGAATACCCAGAAAGGGTAGTATGTTGTTGTTTTCTTCTGCCTTTGTGAATCTTCTTCTCTTGAAGATGTTGGTTGTTTCAGGCATCTTCTCTAGTTGTTCCTTGTTTATGAAAAAAGTGTCATCCACACACTGGATCTGTATTTGGGCTGCACGGGTGGGAATACTATCGTTTCTAGACATGGCATTGCACACTCTGCTATAAATCCTGAGAGTGGTAATCCCATAGGTATTAAACCAAAGTTTCAACTGGTAAACTGTGAGTTTACCAGCCGGGGGGCTGTTGAAGTATCCAGCCCCACGGTAACTATGAATGTTGTTGTATTTTAAATTGTTGTTTGTCTTATTTATTCCCTTTCCCCTGTTTATTGTAAGCCGCCCGGAGTCCTCCGGGAGTGGGCGGCATACAAGACTAATAAACATAAACATAAACAGTTGCTTGATTTCAAGATGGTCGGAATATAAATTTAATAAAGACATCCAGAAATGCTGGGGTATTCCCAAGAAACATGGCACTCACAAAAATCAAAAGGCACATAGAGATGAACATTTATATACCATTCAAAAGAGACAATCAAAAAGCTAAAAAGGAAACAAAAAGATCAGAATGTCTCCAAACACCCAGGTAAGCAGGGATGAACACCAGAATTAACAGCAGACAAACAATGAAGCAGTATAACCTAATCAATATCCTAATCAAGGGACTACTAAATCAGTCAAACAATCAACAATAAAGACCCAAATCAAGTGACTGCTAAAGCAGACAACAAAAACAAAGAGAAAATCCCATTCCTTTCTAGCACTGAAAACGTTATCTAGTCTGATAATGAAACGTCTTCAAGCAAATAACCAGACTCAGAGACCACCAAGTTCTCCACATTAGGAAAAGTCTTCAGCTGGTACAAGAAATTAGGGAAGCATACAAAGGAGAGATTGAAATACTAGAAGATTCAGTACATTTGTTCTTGTGCCACAACTAAGAAACCAAAACTTCAAGATACCCTAATTCACAGGGTTTCAAAGTTTTTTCAGGCTCCAGAACCTGTTTTGTTTTATTTTTATATTCCAGAATCCTTGATCAAGAGGTAAAATTACAGAGGCAGAAAATAGGCAACAAAATGAAATTTGTGTTTGTTGTGCTTTATTTAACCAATTTATAAATAAAAGTTAGGTAAGGAGGTATTTGTTGATGATATTAAATAATGTCCATTCACAAAAATGGATTCCCCCTGAAAATTTATCCACTTATTGCAAGTATAACAAGTAAATATAAATGTAAGTTTAATGTAAATGCAAAATTGATGTTTTCAGGGTTTTTAAAAATTAAAAACTTCAATGTCACAATTACTTGGGAGGTTAATGTTTAACCAAGCAAATCAATGTTTAATGGGTGGAATATTTCCTTAGGAAAATTTCTATGAAGGCTGCTGGCTATCTTTGAGTGAACTTTTTTCCACCCCCTCACAGTTTCTCACAGAACCCTATAAAATTAGAAAACTACAAAATTCTCATAGAATGCTTAGGTGTTTGAAAAATCCTCCCACAGCTGACTATACTGTAAAATGGTTGATTCTTGGAACTGAGCAGGACAGAAGCAAGTTTAGATTTAATGGCTTCACATTCTGATGAGAATATAAATGTTACAGGCCTGATTAAAGTGACCATAATGCCATTCAGTTTTGCATCCATGCTAATGGAATTTTCAATCAGTATCTGACACATATCTGGCACATGTGCGATGAGAAAAAAAAAGGAAACTTTTAAAAAGGAGGGGACTCTAGTGACAAAAGAGACTGAATATGAAGAGTGAAATCTTCAGAATACCCAAACAATGTATTTGTTACACAATGCAGGAAAGACCCAGGAAGAGGCCAACAGAACGCTGTAGTAGTGTCTAGAAAAAACAACTGTACACAAGTGGAATGCCTCTCCTGATGAGAACAAAAAGGAGTGTGCACTTTTAACTCAAGTGTGAAATTGTTGACTACCTAGCAAAAATAGATAAGTTGTCTCTAGGATCACATGCTAGAGATAGAAGAGTAGCTAACTTGATACACCCTTTAAAAAAGAATGAAGGGAAAGTCCTGCAAATGAGTATCAATAGGCGTATGAATGAAGATGACTCTTTCAGCAATTGTAGACTGGGATTTCCAAAATAGTCTTTGCCCAAATCCCTGATCTTTTGGGGAAAGTTAATAATAATAATAGGAATAGAAATAGGAGTAGTAAACAAAGCTGCATTTTTATGGAGTGTTTACCTCTTCTAAATGATCTTAATTTAGAGGAGGCAATGAACTGGCTAGTTTTTCAAACGACGCCAAATGATTCAGACTGATGAAGACCAAACTAACTGTGATAATTTCCAGAAGTATGACATTAAATCATGTGAATAATGAGCCAGGGACACAAAATACAGTTCAGTTTAAACAAATACAAAAGGATGCACACTAAGGGGGGTGGGGAACTTCTTAACCTATACATACACTGTTAAAAACTCCATTTTAGAAATATTTAATAGTATTATTAAGTATAATTACAATACTTAATAGTATTAAGTATACTTATAATTGATAGTATTGTAAGTAAGTATAATGAGTATTATTAAAACACTATATAAATAGTAACATCTCAGAATGGTTTTAAGCATTTCAAGTCCCATAATCTCCAGTAATTCAGCACATTTGGAAGCCACTAGGTGAAATGCTTTGGGCAAAGAAGAGGCTGCTGAAAGCAGCTGAACTAACATTTTGAAGTGAAAACATCTTGAATAGATCTCGGCATGGAGAATTGATGATGAAATGGCGTCTGCCTTTTCTAAAAAAAATTTTTTATGGTGTAATATATTGAGTTTTGCAAATTATACATATACACAAGGGATGCAAAAAAGGTGAAAATTATCTTCTTGGATCAGATCAGATAGCGATCTAGTCTAACATTTAGTGTCTCACTTGGGACAAACCAGGTCCTCCCAGGGAAATTAAGAAATGGCAGAGTGGAAAAATGACCCATGTGGATTGCCTCTACCATTGTTTAAGTATAAGTGATCAATGCATTTATCCACCATGGTGTTTTTTTTATAATGACAGATCTGGCATACATCTTTTGGAAACCGGAACAAATTTGACTTCACATCCTCACTTCTCTTCCATCTACTGGAAGGCAGAATTGGAAATACCCACTTCCATTTTTTTACTGAGTCTCCTCTCTCGATATGTGAAACAGGAATAGAAGTCAGAGGGAAATGGTGAGCTTGAGATTTGCTGTGGCTGTTTCATGAACCGCCTAGTCCTTGGTGGTGGATTTATGGCGAGAACAGCGAAGGCATGCTGTTCTAACAAAACAACATCACCTGCATGCTCTGTATGCCTGCAGCAGTGCAGTATTTTAAAAATAATCTGCACTGAATTTAAGTGTTTTCATCTTGAAGACATTCGTTCCTAATTATTTTTACGCCAGTGAATCAGGTGGTAATTAGATTTGCATATGCTGTTTAGACATTGTTATTGATAGGTATCTTCTTTCTGCAAGTCCCATTGAGGAGAATTTCTTTGGGGGGGCTTATAGGAATTCAGCTGTATGTTTCCTATGGCTTTTCACCTCCCCCCCAACATGTATGTACAGGAGCTCCAGCCATGGCTGATTAGCATCAATCCCTTGCTGACATCTTAATTAATGGTTATGCTAATGTATTTATGAGAAAAGAGACATGCATATTTGCAAATTGCTAGGGAAAAATGAGGTAACTGGAAGACTGGATTGAAACTAGATCTTGTTTCTAGATGAATTTTAATACCTTGAGTTAATGTCACTGTGTATAATGCATAATTTATATTATCACTGAAAAGGATGTTAGGGGGAGGTGTCTTCAAACCAGATTAAGAAAAGGCAGTTAATGTTATCAATTGCCTTCAGAAAATGTTTAAACTTATATTGCTGTGAAAAATTAACCAATTGTATAATAAAATATTTCATTTCTTTTTTTAATGGGGATGTTTAGAAGAATTGGTAACATGAAAAGCACCCAAAATACCAATGAATAGCTTAACCATTTAGGATTTAGGATTACAGTGCCTACATTCCTCAGTAACAAAAAACATTTTTACTAGTCATTAAAATATGTTTGATAATGAACGGCTTCATTAATAACCTTTGGCTGTATGTATGTATGTATGTATGTGTGTGTGTTTAAAAACAATCAGTAATTTTCTGTAAATTATCACAATATACTTGATTTAAAAAATATTCCCTAATGTTAACAGTTTTAATTTAATATAAATGTGTTTGATTTTAGGGGTTTACAGCTGCTGTTCCCCATTGGTATTTTTCGTGATTCAGAGGGCAGAAACTTCTGCACAAAACCTTATTTGGACAAAATAATATGGAAGGTAGTTTGGATTTTGCAAGTTATCATACACTGATTCTATACACAATGATTTCTTCTCAGCTAAATTATAAAAATGTATGTATATTAGAAATATGTACATGCATATGTGCGAGGTTATTGAACATACAGGTGAGTCCTTGACATCTATGCAGACTACTTACACCCACTTTCAAAGTTACGATGGCTTCACTCCAGTCATTGATTGCATTTTGTGCACTTGACAATCAGCTCATCTTTATGGCCATTTGCAATGTCCTACTGTCACATGAATGTGATTTAAAACATTTTAGCTGATTTATAGCATTTACTTCCAGGTTCGGTAAAATTAATTGGGGAAAACATGTTTGCTTTAACGACCACAGCAAATTTTTGGGGGGGAAATTGGTTCTGGTCACACCATATCTCAACTTAACCACCACAATGACTTCACAGCCATAATTCCAGGCTTCATTATGGTCTTATGTTGAGGACTGCCTGTAACAAATTATACAATTTTTAAAAAAAGCAAATGGTGCTGTGCACTATGAAAAATCATGCCAAAAGAAGTTTAATCCTTGAAAAAAGTAACTCAATTCATTATGCTTTTCCAATTATATACATTGATAAATATGTATAAACCTGTTAAGGATGTTTTGAAGAAATGACTCCCAAGTCCAGTTCTTGGGAAAATGACTGCAATATAAATCATCATGTTCAAGTAGTTCAGGAGTGTGGGAGGCCTCCAGGTATAATGCAAATTTCCTTTGCACTCTCCAGGAGCTTGCGTGACCTAACTAATTTTCCTCTGGGCATGCTGGTCAGCTGCTTGGTGGGCTGCCAGAGAGAGCTGTTGTAGTGAGGGAGGAAACATGGGGATGATACTTGCATGACAGCAGTGTCAAAGAGTCTGATCCTGTGAGGGTCACCTGACTATTACCACATGCAGCCCTTCAAGGCCAAAAAAGTTACAAGCTGTGAAGTAACCAAAGAAGCAAAATCAGCAGTGACCTCTGACTTCAACATTTATTCCTCCAGCGTCCTGTGGTTCTTCAAATACAATCTTTCTTCTCACCCCTCCCCAAATTTTTAAGAGATGGGAAAGAGGCTGTAGGCCCGGTGAAGCCTGAAAGCAAAATATTATATTGGCAATATGCCATTAACAACATCTTAATATTTTAAGTACTACTCATGTGATAAGACCTATTATCCATGAGTCTGATGATTTGCTTAGCTCTGTGGGATTTAAAAATGATGTAAGACTGTGGGTGAAGCTGGGCTTTAGGGACCAGTTGGGATTGTTACTATTGTACCATTGTCTATGCTTAATAGCATCTTCCCTGCCTCAGTAACCGGATTCAGTTGCTCGGCTGTCTGTGAAGATCCTGAGACTAGGAGTTGTGGAAGATTTCTTTTTGCCATCAGATGATGTTACGATTCATGGTCTCAATTGGAACAACGGATCCTTCCTAGTCATCCAGTATATTGATAATCACACTTTATGTGTGGTTTTTATCTCAGATCAATTAAGTTTGGTTTTTATTTCAGGACAATGCTGACTTGTTAGTGGAAGATATCATTCAATAACCAGTGGAACAAATTGCCTTCAGAAGTTGTAGGTGCTTCATCACTGAAGGTTTTTAAAAAGAGACTGGACAACCACTTGTCTCAAATGGTACACAGCAGTGATGGCTAACCTTTTTGTCCTCACGTGCAAAAATCGTATGCGCGTGCTCACACCCCACAATACAATGTGCCCTCCTGCATATGTATGTGCAAACCTGCCCCCCGGTATGGCCTACTTCGCCTCCTGCACCACACTGTGGGGGGGGGCGTTTTCACCCTCCCCAGGCTTAGGAAGCTTTCCTCAAGCCTCTGGGAGGGCGAAAACGGGCTCTGGAGCCTGACGCTGGAATCTATTCCTGTCCTGATGCCAAGAAAATTGCCTGTCTGACCTGTAAGAAGAAAAACGCTGCTGCTGGTCAAAGTCAGGAGCCCTGTAAGATGACCTACGGTAAGGATGAGCCCGAGACTCCGCCTTTTTAGCGTTCGATGGAAGGACCTTTTTCTTGTCCTTATTTTTGACCAGAATAGGGTCAAGGGCCTCCCCAAAGAGATTGGGGCCCTTGAAGGGGCAGTCGCCAGATTCCACTTGGCCTTGTGATCCATCTGCCAGTTACGAAGCCATAACAGGCTACGGGAAGTAACCAAGGTGGCCAAGGCACTGGACACGAACTTAACCGTGTCCAAAGTCGCATCAGCGGAGAATTGAGAGGCTGCAATAATTTTGGTAAGGTCCTGGAGGAGGCGCTCGTCCTGGATCGGGATGCGATCCTGGAGCTGGCGGAGCCACATGACCGTGGTGCAATTAAATTATGAAGCTGCCTCTGCGGACTTAATGGCCCAGGCAGTGACGTTGAAATTCTTCCTCAAGGTAAGCTCAGCGCGCTTATCCTCAGGTTTCAACTTGTCCGCTGCATCCCCGGACACCACCAGGGAAGAGACCAAAGCAGCAACGGGGGTATCAACTGTGGGCAATTGAATGGCCTGGGCAAAGGCCTGCTCTACATTGTAGAAACGATGGTCATTACTTCCAGGGTTGGAAAAATTGGAAGGTTGGGCCCACTGTTTGGTTAAGACCTCCATAAACAAAGGAGGGGGCCGGAATCTCCTCCTTGTTTGTGGACGTGTTAGAAAACATGGCCATGTCCGGATCCCTAGGCGGGGGCACCGTGGGATCCCCAGTCCCAATCTTGGTGGTTTTCCTGGCCTTGTTCGGGAGAGTCTTGAACATGGCTGGAAGAAAAAGGCACGAAGAGGAAGGAGGATCAGGGGGAGCGCATCCTCATCTTCCGAAAACCCCATATCCTAAAGATTCTCCTCCCCATGACAGAACCCTCACTAACCATGGAAGGAGAGGGAGCCCTATACTGGAGACGGCCTGCCCCTCCCTGAGACCTAGAGTGGGAATCCTGTCCCGCTGGGCAATGCCCCGTGAGATGGCTGCAGAAATAAGCCTTTTGATGTCTTCAGGGAGGTGTTCCAAATCCTCCATGTCCTCATAACGAGAACTATGGCCCTGACGTGACAGCTTGCGGGCTGAACAATGCTCTCTAGAGGTCCCCTCCAAAGGATCTGCAGAGCTACGCCTCACTAACCCTGGAGAGACTAAGGGGAGGGAGAGGGAGATCCCCTCTGCCTGGAATAGCTACATGATCTAGCAGGAGAGGCCGAGGGAGAAGATGGATTGAACCCCCTAGGAGAGGAATGAGCAGAGGTGGGCCTGATTGGCAACCTGGATCTGCTGGTAGATGTAGGCCCAGCTGTCTTGGCCTGCCTCTCCGCCCTGGCAAAGGACTTTTCCAGGGCCTTGTGCCTCTTGGCTTCCTCCCTCGTAGGGGCCCTAGAGGGGCATTGAGCCACTAGGGGCCTTGTTGGGGGGGTCCTGAAGTCTAGGCCCCTGCCCCAACCCTTCTTCCACTAGCAAAAGGGCCTCTGCCTGGCCCTGTGGGATTTCCGAGCCCTCTTCCATTGCGCCACTTACGTGTCCTGAAGCACGGGACGATGGGAACCAAACCTCTGTAGGCCCCACCGCAGCCTGGGCCTTGACTGGGCCTAGATGAGGAAGGGCGAGCAATCTGACCTAGGCCTTTCCGAAATGGCCACCTGGAAGGAGAAACAGGCCCCACACATGTGGCACTAAACAAAATGGCCACTGGAGCTTAAAAACCCGCTGGCGCTGAAGATCGGGACCGCAGCAAGCCCCGAAGTCACACCCGGCGTCCCAGCTCAAATATGGGCCTCGCAAATGCTTTGGGGGCGCCGTGGCACACAGGCACATACACATCCCCAAGCTGACCAGTCTCGCGGTGAAAAGACAGAGGCACGGGGGGCACAGCAGCCGCCTGAATCCAGCAGTGGCTCCGCAGGCTGCTCACGCGCGCCTCGAGGCGCTTTTAACGAATGCAGGACACCCCACAGGGCCCTCCCCGACCGCCCAAGGCAGAAACGACTGTCCCTTGGGCCGCAGCTGCAATTTAGAATTTGAGTAAATTTTAAGTGTCCAATTAATCCAATTAAATTCCAGGTTGATCAAGGAAAAATGAAAAAAAATCCTACCTAACAACAATCTCAAACAGTGCTTGGCCCAAGAGACTGAGAGAAAACTGGGCAAGAATGGAAGGCAGGAGTATTTAAGAAGTTTACTCTCAGTCTTTGGACCAATCAGGCTTTGAGAATACCCACACGTGACCACTCCCTCTTCCACTGGAAAATGCAGTATTGCAGGCCAATTCTGTCAACTGCGAGCAATTCAGCAGTTCAAGTCTCAAGAGCTCAAGGTTGACTCCACCTTCCATCCTTCTAGGGTTGGTAAAATGAGGACCAAGATTGTTGGGGGCAATATGCTGATTCTGTAAACTGTTTAGAGAGGACTGTGAAGCAGTATATATATATATATGTGCTATTACTATTTTAATTTGGATTTTTTTATTTTTTGTTTCTTTAGTTACAAATAGTTCTTACTGCCGCTGCTTGTTTATTTGGTGTATTATTTCAATTATATGTTTTTAAAAGTAAAATTGATTTTGCATTTTCTTATTTTTCTTATTGTTAGCCAAGAATTGCCTTTTAAAATAGTAAGGTATTAACACTCTGAATAAAAATATGCTTTTGAATTGTTACTCTCTTGTCCCCAAATATATTCATGTATTAATAAGTAATAACATACTAGTCTTCCCACATTTTCCATGGCCTACCAGTAATTCATAGAAGAAAGCTGCTAAGGCTTTTAAATTGTTTACAAAACCATGTATTTTAGTTAAAACAAATTAAAAGATGCTTACTCATTCAACCCAGTTTATGACTGTAGTTACCGATCTATTGCACAACTTGAAATGCAATCACACTATTATTAGAACACTGAGAAAGAACATTTGGAAACGCTAATTAATCTATTTGCCAGTCTCAACCTAGATGTTTTAACACAATAGGAGTAAATATGATTTCACCATATAGAATACTACAGGATAAATCCTTTAAAATCCTCCGTCACCCTTTTCAAGGAAGAAAGAGTTAAATGTCAGAATAAGTGTAGTTGCAGGGTGTTTTCTAATGCCACTTTGATCTAGGTGTAGTTAAACAAGTCTTGCACAAGAATAAACTCTGAATTCATAAAATGCCTGGAAATCAAAAGGAACAAAGAACTAAAGAAGCATTTCTTTTCCATAAGCCTTTATCTCAATACATCCAAAATACTAATAATACCACAGGCATGGCTTGTATGTATTATATTTCTAGATGAACCAAGGAAAAGTATAATTATAGGACAGCTATATCAAGAATTGCGATCTGACAAAAAGAATTTCCACAATGGAAATAGTAGCAATGTACATTATACCCCTACATGCAGCACACAGGCTTCTGAAACTGACTCTCTGAGTTCAGTATCACAAAATGTTCCCAAACATTCCAAATGCTTGAGGAATGAACATTAACAGAATGTCCATAGTACAGTTTCTATAAGTGAAAAGAATGCTGTATGCTTGGCTGGTTAGTGGAAAATTGCCAAAGTCCAACAGTCACACTTGTCTCTCCTGAAACCAAACATCTCTAGAATATCAGAGGTTAGCTAAAATGTGTAATAAGAGATGCACAGGTAGTATGTTAAGAACACAGGTCAAGGAAGTTAGCATGTATAGAAGGTCATCAGATATGAGCAGCATCAGGATAAGCTGACAAAATATTTTTTTGCAGAAAATGGAAATTTAGCTCCAGGAAGAGAATGCAAGAGAACCAGGCATCAAAAATATACACTCTGACAAACGTATTGTATCAAAAAGGAAGTGCTAATTGCTAATAATATCAATTATAGTTATTGATATAAACATCAGTTCAGCCTTACATCAATAATTACTTCTGGTTTCTTACAGTCCTCTTTTATTCTTTAGCAGAGATGCCATGAATTGAAAGCTAAAATTAGTCCTGTACCCTTACTGAAAGCATTATGATTTTGTCGCCTTTCAACCTAATAAAACCATGTTGAGAAATACCTTGTTTTTCCCAAAGAGTTGTTCACTATCTGATACCAAATGGTATCTTCTTTTTTGGAGATACTGTTACCATATATTTAAAATAAATGTAACATGAAACTTTAATTACAATTTTTTAAAAAAGTCAAATTATGAGACAAAATGACCACATTATTTTAGAAGTTTCAAGTTTCCTGTTTCTAGATATTCCCATGACTGGCTAAATATTTGCCTTTGTTTTCAACAATACTAACAAACCCAACTGCTAAAAATAGCTAAGTATTACAACTACATTTGCTGTATAGTCAGCACTACACTAGGAATACAAGAGTGTAAATTGTTCCAACTTTAAAATCCAAAGGATAAAATCATACCATTTTATTTAAGCACACAACAGAAAGGATTGTGAAAAGTATCATCCAGTAACTATTTAGAAATCCTACCGAGTTCCACAGTGACCCCAAAACTGTGGCTTCATAAGCTGCTTAGAATGCAAAATGAAGACAAGAAAATGCTTTCTGGTTTTGTTAACTGAAGGTTTCACATCACTAATGAGAAAGCTGTGCTCAATGTTAAATTCCATTCCCATGCATGGCTTTAAGTTCTAAATTATTCACTTGAAATTAACAAAACATGTTTTAATTTTCATGAGCCAACAGATTTATCAACATAAATGTGAAGTGGACTGACAAAGCATTATCTTATTGATACCAATGCAAATGAATAGGTTTGACAAATGTTTTCTTTTAAATCCAATTAATGCAACTCATAATAAAATATCTTGTAACTTTTTATACAGTAGAGAATTTATTACACACTACTAATTTGCAATCACATTATTCATATAATTGTAACCCAAAGAAGATCATCATAAGGAAGAAAGGAAGAGGTATAGAATTGCTTCTTCAAGGAAGATAGGCAAAAATTTGCCAGTAAGATGGGGACTTTCTCTCATGACCTCCCATGTTCTTGCTTTTCATTTTACTGAGTGCAATAAAACCTCAAAAGCTTCCCTTCTATCTTGAATAGGACAGTTTTTCATCTAGAGGGTGCATGCATGTTCAGAGGTGGGCGTCACATACTGTAACAACTGGTTCGCCCAGCACCGGTAATGCGAATGATCATGTCAAAATATGCATGCAGCATCAAAAAACACAACAATTCACTCACGCAAGCCTTCCACACATGCGTGCAGCATCAAAAACACAGTGATATAGGACAGAATTGCACCTCTGCCAGGTCGCAACTACCGATTCACCCAAACCGGTCCAAACCAGCAGCAGCCCACCCCTGTACATGATCCACAATTCTTATATTACAAATAAAATAAATAAAGCCCCTGAATTTATAAAGCTACAAACGTGTATTAAAACTCAAAACACATAATGGAAAGAGTTTATGTTGGAGGATAATATAAGAAAAAGATAATGCATTACCTCCCCATCCTATGTTAATAGACTCCTATTATCATATTTTAAAACTTCAAAGCTAAAATAATATCTGCTGCAAACATTTAAATCAAACAAAGAGATCTAAATCTTCCAGATGCTTTAGAGTAAGGGGGGGGGGGGCATTTGGGTGACTTTGGGCCAGTCAATCTCTCTATCAGCCCACCCATCTCCCAGAGTCATCATTGTGGGGAAAATAGGAAGAGAAAGCTGTGTTAGATATATTTGCTGCTTGCAATATTTGTAAAAATAATGAAGGTGGGATACAAATAAATCAATAAATAAACTCCTATTCAATCTTCCAATGGGTCCTGTCGATTAGACAGAGGCTGAGATGAGTTTACATCCATAACAAAGTTGCTGCATTAAAAGGGGGAGGAGGAAACTGAACTTGTGGAAAACACAGGCGAATCCCACGTGATGGAAGAAGGGAGGATGTTTACATTAAAACAAAGAGCCTACTCTGGATGCAACCAATTTTATACTGTTAACATCATTGGATAAAACAGACAAGATTAAACCTGCTTACAAGACATAATGTTCCCTGTATTATCTCACAACTAAGAAGCAATAAATCTACAAATTGCATAGAACAAAACATTACTGGTACAAACCTATTGGGTAATAAGTTATTTGGCAGCTTTTACACACATTTTCTCCTTTGTCCTTGCACTGAGCACATCTCAAAACACATGAATGTGTATCTTCTAATCCCTGGCATAAACAAGTCTAACTGTAATCCAAAAATGCAAGGATAAACTAGCTATAATAATATAATAAAAAAAAAAACCTGTCAGTGCTGATGCAGCAGTATGGATTGAGGAAAAGCATATAACAGAAAGCAACTGAAATGTCTTTACAATTGAAGTATTTGTACAAGTATTCTATTCAGATCTTAACTCCCAACGATTACCATGGCTGAAGGAGGAAGTAAGGTTCAGTGAACCATTAAGCAGATACTTGCTAAATGTCAAATACCTAATTAAACACTTACACAGCAACAAAAATACAGCAGTGGACTATATAAATATATATTCTCCCTGAAAAACTAGGCTAGCTGTAATGAGTAGAACAGCCTTCCATAGCTTGATCAACTTTCATTTATTTATATGTATTACAACTTTTAACATTTCCTGGCAGTTTTCTACGATGCTGATTGGGTTAATATAGGTGAGATATTAAAATAGTTTGCAAAGACTAATGCTGAAGTCATCAACTCAAGGAATTGAAACCTAGAGCATACCAACATTGGGGAAAATTTGAATAAAAGATAGGTGGAAATGGCAGAGAGGAATAAGAAACAAAGAAGTTTGCAGCTAGAACTCTTATTTTGAAACAAGCTCCAAAGTCCATTTTTTATAAGTAGTATGTCCTGTCCATGCCTAATATTTGCAGTAAAGCAAAACTGATATGCCAATGGAATAGCAAAGAAATCAATTCAGAATGAGAAATCCGAGCAGAAATCAGAATTTTGTTACAACTTGAATCCTAACAGCTTTAACGTAGCACTGAAAATGTATAAACATTTACAATATGTGCGATGTCTGCTTTGAAAAAGGAATGTTGCTGCAAGGTACAAATATTTATACTGAAGATGTCGGCTCAAATAAATGGCCCTTTCGGTTAGGTTTTACTATCCAGCCATTCATTTTCCAAATGCAGTCAAACATTTTCTTTCTATTAACATGGAAGATTGCAGTCCTCCAGCTATCACTGAAGAAAAGATTGCCAGTAATGACCTTAGCAGAAGTTTAGTTCCATCTCACCCAAATATATCCAATCTTACTGACATTGCAAGGCACAAATTCAGATGAAAGACAGGCTACATGTGAATCCATTTCTCACATCTTGGATAATTATACCACAAAGAATTAAAAATGCTGGTGTACACCTTGGTGGACACTCTAGCAATCCATCTCTAAATCAAATCTAAATAGCAGGCCACAGTGTTGAGGTAACTTCAGAGCTGTACAAAAGCGATAATGGTATGAATGCTCTCTCAGAGGCATTTGTAACTCTCCATTTTAATTCTTATTTTAGCACAGGTCCAAAGGAAAAAAAAATATTGAGTAATGTTCAGAATTTGAGAAGTTCACAATGACAAACAATACATTACGGTAGTGATTAATAGCTCCTCTAATGAATGCAAAAGATGAATGCTTTTCACAGTCTCACTTAAATTAAAGTGCACAAACACAGAAGCAAAAAAAGCACACTTGCCATTTAAAAATTGAACGTTGTCAAGCATTTTGATGCTACCAAAGAAGAATACTAGCATTAGATACTTTTCTTTTGACAAAATGCTCCAGTAGAAGCAGAAAATGTTTTCAAGTAGAGGAAGAATTCACAAATTAAAGGCACAGGTTTGGGCAAGAATGTTCTTTCCAGGTGTTATTTTGATGTCTAGTCTTGGAATTAAGGTTAATACTGCTCAACATCCATTCTCTTTCCTACAGAAGTCTTCACAAGGTTTTCAAATATGCAGTAAGAGATACATATAAACTTCAAATAGTAAGAAAAAAGTTACTTTAGTGAATAAGGCTCATTAAGCATATCATATAAGACTGAAAGAGCATGTGTATGTAGTAATTCTAAAAAAAATATTTTCACAGGGACATAACAGTAAAGGGATGGGTTTGGGGGCCTTTTTTGGGAAGTGGAGTTCTCTTGGGGAGGGGCTATTTATATTTCTAGATATATTAAGAATTCTGGAGACATAATGCACTTATATTCCCCTGTAAAAAGCAGAGTATAATGCTGTTCTGTAATTTAAATGTTTGTCTCCAACTGTCTTTGTTAACTTTCTTAAGGCTCACAATGATAAAGAGGTGTCACAGGGCTTAGAGAACAGGGCTCAACAATTTTTAGCAGCATTTTTCTGTATTTGTGAATAAATACTGAAAAGGACTTCACATGATTGTTAATACTGAATTTAATAAAGACAATACAAAGAAGCACACTTGATTATTATCTCACTTTTCCCCAAAGAGTTCTATATTGGTAATACAAAAATCCATCAAGTATAAAATTACATTACAGCTTGAGAATACAAAGACATTGGAATTCCATAATAAATCATGCACAGTAATATGATAAAGTTGACAAAACAACTGAATTCAGACAAAATATACAAATGCGGTATATTTATCGAAACCAGCTGTATTCAAGCCAGCTCAAAGTCGTCAGTTATTGATTGTAGCTATTCTAGAACTAGTTAGAATTATGATTTATATTAAGTGTGAAATTAGAGACCACTTCCAGATCACAAATAAGGCCAAGTAACGATTATCTGATAATAAAACTCAAACCATGGCTGGCATAATTCAAGTTCATGTTGCCTTTGCATTTAGTTCCATTCATCTGATTTTAATATCATTCTATCTTGCCAAGCTTTGGGATGTAATGAGCTGGAGTTTCTTGGTCTGAAAAAAAAATTACCCTGATATTTGAACAGCACCAAATACAAATATGACAAACTACATTTTATCTCCAAACTAGGAATGGAAATCAAATTATGAAATCCATCCATCCTGGACAGGACAAACTATTCTGTACAATGAACTGACACAAACCTACAAAGTATTTTCAATATAGATTTCTTAATTACATATTTAATGTTCAAGTATTCACTACATTATCTCACCTGATGAAGAATATGGAACAGGAAGTATTAGAAACAATGTTGGTACTTTGTATATTTCTAAATTACATTCCCGCTCTAAATATTCTAAGATATTTGACATTTTGCAACATTTGAAAGTACTTTTCTAATATTAAATACATGAAATATTTGCTTACTTAGAAATCCACTCATAATGCTGGAGTGAACTATCACTGATAATGTTGCTATCATTAAACTTTGCCTCTAAGAGATCTCTGAAGCATAAACTAATGTTAAGAGTATTTTACCAACCGTTCTAAAACAAAATATTTTCAAAGGGATTCTTTGTTCTCCAGTACTCCATACATTTCTGTGTTTTCTGCCTATTTAAATTTTTTCAAAGGTAGCAGCTTCTTGTGTCTCAATGGTTTCCATTGCCATCCCCAGTCTTTTACATATGTACTGTAATCATGTGATGATGCTTGCACAAATACTCAGATGAGCAGTTATTGCCATGATTAAAACAGTTGTCATGATATTTGAACCAATTCTTAGAGGACTAAAATAGACAGACGCTACTGTCCTTACATGGTAATAGAAGACAAGTGTCAATAAAATAACAAACAGATCTCAAACTGGCTTACTACTTTGAGGGAAATGGGATTACATGCCAACACAAGCTTGTGCCATTAACTGGCAGAGTTAACATAACGGTTAACAACAAAAGAGCTATTCACTCCTCAGTCTTCCATGGGACATCAAGTACTATATGCACGGAGAAGGGAAGATCGCATTAACTACCACTCACTCATCACAAAATCTCCAGAACGGTAAAATCTACAAACTTGAAATTTGGCACGTTATGTTCCTCTTGGCTTCTAGGTGCTCGCTAAGAAAGGATTTTTCGAAATGACCATCAGATCATCAGTATTCTTTATACAGCCTTATATTAACACATGTCGATACTAAGGAGATGTTCTACTCCCCCTCGCTAGACTGGGCGTGGGTGTGGCCAGCACGTGACTCACCAGGCCTGCGGACTTTACGTATCAATTTATCAAGCCCAATCACATAGTTTTGTAGTAAAGCGGACTTTACGTGTCAATTTATCAAGCCCAATCACATAGTTTTGTAGCAAAGCATGGGCATCCATCTTGTAATCTATATGGATAATCCAACTCAGAAAAAAGAGCCTATTTGCATACAGCAATGTGCATGAACACACACTAGGTTTCCTGATACTCATTCAATTGGAAGACATCAGAAATATATTCAAAAATCCTATGATCATTTGAACAGACCCCAAAGATTCACATCCATTCCTGATTCCATAAGTACTGTCAGAATACATATATGGAAGAGTCAGAAGTCAAACGGAAGTTAGAATACGGTTGTCAGGGTTCCAACTAATGCCATAATTAAAGGGCGTGAAACCAGTATTATTTATTATATAGCAGGTGTTTATATCTGAGAGTGAACAAGTAGTGAAAAACTATTTTTCCTCCTGAGGAACAAGAGTTCTGAATTTTCTTGCACTATTCCACTAACTGAAAAGTCCATCAAAGGATTGGCATTCTCATCTACCCAATGAAAACAGAACCACAAAAGGGCTAAAGGAAGCATTTTTGCATAATTGTTTTTGATCTGTAGTTTTAATTGTGTTGCACTGATCAGCAGCCTTCATAAATTTTACTGGCATCTGGACATCATGCTGCTGAGCTCTTTTTTTTTCTTTTTCTTTTTTTGTAAAAATGAGGCATTATTCACTGGCTGGATTTACACACTGCACTGTCACAATGCAGTTTGATTTAACTAAGCATTATGGTATCATCCAATATGACCAATGTGTCTATAGAAAATCTTATTTTACACCTGCTGAGTTTTTTGCGTATCTAAACATATACTAATATAGTACTACCATTAATAACAATAACAACAATAACAACAATAATAATAATAAACATGCCAGATATCATGGTTGTAGAGGGCCGAAGTGTACAGTTTATTGATATCGCTGTTCCTGGAGATGCCAGAGTCGAAGAAAAAGAACTAGAAAAAATAATGAAATATCGCGACCTAGCCATCGAAACTACACGGCTATGGATGAAGCATGTAACAGTGATACTCATTGTCATCGGGGCACTTGGCACCATGTCCAAGAATTTTACAAGATACATCCACAAATTGCAGCTTCCTGCAATAACACCAGTGGAACTGCAAAAAACTGCAGTACTAGGAACATATTATATTTTAAGAAGGTACTTGGTTGATACCTAGGACGCTGGCAGCACACCGTATCAACCATTAGCACCAGTCACTGGTTTTTGTAATGCATTTTTGAATGTTCAGTTGGCTGAGTTTCATGTTTAATGAATAAAGTATATAGTAGTAGTGGTGGTGGTGGTGGTGGTGGTGGTGGTGGTGGTGGCGGTGTAGTAAATTAAGATATGGGAAGCTGGTGTACTGTAACAGAAAACAACAAACTACAGAATCTCCTTCATTTCCAAAAATATGTTTGTGAACCAAACATTTGGTTTGTGTGGTCAAATGTTGCTCCAAAACAGGGAGAACCAGAGAAGCATCCTGCTATGGAACTTTTAAAATTCCAGAAAATGAGCTTTTTAAAACTATGTCCTATGATAACTATTGTATCAATGGACAAGTTGCACTAGCATATCATTCACAATGTTTTCCAAATTTTAAATGTGCCCACCAATCCTGAAATGATTAGAAAACCTGAAGCTTAATGCAATGAGCAAATGCAGCTACTTAGCAGTTTTAATATCAAGGCACCTATTATAGCAACTGCCTGGAAACCTAGATCTGGCCAACAGTAGCAGGTTGTTAAGAGTGCATTTATAGTCTTCATTTGTGATTGACACAAGCTTAAAATTCTTTCCCTCCTCCCTTCTCCTCTCTGAACTTCAGCAAGAGACCAAGGAATACTGAGAACTTTATTCAACCTACGCTAATTCTATGATGCTTGTAAATTCCCCATTTATTCGTTTCTTGATATATTTTCTTTTCTTTTTTCTTTTTCTTTATTTTTTCCTCTTTTTAGAATTGTTCAAACACTCTTAATAAAAAATATGACACCCCCCCCCCAAAAAAAAAAAAATTCCCACAATTCTTTCCAGGGTATCAGCTTCATTATAAACTTAAACAGTTAACTGTAATGCAATTGGCAAAGAATATTTCAATATAGGAAACAAGTTCTACTTGGAAAAATATGCAGGGAATCAAGAATGCTTATGAATCAAGAATGCTTATGAATCAAGAATGCTTATGTATCGAGTAAAGCTAATGATACTTAAAGTAAGGGTGATCTAAAACTTCCTGGAATTTCTTGTATGTCAGAATTATCTGCAGGACATAGTTTCCTCATACTTCTGGTGATAGAGATGCAGAAACCTTCACTACTTCTTGCAATAGAGCGGAACAAGTCAGAGGCTCAGCAAAGTAGTGTAGGAGTTGAAAAAGAACATCTGGTTCCTGCTCCCCAATCAGCATTATCAGGCAAAAAATGTCCCCTTCATCGGTAGTACTGAATAGCTGACCTTTGATCCTACAGAAACCTATACATTAAACTCCCTTCTAAAAGATTACTCCTCTGAGATATTAAAATTGGCTGGACTTTAATGCAAACAAGTTCTTGCTTTTGTTGGGTTTTCTTTTTGCAGTAAAACTCTCCAAACAGAAATGCTAAATAAATCAGTTTAAGAATTCCTCTGAATAGGTACTGAACAGGCACAGTTCTAAATATTCACATGCAAAAGTAGGCTTTCACATCTACTTAAATGTGGCTACAATTGTGGAATTTCTGCTTTGAGGGGGGGGACGACGCTACCTATAAAAATGGCAGGCCATCTATCAATCTCCTTGCCTTGATAATTCTCTCGATGACCTTGTTTTTATTTTTTTTTCCTGTTTCCTTAAAATGCTTTAACAATTACATTATGAGTGGAAGAACCGCTAAAACTTTATGTGCCCTACCTAGACATTATTATACTCTCTACAATGTTGAAATTTTCAGAAAGGAGGGGGGAAAACCTAGACAAAATTAAAATAATATTGAAGAAAGGAGAGCCCTCGCTTCTTCATTCTGAGAAAATTATCAGTTTTGCCTCTTCTGCCTCTGCTTACTACTGGTTCCACAGTTGTCATATTCAAGATCGCCTTCACAAACTCTCAGATCCCACAGTCCTGGCACATTCTATCAATTTAGTCACATTTTTTTTTCTCTCTGCTTCAAGATCACTCATCCAATGTGCCTTCTAGGTATTGGCTCTCCCTTTTCCCACTGTAAACCTGCCCAGATCTGATGTCACTGCTTCCTTTCTTTATTCCCTGAATCATGCAAAGTTTTTCTTCTGGATCATCCCAATTCAGTGTTTCTCAATTTGGGCAACTTTAAGATGCATGGGCTCCAGCTCCCAGAATTCCCCAGCTAACATGCCTGGTTAGGGAATTCTGGGAGTTGAAGTCTACTTATCTTAAAGTTGCCAAAACACTGCTCCAATTACTCAATTCCTATTCAGAACCTCCTCTAAAGGTTTAGAAATAATAAAAGGTACACCCCTCTCTTCCTTACATTTTTATTTTGTGTGGTTAGGTATGCTGTATATAAAAACTGGCCTAATGGCTGACCATCTGTGCTGTCCAAGTACTTCTCAAGACACAAAAGAGTGTTCTGGAAAAAAAATCAACAACAGAAGAAGTTCAAAGTTTTCATAAGAGTTCCCAATCATTCATTTTAATTTTAAAAATCGAAGTATTTTTTTAATAATGTGGCCTACCTAAAATGACGTGGCCTACCCTGGTTTTAGAACCTACATACTCAAATCCAACATAATGCAAGCTAGTTATTTTAAGTAAGCATTCAGAATTTTCATGGGGCACACACAGAATCATAGCCACCTTGGGAAAGAGGATGTTAGACTTGAGTTTTGATTTGATTCAGCAGACTTCTTATTTTTTTTAACAGTCTGTCTCTATGGGCATGGGCATCTCCAAGAAGTTTCTAAATGTCCTTAATCTTCTATTGTCAATTTGCATTTAAGGTTTATTTAAACTTGTGAAGTTATATTTTAAATATACCCAAAACATTCAGATTCTTTTTTTAAAAAAAAAAAATATCCTTTCAATGCAGAATAATCAATCCTGATGAGTTGGACTTCATTTCCAAGCATTCCCAGCCAAAATCCAACATATGTGGATGTGCCACTTAGGGGAAAACTGAGCTAACAAATTCAATAATTAAAATCCTTCAAATGAGTAAGCAGATGTACGAGGTGGAGCTTTCATGTTGCCTTTGCCTAAATAAAGTTATGCCCAATCTAATGACTCAAAGTAAAACAAACAAAACCAAAGAACACTTTATTACTCACAGCTTACTCAAGATGGCTATGGCAGTTATTCTTTTAAAACTAAAGATGTCTTCTTGAGTAACTGGGCTGTAATCCTAATTATACAACAAGTGTTCCCATGCAGCCCTGCTTTCTAATTTATTAGAAAAGCCAAACATAAATATCATTTCTCTCCTGTCTCAGCAATCTGATGAAAAACATTCAATTATATATGTACAAGTTTCAACAGGATACCTTCCTGATTTTGATATAATTCAATTAAATGTTCTATTGACAGAAAAGGAAGTAAACCTTGATAAACAGGCTTTTTCCCCTCCTCCCATAAATGCATACACAATGAAAGAAATAATACCTGCATATTTAATAAAACGCTTATATTTCAGAATGATTTATTCTGGTTTATATTACCTTCATTTTGTTTTATCTGTTGCAGCTTTCAGTGTAGTTCTTGTTCACTCTGCTTGAATATTGAATGTTAAAGTCATATTTCAACTTTTCAATTCTTAAAGGCCATAAAATCCTGGCAAATAGTGTGCAAAAAAACCCCAATTTCACCAAAATTTCTAAGGGACAGCAGGTCATTCATGATTTTTCTCAGATTCAAAGTGGTATCGAAATGCAGAACTGCCCCCACCCGCCTTAAACTAAAAACAAGAAATGAAATGAGAACTGGAATTCAGGTTGCATCCCTGCCTCTTTTGTTAAGCTAGGGCTGGGCTGCCTGAATCTCACACCCAAGAAATACATCTGGATTTCTGCTAAAGTTATATTTCCTGAAGATCTGAGATGGTCCCTTTAAAAAAAAATTAAAAAAAACCTTTTTCTACAACAGAAGGAAAGCCTTCCAGTTGCCCTGGAATGATGAGACATCCCATAATTCGCATGGAGATTTACAGATACACATACACTCAAACATATGACACATATTTCTCCTTCCCCTAGATCCTGGAATGCCATCACCCCTTACAACGCTCCCTAAAGCCTTGCCTTCAACAATAACCAAACCAAAGTTGAACACAGAAAAGCAATTACCTTCGGAGTCAGGACTTCTCCAGGCAGATCCCTACATAATCCAACAGGACAGCCCTGTAGCCTGGAGAGCTGGCTTCTTCTCCCACAGAAAGTGAGCCTGGTCTGATTATCCCAGGCGGTAGCTTTTCTCCACCTCCACTTCTTTGGGGGGGGGGGTTTAGAGGCGGAGGAAAGAGGGAGAGAGGTAGCGCCTTGACAAATCCTTTTTGCCTTTGTTCAGGGTTAGAAGTTGAGCCTGTTCTCTCAGCCTCTTTCACTTCTTGTATTACAGTTACACGGCTGTGTGACGTCTGGTGAGATGAAAAAGGGAAGAAAACAACTGAGTAGAAGGGACGCCTGGCCAGGGAGACTCCTCCTCTCTTTGCCTCACTGCTGCCTCCTCCCTTTTGTCGACTAACACACACATACACACACAGCAACAAGCGGTTGGAAAGGTTGTGTGTGTGGAGAGGGGAGAGAGACAAAAACAGGGGGTGGCCTGCCTTCCTTCCTTCACAGGTACGGGGGCGGCCCTTACAGCTATAAGCCTAGCTCAAAATAGCTCTTCCATAACCATCTTCTGCCTGATTAGCCTGATTTCTTTGGGCTTTTTCCAGAACACACTCATGGTCTTCTTTGGCATAAAATACAAACTGACACAAACACAAGCGCAACCGATACACACACACACACACACACACACACACACACACAATCACTCCAAACATGCTTCAGTTTTCCAGTTGCAATACCAGCAAAGCAAAAGGCAACCATTGTTTGCCACTGCTCACTCACAAGAGCATTTGGACTTTGACCACCTTGTAATTGTTTGAAATAATAAGGGGCAATGCAATTTCATCCAATTATCTGTCCTGAATAAGACCTGATGTGCTTAAAGTTAGACTTACTCCCAGGTAAGGATATAGACGAATGATATTTAGGACTTTCATCCAATGTACTTGAGAAAAATGCAGTTATCTGGAAGTAAGATCCCTCCAACTCAATAGAGCTTATATCTATTACTTTATTATGACCTATTACTTGCTGTTTATGTGTACTCTGTGAGCTTATGAACAGGAGACAAATTCCTTGTGTGACCAATCACAGTTGGCCATTAAATAATTACATTCTATTCTATCTAAGTAGTCAAGAGAATTGACTATAGTTTCAGCTGCCAATTCAATGCATGTAACTTCAAAAAAAGGCAAGAGGGAATTATTTCAAGTTAAACATGCTGTGAATAGATCTTTGAACCCATCTAACTCCTTTGCTCACTTTTGAGCAAAAACAAAAGAGATATTTTTTTTTTCAGTTGCATGGACAGTCAAGTTTCCTTTTGCATCACAAAAGGGATCAATTTATGCAAGCTGACTCAATATATACTCAGAAGTCTGTACCACCACTTTCAGCAGATTTCCTTTCAAGAGCACAACCACAACTGATTTACAAATAAACACAGAAAGCGAGCTATGCTGTCAAACATGAAGGCAACCAAACATGAAGGCTTTATTACCCTAAGGTCGACATTACTTTTTCTAAAATACTTTTACTAATTCCATAATATGTAATTGTTAATGTAATCCAGTGCTAGTAAACAAAGGGGACTAGCAACCCAGAAGTTCAAGGAACAAGCCTTCTATTAAATTATTGCTTGCATATACAAAAAGCTGAACAATACTACTGGTACACTTGGCCTCACCCATTGCACACACATTTGCCTGAAATTAAAGAAAAGGCGTATGAGGAAATAGCTTAAAAACAAATCTAATTCCAAAACTATGTAACTGAATAGCTAAATGTTCCTACTGAGGTATTCTGTCCTCTTAAAAGTTAAATATATGGCTGCCAAGTGAGTTAATGAAAAACTCTTTGCTAGTTAACTCATTTAGTGCATCAGCTATGAATTAAAGTATGTGGCACATGGCCAGAGCATAAAGGACTCTCTTTGAACATGCTCAGATTTCTCTCTAACAAGAAATAGTTCTGATCATCTCCAGAGTGAAGTGGGCTGTTGGCTTCAACACAAAAGGTTGCATTTAGTTCTTGAATTGTCCATCCCACCCCTTCATCCCAATGTAGAAGATAAAAAGCCAGCAAAAAATCAAGCATTTCACCTTAAAAACACTGCAACCTCTTTTGCCCCAAACTCTCTATACAGTACATATTAACAGGCAATATGTTCATGATCTAAAGCCAGAAAGTTGTTATAATATTGATATTGGGGAAAACGGATGGAATGACAAAGGGAGGAATTTCTTAAGTAAAAGAACAGGGCCAGATCCATGACAGGCAGAGAGCTTTCCAGCTCTTTAGTTACTGAATGTGCTTATTGTGTGGTAAAGAAATGATCATTATTCATAGCATTCATGGAATATGTTGGCCACTAGTCGTTCTTTTGTGCCAGGACAGTTAGGACTGACATTTTCTGAAATGAACTTTTCAGTATTTTTTTTGTCTAAAGTTATGTTTGTGATCATTTAAAAATCTAATCAGTGAAAAAAAAAAAGAATCAACAGGATGCTGCATTATCCAGTGGGCTATAGAGGGAGGGGGGATTGTTACACAGTAGTTTCCTTTGAAAACCATGAAGAAACTCAACCCCCTATTGTGTTATAGATTCAGCGTGATCTTGCCACACATTAAAAAGTCCTTTTATAGCAATGACTCTTAAATGGATATAAATAATCACATTCTTGAAGTTGCAATGGGTGTATTTTTTGGACACTGTCCACTCCTCCCCACCCCCCACCCCAAGTTAAGCAAGTCTGCCACATTGTTCAAACACACCGATAGATCATTCTATACTTCCTCGCCTTCCCCAGATCTCAGCTTGATACTTGAAACCACCACCTTATGACAATTCTATTCACGATCAGAGTTCTGGTTTCAGGACTGAATTTTGGTTGACAGCAGATGGATGGTGTGGGTGGGCGAAGGTATCGTTTACCTATCTAGATTCTGGCGCCTAGCCCAACAAAGGCAGAAGCAGCATGTAGAAAATACAAGGGAAGAGCTCTCCCAGTCTGAATTGTTGGAGTTGCAATGCAAACACAGTAAGAGATGAGAGTTGATGATTGGAGGGGGAGGCTGCCAGTCTTTCCTGGTGGGCAGGACTAAGCTAAACTCGCTACTTTGCATCGTTTCCCCCCCCCCTTCTTCTTTTCCACTTAATTATCCCCTCTCCCCTCACTTTAAAAAAAAAAGTTTAGGGAAGAAACATCCATGTTCATGGTAGGAGTTGATCTCCTTAACCAATAGCACCAGAGATGGAAAATATTCATACAGTTTCAGTAGGAGGTGGGGGGGGGAGGAAAGGCTGGTGGCATAGAAAGGAGGCTTTACTGTTCTGTTGAAAGCTTTAACCTTATATTGCTTTCTTCAAATTCAGTATTTTTTTTAAAGAGTAGCCCAGTTGGATGATAAAGCCCCTACCTTCCCCTCCATTTCATTTATGAACTCATTAGTCTAATTTCATTATTTAATCATGTGCCAGTCATTGTACTTCCTTAAGAAAGGAGTGGACTGACCTATTTTTGGCAGGAGATAAACGATCATGTTAACAGATGTTAATCTTGTAATCTGTTTTCCTGTAAGCACTTCATATACCCGCCGTTTCAGACATTAAAAACAATATCACGTCACACACACAGGAGGAATTGACGTTAGGATTCACGACTTCTTTTTCCCCAAATAGGGGAGAGAATTCGCCCAACGCCTTCAAAGACATTAAAGCTTTTTCCTACTTTATAAATGCTGATTTGTTCTGCCTCAACTCCCACAGGCGGTGATTTGCATTTCAAATTCCACAGGTTAGAACCCCCCCCCCCAATTCCCTTTTCTCTGAGATACACACAAACACACACACCCATACAAATATAAACCCAGCCCATGATCGCCAATGTGGATCGAGAGAGAGTCAGGTAGCGCATCTAGATTAAATAAGACACCCAGTACAAATCTCCCAGAGGCCACCGCAAAACGTCGGTAGCGGCTATCTCTCCAGTCCAGGAGGCTTGTTTTGGGGAAACCATCGATCTGCCCAACGGAATAGATGGGACAATACGGACTCACACGCGACCCTCCCCGGGCGCTGCTGTGAGGGTCACAACGCTTCCAGACCCAAATGCTGGCCGCGGGAAAGCGGGGCGGAGGGGGGGGGGGAGAGCGAGGGAAGGAGGGGATAGAGCGGGCGAGGGCAGATCCTTCGGCGGCGGAGGACCCACCCAACTACCTACTAGAGACGGGACATCCCGCTGTTGTAACCTTCTGCACCCAGGCCCCTTGCAAAGCCCCAAATCTCCCCCTCCCACGTCACCCCCCCCCCCGGAGCTCTTGCGACTAACTGGACCCGAGCCCGGTAAAGTTTCCGCAACTTTCTCGAAACAGTTTTTTTTTTCATTCAAATGACGGTTGCAACTCTTATGCTAATTCTGGGTGGAGATGGGAGGGGCGGAGGAAAAGGAGGGACAACATGTCTGCATTATTTCTCTCTCTCTTTTTCCCCCACTAGGCAATCTTCCCTCCCTCCCTCCCTCCCTCCCTCCCTCCCTCTTTTTCCCCTCTTTCTCTTTCTTTTCCCACTAGGCAATCCTCCCTCCTTCTTTTCTCTCTTTCCCCCCAAATAGGCAACCTTCCCTCCTTCTTTTCTCTCTTTTTCCCCACTAGGCAATCCTCCCTCCCTTTTTTATCTCTCTTTTCCCACTAGGCAATCTTCCCTCCCTCCCTCCCTCTTTTCTCTCTCTCTCTCTCTCTCTCTCTCTCTCTCTCTCTCTCTCTCTCTCTCTCTCTTTCTCTCCCTCCCGTGTTTCAACACCCCTCCGAGCGACAGGACTCATCCGTGGATATCCCTCTTCAAGGTGGCTGTTTGGTGCGTGTGTGTGTTTGTTTGTTGTTGTTGTTTTAAATCTCCAGAAGCGGAATACTGTAAAACCTGCCTTTAAAAAATAAAAATAAAAAACACCCCTCAACTTTCCAAGGCAAACTATGCCCTTCACTTCAGCTGGTGGTTCGATAAACAAAACAAAACCAACAAATGACAAAAAAAGTGTCCAGGCGAGGGAGGAGGAGGAGGCTCCCCCGCTCCCGGTCCGCAATCCAGCCCTTTCAGGGGGCCGCTTCTTCCCAGCCTCCAAAGGCTTGCAAAAAAGAAAAAAAAGAAAAAATAGTAGTCCACCTACCTTGGACGCGGGGGGTTTAATGTTAAAAAGGACGAGCCGAGAGCTCGCCTTCCCGGCCCTTCTCGGTGGAGAACATTTGACTTGACGGCACCTCCTTCTCCCTCCCCACCCTTCCCACCCCGCCCGCGCCTTTCACAAAGTGTACAAAGCTGAAAGCTTCCCATCGTTCAGAGATCGGGACGAGACCGAGCCCAGCCGCCTCCTCCCCCCCCCCAAGCCAAAATTCACCCTCTTTAAAAAAAAATTTATCTCCAGGTTTTAATTCCCAATAACAACCGGCCATCGCTTCTGCAAAAGTCGGTTCCCGATTGAGATGAACTATATTATTCGTTGGAACCGCCAAGTTTTTTATGTGTTTTTTTTTCTTCCCACGGACGTTATGAAGGGGATTCTCATTTCTCTCGATCTCTCTCTCTCGGTCTCTCGTTTACACCCCCCCCCCTCCACTACCCACCCACCCTGCCGCCTTCCCGGATCCCTTTGATCTCTTGCAGCAACGCCTCCCAGAAGGTATCCCGCCAAGCGGGTCTTTGGAAATGGTCTTCCAAACGCCCATTTTTACCTTATCTCGGTTTAAAGGTGATGTGATTTGGAGAAGGACAGACAAACAACAACCTGAAGGTGAAACCACGCGCTGAATGCAATAAGGAAAGAACTGCACATGATTCACTGCGCCAGCTCCACTCGGGCGAGCAAGGAGGGGGCGTCTCTACACCCCCGGCTGCCGAGCCCCGAAGAAGGGGTCCGCCAGCCTTAAACTTTCAGTCCGGCTTCGGCCCGTGGGGGGACCGTTTTGAGGACCCGGACTGCAGCGAGGCCGGAGAAATAGGCGTCTTTTTCTTTTCGCCCTCCCTCTTCAATGTATAGGTGCATGACTTCCCCCAGCCGGTAGAATGGTCTGTTCTATATTAAATGCACACACTGTCTACTATTGTCTCATCAGCACAAAGTTCTTGTGTAATGCGGGGACAGACTAAATGGCCAAAAATGAGTCACATAAAAACAATTATTCCACTAATAGGACTGATTCATTAACAGGTCTGTTATTCATTTCAGCTTCTACCAAACAACTAAATAGTAGCTAATTATCAAACGCTATTACATATATTCCCAATGTACACAAACTCTCTGTCTCTTACACACACACACACATACAGAGAGAGAGAGAGAAAGAACGAGATAATTATGTATTTATCAGCTATATAGTTACAACTTTTAAACAAAAATGTGATTACAGAAGGTTGGGATTGTTTTTATTAAATGATGCTTGTTGTTATTCTTAATTCCGCAGTACTTGAACATGTTTATGTTAAAGGCCATTTGAATTATTAAGTTCTATGCAGGGAAAACAATGCAGAAAAATGAATTCTACAACCACTGTCTTTATTTTGCTACGTATGAATTAGATTTTCAGCATGTGGGCATACATATAGAAAGTATTAAATTATTTTAAGTGGCCATCTTGTATGTCCTTGTGTGTCTGTATATGCATATGTTATGTACAATTATAAATATAAATGCATTCAGATGTATAGACGCACATACTAAAATATATATTATTCATAGTCTTCCTATTCATATTCCAGATTTAAAAAAACAGTGTGATTTTATAATATTGGGGTTGTCTGAAGCATGTTTACATGTACATAGTTGTATCATATGAGAGCTTTCTGTGGTGCTTTGAAGTGGCAAGGTTCCTCAAGCAAAGTGTTACTTGTGTAGCGAATGTGCAATAATTCCAGGGGCCTCCTAGAGGTATGTGCCATTTTTCTGTGGAAGAAAATAAAACACCAAATAAGATAAAAAGGTGGCACATCTCTGAACAAAACATGCACAAATATGCATACACACATGCATATGTGTGTGTATGTATACACATATATACACATACATACATACCAGTTTTCAAAAATTGTTCGAACCTACTCTGTGGGTGTGGCCTACTTTGTGGGAGTGGCTTGCTGCCCATGTGATCGGATGGGAGTGGCTTGCCGCCCATGTGACTGGATATAAAGATGCCGACGACACTTGTCAGAACCACCTTAAATTACCTCACACACAGCACTGGCATGCATAAGAATCTGATACAAATTTGTTTTTTAAAAGGCATCTTTGGTTTGTGTTAAAACAACTTCAATACACGCAATGTTCTGATTGCACCACAAACGCAGTAGTCATCCTTACCTTTCACAGAGGCACTGAGTTTTATAAATATGAGCATGATAGTGTAGAATAATCATATCCAAGGACCAGTGGTGGGTTTCTAAAAGTTTTGGAACCTCTTCTGTAGGTGTGGCCTGCTTTCCGGGTCCATTGGTGGAACCTCTTCTAACCGGTTTGGTAGATTTGACGAACTGGTTCTACCGAATAGGTGCGAACTGGTAGGAACCCACCTCTGATACATACATATATACATACATACATACATACATACATACATATCCATATCCATATCCATATCCATATCCATATCCATATCCATATCCATCCATCCACACATCTATTTATCTTCCTCGACATACAAGTTTGTTTAATGATCAAAGTTCAAAGTTACAACGGCACTGTAAAAAGTGATTTATGACCATTTTCACATTTAAGAGCCAAGGTGGCGCAGTGGTTAAAAGCAGCACTGCAGGCTACTGCTAGATCAGCAGGTCAGCGGTTCAAATCTCACCGGCTCAGGGTTGACTCAGCCTTCCATCCTTCCGAGGTGGGTAAAATGAGGACCCAGATTGTTGGGGGCAATATGCTGACTCTCTGTAAACCGCTTAGAGAGGCCTGAAAGGCCTATGAAGCGGTATATAAGTCTACTGCTATTGCTATATTGCTATTTATGACTGCTGCAGCATCCCCATGGCCACATGATTTAAATTCGGATGTGTGACAACAGGTTCATATTTATGATGGTTACATTGTCCTGGGGTCATTGTGATCATCTTTTGCAGCCTTTTGACAAGCAAAGTCAATGTGGAAGCCAGATTCACTTAACAACCCTGTTACTAATTTAACAGCTGCACTGATTCCCTTAACAAATGTGGCAGGAAAAATCGTAAAATGGGACAAAACTCACTTAACAAATTTCTCAGCAACCTAAATTCTGGGCTCAATTGTGGTCATAAGTTGAGGACTGCCTGTACATACTTTTCAAATAAACACTCCAACTGACTTCAACATGAACCTTAAATGAACCTAAAAATCCATACCCTGCTTTTTCTATCATCATTTAATGAACATAAAGTATTACTCACTTATGGGCTTCTAAAAAAAAAAAGCATTCCTTTTTGTCTTCATCAAGTAAGATCACTGATGGCGTAACTGGCAGCACAGAACTTTGAACGAAGGCTGACGCTATCTTCCTTCCAAAGATCTTTCCAGCAGTCCTTATCCAACCATGTTTATTATTACTAAGCAGTTAAAAAGGAACACACTGTCCACATTTCTTCACTGTACTTTTTTGCTGGCCAATTAATTCAAGGACAGCTCAATTGCAGTTTAAATGCTTACCTGGCATTGTGGTATTTTGTGTGTGAGAGAAGTTTGATAGTGCTTCTAAGATGAGTGTTCAGACCATTCTCCAAATATTCCCCCATTTTGCAACAGACTGTGTTGCAAGGAAATGGTCTGTGCTAACTGAAACTCCTAAGAATTTAGGAGCATTTGGGGATAAGAAAGGAGAGAAGAGCTAATAGAGAAAGTTTGCAGTTGAGAATACAGGGGGGGGGAGAGAGGGAGGGAGGGAGATGCTGTGTGGGATATACATCATGTGTTCTAATTTGAATAATAAGCATGTTAAAGATCATTGACAATTGTTGCATTCAGACCAAATGAGTGGGAACGTTTGTAGCTATGCCCTCCGAATCAGTTTGCACCTTAGACTGCAATGTCATTTCTACATATTATGTATCCAGGCAGGAAGAATGACTTAGGGCAGGATCTTGTGCCACAATTTTCAAAATTATATCCAAAGAGCCAGTTTGTTGTGGTGATTAGAGGCACCATGTTAGAAGTGGCAAAAAGTGTGAGTTCTAGTCCTGCCTTAGGCACAAATACAACTGGGTGATTTTCCACTAGTCACTCTTGCTTGAAGAAGGCAATAGCTAGCTGACTTAAACACACACACACAAACACATTCCCTTCCCCCCCCACACACACACAATCTCTCAAAGGTTTCACATTCCATGTTCACTTTTGCATTGCCACATGTGCAGTGGTGGGATTCAATTTTTTTTACCACCGGTTCTGTGGATGTGGCTTGATGGGCGAAGTATGGCTTGGTGTGCATGGCAGGGGAAGGATACTATAAAATCTCCATTCCCTCCCCACCCCAGGGAAAGGTTACTACAAAATCCCCATTTCCTCCAGATCACCTGGGAGTCAGGAGGCAGAGAATAGATGGGGGCGAGGCCAGTCAGAGGTGGTATTTACTGGTTCTCCGAACTACTCAGAAGTTCCACTACCGGTTCTCCAGAACTGGTCAGAACCTGCTGAATACCACCTCTGCATATGTGGGAATGAGTACCTGACTATGCTTCTGGATTGAAATTTTGTGATTGTGGTGACATGCAGTCAACAACACACATGTACACCTGTCCTTTGTGTCCTGGTCAGTGCACATTTGAAGACCCCATGGCAAAAGGTTTGTTTAACTTGTACATATTTCAATCTGGTACTTTATATTTTAAAATTTATGTTGCATAGTATGCCTTATTTTAATTGTAATGCTTCTGACCCAAATAAACAAAACTTTTGCACAAAACAAAATCGGGATTTAATATATATATTGCCACTTACTGTATTGTACCCGTACCCAGGTGTTTAGCTGATGTGGCATGTTCAACAACATGGCATTTCTTGGCTTGGACTTCCAAAGCATCCTTTGTGCTCCAGCTTTTCTGCGTAAGACTTAACACTGTGATAGGAGGCTAATAAGTTCCATATGGGGAAAATTGACACGTTGAATCAAAAGCATGTAGGATGTTCAAGCTTCTCCATCCTGTGTGATTATCATGACTGACTTTCATTTGGAGGTTCACTTTAAGTCCTTAATTGTATTGGCAGAAGAAAAAAAATTATTTCAGATAGTGTAAAGCACACTCATGCTCCCATGAGGCTAGACAACCTGTTTGCAACAACACAAAAGTCAGAGGAACATCAGGACATTCCTTAGAAAAGAATACATGCCAATTCAGAGGTAACCTATTGATCTCAATGGGGTATAGTCATTGTATGGTCTTCGAAAGCTGAAATATTTAAATATATTTCGATAATATACTGCATATGTGCATATAAAAGGTAATATTGCCTAGTGGACAAACTGTAAGTAAGCATATAATAGACCAGCGTAAAGCTGGAGTACTAACCTTTTAATTTTTTTCACAAAGAAAATGTACCCTTATTAAGGACATTATTGAGAATAACCCCACTGACATCTGCCTATTTCTGCGCAAAGATCAAATCTCATGGTGTGAAGCAAAATGGCATAGTGATAATTTTATAAAATTGCAGCCTTTGTTTTGATTCTGATGAATTCTTTTTTCTTGCTTCAGAAAACGAAATTATAACATCAGTCAAAAAGTTAATTCAAAAAGCAAATCATGTTAGTATCTCTTTTGATCAATCTTCTCTGAAAATGCTGCATGTGCCAGATCGTATTGCAAAACTCTAATTTGAAATTATTTTGTTAAATTTTAATACTGTCTGGAAATGTCTGTTATATTAATATCTCAATATACACTTTACTGCTTATATCTTGTAATTCAGCTTAATCCGAGGTCTAATATATTTACTTTTCCTTAAATGGAATAAATTCTTTGTTCAATATTTTGAATGTTTTTATAAGCATAAAAGTGATATTTTTATTAAAATCAAGGCAGTGACTGACGTGTGTAACTTATCCTTAGGAATTATTGGTGAAAGTTAAGATAGACATTGTGGGCAAGCATGAAAAACAATATGTAACAACTTCAGAAGGAGGAAAGTAATTTGACATTATAAAAATGACTTTATATTAATTCCATGAAACATATAAAGAACACATTTAGGTTTTACTTTTTCTGTATAGGAGCTGCCTTTGTTTATTGCTGTCAATTCTGATTTTAAAATTACTAAGAATTATAATTTAGATTTAAATACTATGAAATTGTATTAGCCACATATTTATTTTAAACTATGTCCAACTCAATTTATTGAATTTACTACAGAGGACTGCAATATTATTTTTAGAGCAAGCCTGTTCATGCACTTTTTATATTTTTTTGAAGTGGCAATTCTTGTAAAATCTCCTATGAAGATGATCCAAAACATCTTTTAAACACAAACCATTGCAATAGTTTAATTTTCCTCTCTTTCAATTTTGTGCAAGGTGCAGAACAAATGGCAGACATTTAATACATGCTGGTCTAAATTCTTGGCTGAAACTATATATTATAAAAGGGAGCCTTACAGATTTCTTGCTAACATCTGCAATTTACAGATAGAAAATATTAATACCATTATGATCCTCCTAGAGGTTTATTTACTCCTTTTTGGGGGGGGGCAATCCTACTTAGTTGGAAGCTAAACATGGCTAAATTATCTTTAAGAAAATATGGTTCATTTGCTGCCAATATAATGCATCTTATTCAGTTACAAAGAAATCTCTGGCAGAATGGTCTATATCACACAAAAAATTGAACATTTCTTTGTAATCATGAGGTGCCACAGCTACTTAGAGCAAGCACAAGAGCAATTCCTTCATTTCCTGCGTAGTTTTACATACTGATGCTCTTTGCCGTTACCAGCTTTGGGTCAAGCTTGTCACGCATAAATTCAGCAAATGGAAAAGAATGCTTTTTCTTCCCAGCGCATAAGGATAAAGTAAGTTTTCAGCCTTGTTTCCAGACTTTTATGCAACTATTGTTCATGGCTGCACAATAAATTTTAGGAGTTCAGAAGAAAACCAGCTACAATTCTATATTATCTACTACAATGTTCTACCTGTGAATGACTACTTCAGCTTCAACCACAACAATACACGAGCATACAATAGATACAAACTTATGGTGAATCGTAACAAACTTGATTGCAGAAAATACGACTTCTGCAACAGAGTGGTCAATGCCTGGAATGCGTTACCTGACTTGGTGGTTTCTTCTCCACACACACCCCACAACTTTAACCTTAGACTGTCTACTGTGGACCTCACCTCATCCCTAAGAGGTCTGTAAGGGGCGTGCATAAGCGCACCAACGTGCCTACCGTCCCTGTCCAAACAACCCCATTTATTAGTATCCATTTCATGTATTCATAATCCTGTGTGTACTTATAGCTATTATTTTATACACATTTGACAAAACAAATAAAAAAATAATATTTGTTTACCTGAAAGTAAGGCTCACTGAAATCAATAGGCCATACTGTACTTCTGAATGAAAATATAGACATTTGTTCTAAGCTACCTTATGATTCCTTTATACATGTGAGATGTCACACTTACATATTAATTGTCTGATAATCTTAAAACATAGTAGTCACTTGAGTAAGGACAGAACAATTTGGTCATGGAAGTGGTATTTTTCTCCTGGAAACAGAAATAATCAAGAGAAAATACCATTGTTGTGGTGATGGTTTCTTTTTCTAACTGCTTTGCAGATTACCAAGAGTGCAAAGTTAATGAAAAATTACTGAGGAACTATGAACTCATAATTTTAGGATGAAAACTTCTTTTTTTGACAAGGTATTTGGACTATCAAACTGATGATTGCTGTGAACAGACTGCAATGCAGACATTAATAAAAAGAAAGAATGGCTGTCACTTTGCCTTTCTAGTAACTTTATCTTTTAACTATTTACATTTATTATTTTGAAATATGTTAATATTTTATACTGAACTATAAACCACCTTCAGCATTTTCTATAATATTATGCAGCATATTATAATTCTGTAGTATTGGGCAAGTTAAATGCATATATCTATTAATTTTAATTGCTACGTTGTTCATTACACTATGCTTTCAAAAGGCTCAGAATTTCTGTTTACTCTCACCTTAAGGTGAATTTAGTGATTTGCTCTAAGCTATTCAAGCAAGCATAAACCAGAATTCGTTTTTCTGTCTTGCAGTCTAATGCTCTAGCCACTGTATAATACCCATCTCTTTTCTTCTTCATTTATTAATGGTGGAAAATAGGAATATCAGCATAAGTAAAAAATATTTGGGAATATTCCATTTTTAACATTTGTTTAGACAGTTTATTGCAGTCAAATATTATTAGAAAAGTTCAATGCATTAGAATGAATATAACTTAATAATAATCCCTAGAAATCACCTACCTCAATTTACAATCTTTCATTTAGTGACCGTTCAAGGTTACAACAGCATTAAAAAGATTGTTTATGATCATTTTTCACACAACCAGCATTCCCATGGTCACATGATCAAAATTCAGATGCTTGGCAACTGACTCATATTTATGATGGTTGCAATGTTCTGGGGTCATGTAATCACCTTTTGTCACCTTGTGAAAAGGAAAGTCAATGGGGAATTCATTTAACAACCATGTTTCTAACTTAACGACTGTGTAGGGATAGAGGAAAGGTTACGTAAAGACATTAGTAGAACCAGGCACTATTGTGTTATGTGAGATTCTACCCTGGCTGGGATGATCTTAAGAGATTGACAAGGGGAATAAGAGGGAATAAGCCAATAATAATGCTGTTGCTATATATCTATTTGCTGCTTGTTAAAACTGTATAAAAGCAAATAAACTCTGCGGAGACAGACAGACATGTTGGATACCTGCTGTGTTTGATTCCTGAGCCCATCAACTGCAGTGATTCCCTTACCAAGTGTGGCAAGAAAAGTTGTAAAATGGGGCAAACCTCACGTAATAACAGTCTTGCCTAAAAACAAAAATTCAGTGATCAATCCTGGTCACAATGCAAGGACTACCTGTACAATTTTCTTTTCCAGATCATAAATTTATGGCAAGTCACAATTATATTGCTCAAATTTACCCTAAACAGAGAGAATTTCAAGTGCAACTGGTTTTCAAATAATTTAAATTCATTTTCCATTTTCCAATTCAATAACCGTTAAAGACCAGCCAATCCATTCACACAGAATTTCACATAGATCCCATCATGATTTTAGGGCTGAGAAGGAAGAAGCCTTTATGCCATGCTTCCTTTCCCTTTCCTTTGAAACAGAAATTTCATAAGGCTATTGAAACATTATCTTGCTCACAGCACATTAAGGCGCTCTGCTTGTTTTCTTTTCCTGCTGACTTTTAACTATTGAACTTGAATATGCTCTGTGCTTGGCAATCTGCAGTTGGTTTAGAAATGCACCACTTGCTAAGTTCATCCCGCCAAAAATGACAAGTCAAAGTAATATAGCGGTGCCTTTGCAGTGTCTCCAATTAATTACGAAATATTGGGCTTACGTGCCAAATTGCACACTGTGCATTTTCACAGCAAGTCTGCACCACTGCAATATGGACATACACTGTTGTCTTATTTTAAACAAATTTGGGGGTGGGGGGGAGGCTGGTGGAGTGTGTGTATCAAGGTCACTCAGTTTGATATTAAATGGCAAATTTGCCTATTATTAATTTTGCTTCATTGAGCCTAGCTTGAATTGAGGTGCATTTTAACTTCACACCCTCTTTGTAAAAAGCTTGAAAGCAAAAAAAAACAAACCTTAAGCACACTGGGTGAGGGAGGGTGGAGACAAAACTTCGCGGCAGACAAAATTAACATCCAACATGGTGATGCTAAGTCAAGCTAAGCTAAATGAGCCATGGATTATTTACTGGGAGGCAGGGCCAATGTCCCAATAGGACTTGTTGTCTAGCTCATCCTAAACCTAAATGAGATGTGTGAACTCACTCTACATCTAAATAGCATGGGTGCAAACAGTGTTCAAAGCCAAAAAGTAACATTTTGAGTTTAGTTTAGTTTGTTGTATGTAAGCTGCCATTTATAGCGGGGGTACAATATTATTCTGTGCAGAACCCATCTTTCTTTTTCTTTTAATATTGTGATCTCAGGAAATTGCAAGAAGACATATTGAGGACAAATGGATATTGCATTCAGGGGGTATCTTTTTTGTGGGGACTGGTTGATTTTAAGGGAGAAATAGAGGTCTTTGGCCTCAGGAGACTTCCATGCTCTCGTTTTTTACTTTCGTGCCAATTGCATGAAAAATTGCAGCGTTGAACATGGTAGCATGATCTCAGGGTGCTCTGGGCTTCACAAATTGGGGTCTGGGGGGGATACAGCCAGATTTTGATTTATGTTTGTGGTTTGGAATCATTTATGGTTCCTCTTCCTCAAATGACAAGGGGTCTCCAGGTTTTCTGGTAACAGTTTTACCCTGAAATGTCTCCTGGCCATTTACCCTGTTTCCCCAAAAATAAGACCTCCCCAGATAATAACCCCAATCAGGCTCTTGAGCACATGCGCTAAAATAAGCCCTCCCCCCAGAAAATATTGCAACACAGCAGCAGCCTTGAAGTGACCACACTCGCCACCTCCTGCACCTCAAAAATAATAAGACCTCTGTGATTATTTTGGGGGTCAAAAGAAAATAAAACCCTGTCTTATTTTGGGAGGAAACACGGTATTACAGATCCATTTGCTTTGATCAAAGAGCATTTGCTCTACCATCGGCCATGATAAATCTGGTGGATTCTGAGGAAACAGAAATATTCGCATCCACTGATGTAAAATTGTTCTCTTATGAACCTTTAGAGCTAAACTTCAATAGAAAAGCAGGGGTAATCCCTGTTTCTCATATTACCCAATCTTCCAGCAGCTGCTTTCTGATATGGGAAATTACCTTCAGCACGACTCTTAAGTATGGTGCATCGTCTTATTCAAATTCTATGCACTGCAGAGTAATCTGCAGATGTGTTTCTGGGAGCATCATAACTAAAAAAAAATACTTTCAAAGTTCTAAGAAAAGTAACAGTGTTATTACATTAATGTAATGTCACCTAACGTGTTTCTTTGTTATCAGCATTATCATGATCAATACTCCAAAGATGGTCAGAGATTGGTTGTCTGGTTGACTTATTTATTTGCTTGTTTGTTTTTCATGTCTCTAAACTGCCCATCTACTACAATGAAGGGTCATCATAGCTCTGTATTTTAGCCATTTCTGGCCATTTATGCTGATCCTGTGTCTGCAGCCGCGCGAGTGATTGTGGGTGCACCTCGGTACACCCACGTTACACCTATCCTCCGCGAGCTGCACTGACTGCCTATCAGTCTCCGGATACGCTTCAAGGTGCTAGACATCACTTATAAAGCCCTACATGGGATTGGACCTGGGTACTTGAGAGACCGCCTTCTGCCAATTACCTCCCAAAGACCTATTAGATCCCACAGATTAGGCTTCCTCCGAATTCCATCCGCCGGCCAATGCTAATTGTCGACCACCCGGAGGAGGGCCTTCTCTGTGGCTGCTCCGGCCCTCTGGAACTATCTCCCCGTGGAGATCCGGACCCTCACCACCCTTCAGGCTTTCCGCAAAGCCGTCAAGACCTGGCTGTTCCGACAGGCCTGGGGCTGATGAGTTCCCATCCCCACTCAAACTGTGTGGCTGTTGACTGTTCTTAAATTGTTTCCGTATTTTGTTTGCTTGCCTTTTGCTTTTTTCTGTATTATTCCCTTCCCTTTTGGTTTGTTAACCGCCCTGAGTCCCTCCGGGAATAGGGTGGCATACAAGTGTAATAAACCTTGAACCTTGATTTGGATAAGCACAGATTCAGTTCCTGTTTCAGCAGGCAGTGTCAGTGTGGAGCAAAATAGATTCCGTGAGCAATATTTTCCATGGCATGTATTATTTATTGATCTGAAATCACTTGGATTAAATGTAAAGTATTTTGAATTCATTCCCGTTATAAATCTTCAGGAATCGCAGCCCACTGATATATAGTCAAATAGTACATCAGTAGCAGAAAGTCTTTTAAAATAATTCCAATCCCCCACCCCACCCCCGCCCCCTCTTCCCCCATTTTTTAGGTACAGATACGTTGCCTGTTTTGGAAGTAACTTTTTTCCATGTCAAAAAATCCAAACTTCTGAAATACATTAAGACATGGAGACATCATCTGTCTTTTATTTAAAAGCTTCAGAATCTGTAAGCCATTTAAAAGAACCCTGAACAAATCGTGAATTAGCATAGAAGCCTAGCAAATATTAGGATAAAAATATTCCATTATCGTACATGTGAAGTCATGGCATTCCCTTCCCTTTAATCGCAATGTTAATTCAGCGTTTAAAAAAAAACCCCAAAGTGAGCTATTATGGGCTGCATCAACTGCAAAATTTGGGAACACTTTGCTATTTTTTCCTCTGTTAAATTCCAAAACTAATAAACTTTGAGCATACTGTAACAAGTGAAGTACTCATATCAACAAAGGGCTTACTTAGAAGCTGCAGAACTTTAAGAAACTTGTGGTGAGAACCTGAAGATATTTTAGTAATGTGCCATACACACAGGAGTAGAACATGTTCTTCAACTTTCTTTAAAAAAAAAAAAAACCTCCTTTGCTTTCCTCACAGTGTGCCTTTAAAATCTGTGCAGAAAAGGTATATTATACTGTGAGGGGGCGAGCTCATTATTAAGCTCAAAAGTTGTTGGTTTTTTTTTTTTTTCCAGAGAAAACCTATGCATAAATTCAAAACTTGCTAGAAATTCAAACTCAGTCACTATCTTGTAATGAACCTGAAAAACAGTTTAGGATTTAGGATTTTATTGGGGATTTATATGCCGCCCTTTTCCCTGAGGGGACTCAGGGCGGCTTACAACAATGAAGGGAAGGGAGTGCAAGACAAGACTTAAAAAAAGAATCGTGATTAAAAGAAAATTAACCATAAAAACACAACATTCACTCAACATTCGGGCGGGGTGAGAGTAATCCTATCCCCAGGCCTGACGGGATAGCCAGATCTTAAGGGCTGTGCGGAAGGCCTGGACTGTGGTGAGGGTACAGATCTCCACGGGGAGGTTGTTCCATAATGTCGGAGCTGCAACTGAGAAGGCTCTCCTCCGCGTAGTCGCCAGTCGGCACTGACTGGCGGATGGAATTCGGAGGAGGCCTACTCTGTGCGATCTGATGGGACGCAGGGAGGTAATTGGCAGGAGGCGGTCTCTCAAATAGTCAGATCCACTACCATGGAGCGCTTTATAGGTAGTAAGTAAGACCTTGAAGTGCACCCGACGATCAACAGGTAGCCAGCGCAGCTCACGGAGGATTGGTGTTATATGGGCGAACCGTGGTGCGCCCATGATCACTCGCGCGGCCGCGTTCTGTACTAGCTGAAGTCGCCGGATGCTCTTCAAGGGCAGCCCCATGTAGAGCATCAATGAGTTCAATGAGTACGGTAATTAGAGCTACATTAGGTGCCACAAACAGGCCTGAGGAGAGGGGGTTGCAGCTGGTACATTGTTCCAGGGCCCATGGAACGCAAAGGGGGGCCATGAAGGGGAAAAGGAGGATTTACTTAACGACCATGTGATTCACTTAATAACTGCAGATATTGACACAGAGGTTGAGACAGTGACCTCATGGATTTTTGGCAAAGCAGTGACCCCCCCTCCCGCCTGCCCCCTGCCCAAACATGCGAGGGGGTGCATTCAGGGGGTGGCGTGTTTATGCACAGGGGGTGGGAGCAGTTAGTGGGGATCATGCACGCATGTGCAGGGGTGGGGCGCATGTGCAGGGTGGAGCGCATTGCATTGGGGGGGGGGCATATCAGTTTTGTTCCAGCACTTAATAATCCTCTCAGCGGCCCTGGCCACAAAAGTGATTCTGGAGAGTAAACTGAAAATGGACTATTGTACTGAGATATAGGTGGAAAGATAAGAAGTTTAAGCGGGGATAGCAAATGCTTTCGCTGTTTATATTTAAGTGCATGGTACAAGCCATCAACAAATAAAACTGCTATAAAATATTATTTGGCTTGGAATCCAAGTTAAGTAAACTACAGTCTCATTTTCATCCTTCTGTCCAGGTTTTTCTGCAAAGTAAGATGTCCAAATAAGGGCCTTTGTATTGTACAATGCCACCCCTTCTCAAACTTATGCTATCATGTTGTGGCTGTTGTAGGAAAAACGAAATGGTCGTAGGTGTATGCAAAGTCAGGAAAAGGCACAATTTGCAACTTCCTATCCCATGCCTTACAACAATGCTCTGCACAAAAGGAGTTAAGTCAGACAGCTGTAATACAACATATTGCTTTTCTGAAACCAAAATGTAGCCGTTTTTAGTTTAATTTTCTTTTTACATCTGTTCCCTGGAAATTTCAACCACTCGAGGCTGCTAAACTTTGCTTCTCTCGTGGTATTATACATACAGTATATTCACAGGCCTTTGTTTTCTGTGTGACTCCTTTTCGGGACGTGGATAAGTGATCTGAGACCCTTGGACTCTTTCTATTATTTTGTTTTCTGATGAGAAATCAATCTGTGAGATGTTTTTGTTACCATGGGAAGCATGAGCAGTGTAACCACTTGGGTGAATGTGAGGCTATCATTGGTGCAGAGCTACATAATGTGTGATGTCATTCTTCCCCTGGGCATGGAATTGGTGTGGGTTTTTTTCCCCCCCTCTTCCCGTGACTGTGTTTGTATGCCTTTTCTTTTTACCACTCCCTGGTTAAAAAATAACAATGCTAACTTGGATACGTATCATAAGTTGATGACAAATAATTGACCTAGCATGCAGTTCAGGTGAGAAAGTTGGTCTGCTTTTTTTGCATATAGGTACTCCTCAACGTATGACCCACAATTGAGTCCAAAAAGTTTGTTGTTAAGTGGGACATTTGTTCAGTGAATTTTGCTCCATTTTATTACCTTTCTTGCAGTGAATCACTAGTTTAGTTTAGTTTTAGTTTTATTTGTCTTGTATGCCGCCCATTCCCGAAGGACTCCGGGCGGCTTACAATAAACAAGGGAGGGGATAAATGAACAAGACAATATTTTAAAATACACAACAGTCACAGTTTCCGTGGGGCTGGATATTTCGAAAGCCCCCCGGCCTGCTGGAGCAGGCAGGACTTAACGGCTTTGCGGAAGGCTGGGAGGGTAGTAAGGGTCCGGAACTCCACGGGGAGGTCGTTCCAGAGGGCTGGAGCTACGACAGAGAAGGCTCTCCCCCGGGAAGTCGCCAGCCGACATTGGCTGGCAGATGGAATCCGGAGAAGACCTAACCTGTGAGATCTAATCGGTCTATGGGAGGTAATCGGAGGTAAACTACAACTGATAAGTTAGTAACTTGCTTGTTAATTGAATCTGGCTTCCCCAGGGGTGGGCTGCTGGGGGTTTGCAGGGGTTTGGGAGAACCTCTAGCTAACATTCTGTGCAGTTTGGAGAATCCCCAAATTCCACTCCTGGCTGGCGTTGTCCCATGCGGCCCGTTTTGGATGCAGGTAAGTGCAGGGAGTGTATGGAGGCTCAGGAAGGGCAAAAAATGGGCCTACCGGAAGTTTGGGAAGGCTTGAAATGGGCCCATTTTTGGCCTCCAGAGGTCCTCCAGAGCCTGGGAAGGCTGTTTTCACCTTCCCAGAGGCTCAAGGAAAGCCTCGGGAGCCCGGGGAGGGCAACCCTCTCCCCCCGTAGTGCAGGAGGCTGATTAGCCACATCCACCATGGCCATGCCCACTAGCAACCAAGCAGAGAACCCCTTGCTAAAAGTTTTGAAGCTCATCCTTGGGCTTCCCCATTGACTTTGCTTGTCGGAAGGTCACAAAAAGTGACCCTGGGAGACTGCAACGATCATAAATATGAGCCAGTTGCCAAGCATCGGAATTTTGATCACATGAGCATGGGGATACTGCAAAGGTTGTAACTGTGAAAAACAGACATAAGTCACTTTTTTCAGTGCCGTTGTAACTTTGGACGGTCACTAAATGAACTGTTGTAAGTTGAGGACTACCTGTGTTAAAGTGATGCATAATGCATTGATATATATGGGAAGGACTGTTTTGGAAGTATTTTCTGCCTTTTGTTCCATCATTCCTGATTGACCTGTTTTGTTTCTGTAGGTCTCGGTTTCTCTCCATACGCAGTCCTCGACTTATGACCCTAATTGAGCCAACATTTCTGTTACCAAGCAAGAAAGTTGTTAAGTGAGTTTGATCCCACTTTACGACCTTTCGTGCCATAGTTTTTAAGTGAATCACTGCAGTTGTTAAGTTAGCAAATTGGTTGTTAAATGAATGTGGCTTCTCCATTGACTTTCCTTGTTGAAAAGAGATCACATCACCCCGGGACACTGCAACAGTCATAAATATGTTGTCAAGCATCTGAATTTTGATCCTGTGATCGCAGGAATGATACAATGGTCATAACCCTAACTTCAAATGGTCACTAAACAAATGGTTGTAAGTCAAGGACTGCCTATACTACTGCATATCAGTTCCCCCCCAACTTCTTGATACATGGCTTGTCACAAAGACCTGAATGTTTTCCCAATACTTACTCAGTTTTATCCATGCTAATAATGTGGCATTCCCCCTGTTTATTTGAAGTTGTTTTGTCACATATTCTTTCCAAGAAGTCCTAGCAAATCTTTCTTTTCACCCAGATGACACAGAAACAAACAGAAACAAACAGAAACACACATTTTCAGTACAGATCTTAACAACTGTGCTAAGCACTATCTTAAAAGAGACATTTCCTTCTTTCTGTTTCATAGGAATCTGTATTCTACATTGTACCTGCTATAACAAACAGGCTTAGTGTAAAAGCAAAGTTTCCTTCTGAAATTTACCCATACGCAACTCCGACTGAGGAATTGGTTAACAGATAAAATTCTCACTAATTAATCTATTTACCCTTTACAAATAAACTTAGATTTCAGACTATTTCCAGATTATTCCCACACCCTTATTTTCATTATTGAAGAACAGATCGTAGAAACATCCTTTAATGCCTTTAAAACTAACTAGCTATTTCTTTTTCCAGTCCTGTTTCATAGTCACATCTAGGAATCAGAATCTCTACAATCTAATACAGGTAATCCTCGACTTACAACAGTTCATTTAGTGACCATTCGAAGTTACAATGCCACTGAAAAAAGTGACTTGTCGTTTTTCACACTTACGACCGTTGTAGTGTCCCTAGGGTCACATGTTCCAAATTTGGCAACTGATTAATATTTATGACTGTTGCAGTGTCCCCAGCATGATGTGATCCCCTTTTGTGATCTTCTAACAAACAAAATCAATGAGGAAGTCAGATTCACTTGACAACCGTGTCACTAACTTAACAATTGCAGTCATTCACTTAACGACTGGGGCAAGAAAGGTCAAAAAGTGGGGCAAAATTCACTTAACAAGTGTCTCATTTAACAACAGAGATTCTGGGCTCAATTGTGGTTGTAAATCGAGGACTACCTGTATTCTGTATTCAAATCTATGCCTGATATCTATCAAAAGGGGTTGTTTCATTCTTTCCCGTCCATGGGCATCTACCGCCATGAGGTGGGGACGGTGAGAAATGGCGACTCATGAAATAAGTCATCACAACCTATCCTGAACCCTCTCTTAATCTACACATTAATGATTTAATCTGTAAGGCCATGTGAACAGATCAGACCTTGTAATAATACAAAGCCTATATATTTTTATGATTAGTTTTTAAGTGGAAAAATATCCAATCATTCATAGAAATTGATACTTCCCTTCCCTTCCCTTAGCTTCAATGGCCCATCTGGTTCTATGTAATATAAGAAAAAGTGGGATTTTGAGTTCTCCAGCCAGGACATTAAACTAAAGACTAAGTCAACAATGGAATAAGTTATATGGCTTAGCCGTATAACATGACTAGAGCTGGTTGTTGTAACAAAAGTTTTGTTTTCTCAACAGTATAGTAAAACAGTTAATAAACTATAAATCTGAATTTAATCACAAGGCTTGGTTTAATGAATTGGTGACCTTGTGGTACTAATTATTTCCTAAAGTGACTTTCTTCATAAAAGAGAGGGTTTAATCAGACACTGTATATGTGTTATCAGGAGTGTATGATGGATCTTTTGTCTCATTCCTCTGTTGTCCTTGTAATTTAAATATCCTGTTGTGTCAGTATAAGGACAGGAAGTGAGTTATACAAAACCTTACAATAACAATATTACATTTCAAGAAAGCAGATGTGCTCTGTATGGGTTTTACTTCCCAGAGGTAGTTTTCTAAATGCTACAAAGAATATTATCTTTTCTGTTAGGAAAAAGCTTCTAAAAAAATATCTTTCAGTAATCTACCAAATATTTTGCAGATGATTAGAAATTGCACTTCTCATAATGCCAGATTTTAATTATTCAGCTTCCTGCTTTATTTCTTTCAAGAAACTCAAACATCCCCCTAGCAGGTTGGATAGTAGGAAAGGACTTTAATGCTAATTTGTTTTTGTGTTTATGTGCATGTGGTTGGTTTTTTGGTTTTTTGTTTACCTATGCAGTCTTGCTATTTTTATGCAAATCTTCAGAAAGTCAAAATTGGCAAATACGTTCTTCAATTTCAGACACATCCTATTTGGTTTTCCTGATGTAACTGCTGCTCTGCAATGTCTTTTAACAGCACTTACAACACAGCTCTCTAGAGAGGCTAAGAATATATCCTTCCTTGAGAAGCAATGAAACAAAAGCTGATGCGCCCAGCTACAGGCTCATTAGGACTTCAAATAACATTTAAAAAAAACATGGGGCAGTGCCAGTAAAGAGGTGGTGGTTGTTTGTAATGCATCTAAACACATTTTACAGGAGTAATTATGGCTGGATGTGGATAAAAGTTCCTTTTTTTCCCTCCCTGCTGGTAACTAAGGTAGAATGTCATTTGCAAATCTGTTTTCCCGTAATAGGATTATGGGTAGAATTACCTTGCTCTCGGTATTCAGCCAAACCCAGCCAATTCTATCTGTGAATGTCCCCTGAAAAGCAGTTGATTGCACACCCGGTGCCCAAATCCTTGCCTCATTGAGAGAAGCAAAGGGTTTGACACTGATTTCAGCATAGCTAGAATTTTCTTCTTTCCTACAGCTGTCGGTAGATTATAACAATTGAACAAAGCAGAAATGAAATATCCTATGGGAGGCATTGAAATTAACTTACTTGGTTTTCACTGGGACCACATGTCAATAGAAAAGGCCATCCAGATGGTGGTTGCCAAGGGAAAGAGGCACGAGAGATATTCCACACACATATGCATGTCGTATTACTTGCTCTAAGTTTTAATTTGCTACCTGTGTTTCCCTGAAAATAAGGCTGGTTCTTATTATATTATGGGCTCCAAAGTAAGCACTAGGGTTTATTTTCAGGGGTTTTTTCCTACCATGTAAGGGAGGCCCACTTCTTCTGTTTGCTCGTGGCGGGGCAGGAGTCCAGGTGGCACGCTAGTGCTCCCGTCGCAAGGCAGGGGTGGTGGAGCTGCCACACCTCCCCTGCACTGGCTTACCTCAAGGTCCCCGCAGCTCGGCCATCCATGCCCCAACACCTGCCTCGCCTCGTGGCTGTGGCACCAGCATACCTCTTGGCCTCCTGCTTCGTTGTGGCAGTGAACAAGCAGAAGTCGACCGGCAGCCATATTGGTTCCTGCTGCACATGGCTGCTGGTGCTGCCGCTACCAGGTGTCGGGACATGGATGGCCTGACAGTGGGAGCTCTGAGGTAAGCCAGTGCAGGGCCAATGGGGCAGCTCCACCTCCCCCCCCGCCTCGCCTCATGGCTGCAGCACAGTGGTGGGTTTCAAAAAAAATTCAAACCTACTCTATGGGTGTGGCCTCCTTTGTGGGAGTGGCTTGCCGGCCATGTGACCTGGTGGGAGTGGCTTGCCAGCCATGTGTTCTCTCTCTCTCTCTCTCTCTCTCTCTCTCTCTCTCTCTCTCTCTCTCTCTCTCTCTCTCTCTCTCTCTTTCCTTCCTTTTGTCCCTCTGTCCCTTTTTCCTTTATTTCTTTCATCTCTCACTTTTTCTTTCTTTTTTTATTTATTTATTTCTTCCTTTCTTTCTCTTTCTCTTTCTCTCTCTGTGTGAGTCTGTGTGTGTGTGTGTGTATGTGTGTGTGTGTCAGTGGTGGGTTTCAAAATTTTTTGGAACCTCTTCTGTAGGTGTGGCCTGCTTTCCGGGTGTACTGGTGGAACCTCTTCTAACCGGTTTGGTAGATTTGACGAACCGGTTCTACCAAACTGGTGTGAACTGGTAGGAACCCACCTCTGCTGCACACCATGAGCAATGGAATGGGCAGCCAGTCAGATGCTCAGGCTCTTAAATATGGCTTATTTTGGAGGTAGGGCTTATATTAGGCACACATGTGAAACATGCTAGGGCTTATTTTTGGAATAAGTATTATTTTCGGGAAAGTGTTCCTTACCTAAAGAAGAACAGCTTAGGAGTAGGAAAAGGGCCAAGACCAGTATCGTTTTTTTTAGCAGGGTTAGCCTGGCCCAACCATTATACAAAATGAGCAGCCAAACATGGAAATGCAATTCTGAGCGCCATAAAATGGCAGCAAATTATTGTTTTCTTTTTTGTTCTTGCTGTGTTTGCATTGCCAAGGGACGGGAAAGCGGCCACTGGGAATTCTGTATGACAGAATTGAGCACTGTGGGTGTCTTCAATACTCCAGTACCAGATCTGGATTGATGGAGGACAATATTTCCTACTTTGCCTTGTTCATCAATTACCATTGCCACTGGGATAAGCAAGAGTAATGAGCTATCAGTCTTCTTGAGTGACAAGGAACTCTTACCTTCAGGGAGCCAGGCAGGGAGATCTAGCCCTAGGTACCAGGTACAAGAGAAGATAAAAGACCCAGGTGCACAAAAATAGAAGCTATTAGGATGACACATTAATATTAATGCATTGGTTTTATTTTAATTCATTTGAATACTGCAAAAATCAAATCTCCCATGGCAGCTTACACTCTGTAAGAAACATAAAAGAAAACAGTAAAACCACAATAGGAATACAAAAACGATAAAGCCAACTAAATAACATATCACATTACATCTCTGACAAGGAATAAATTACTTTTGCTGATTATTTTGCAAGATACGTTTTACGTGCTTATGTAGTTAGAGTCTTTTTCCATAACAACAATGCAGAAAACCCTTTTAGAAGTAAGTTGTAGGAGGAGGTTACAAGGCCAGATGGATGGCAGTTTTTCCACTGTAAGTCCTATTTATTTTAATATAATTGCATCCAAATTTCAGACTTTTGCCTGAGTAACATTAAGCTGCACTATGATTTTGCTTGCATTTAGTTGTATTTGATTTCATATATCATTCGATGTTTTCATACGGCTTTTCTAGATTCATTTTAAAATTCCTTTATTTTATTTTATAAGTTGGGTTATATCCTGTCTTTTTTCTGAGAACTCCAGGCAGGATATATCTTGAATTATATTATACTCCCTGTGACAGGACAAAATCCATCAAATATGCTGCCATAGTTCAGTATGGCCTTCTCTGTTCTAGTCTAGTACCAACCACAACAGAGATGGTATTCAGCAGGTTCTGACCAGTTCTGGAGAACCGGTAGTGGAAATTTTGAGTAGTTCGGAGAACTGGTAAATACCACTTATGACTGGCCCTGCCCCCATCTATTCTCTGCCTTCTGAATCCCAGATGATTGGGAAGAAATGGGGATTTTCCAGTAACCTTCCCCTAGCCCATATGTGCAAGAAGAACCTTTACCTTTAAGGAGTGGGGAGGGAATGGAGATTTTACAGTATCTTTCCCCTGCCATGCCCATCAAGCCACGCCCACCAAGCCATGCCAGGCCCACCAAGCCACATCCACAGAACCAGTAGTAAAAAAAAATTGAATCCCACCACTGAACCACAAGGCCATATTAGCTTATCTTTCAGTTCACATGGCTTAAAGGTAAAGGTTCTCATCGCACATATGTGCTAGATGTTCCCGACTCTAGGGGACGGTGCTCATCTCCGTTTCAAAGCTGAAGAGCCAGTGCTGTCCGAAGATGTCTCCATGATCATATGGCCGGCATGACTAAATGCCGAAGGCACACGGACTACTGTTACCTTTCCACCAAAGATGGTCCCTATTTTTCTACGTGCATTTTTACATGCTTTCGAACTGTTAGGTTGGCAGAAGCTGGGGAAAGTAACGGGAGCTCACTCCGTTACGCAGCACTAGGGTTTCGAACCGTCGAACTGCCGACTTTTCTGATCGACAAGCTCAACGTCTTAGCCACTGAGCCCTTTTATCTAATCTAATACCCAACCACAAGGTCATACTAGCTTAGCTATAAGATCACATGCCTTAGATAAATATAAAAAATATGTCAAGCTTTACACCACACACACAAACAAACAAATTTGCAGGAATGATGTGCTAACTGAAATACGCTTAATTTATACTGATTTGGTTGCTAACTTTCTTCAGATGCTTTTAAAACAGTAAAATGAAAATGTTTATTGTTTTCCTATCTCTGCTCTTGTTCTTGATACTACAGTTGTTATTTCAATGTACAGTAGATTTCAGTCTTCTATCCAGAGGCCCATCCTTGGGTAGGGCGTGGTTTGATAGAGGTGGTACAGGTAGTCCTTGGTTCCACCACAAAACCGCGGTAGACTAAAGCACGCTCGACGAAAGCGCGTACCTGACGTCATCACAGCGCGACGAAAACATCACGCTGTGAGCGGTAAAGTTAAAATTAACGCGAAAACCTTACCCTAACCCCCCCCAAACCTAACCCTAAATCTAACCCTAAACCTAACCCTTAACCTAACCCTAAACCTAACCCTAAACCTAACCCTTAACCTAACGCTAAACCTAACGCTAACCCTTAACCTAACCCTAAACCTAACCCTAACCCTTAACCTAACCTAACCCTAACCCTAAACCTAACCCTTACCTTTACATGAATCGGCTTGCTTTAAAAGCGCTTTTTAAAGCGCCCTTTTTTCTCCGCGGTCGTATTTGTCGCACTGCTGATGACGTCAGATACGCGCTTTAATCGGGCGCGCTTTAGTGGACCGCGGTTTTGTCGTGCCACGGTAGTCCTCAACTTACAACAGTTCTTTTAGTACCCATTCAAAATTACAACAGCACTGAAAAGAAGTGACTCATGATCATTTTTCTTACTTATGACCATTGCAGCATCCCCATGGTCATGTGATCAAAATTCAGCCTCTTGTCAACTGACTCATATTTATGATGGTTGCAATAACCCGGAGTCATGTGATCGTCTTTTGTAACTCTCTGACAAGCAAAGTCAATGGGAAAGCCAGATTCGCTTAACAACCATGCTACTAACTCAAGAACTGCAATGATTCACTTAACAACTGTGGCAATAAAAGTGGTAAAATGGGGCAAATTCACTTAACAAATGTCTCATCAACATAAATTTTGGGCTCAATTCCAGTCGTAAGTCAAGGAGTACCTGCACTTCACAATGTAAATTAGGCCAGGCCTTCTTTAATGATGCTTCCATTCTGACTGTTTCAATTATTGGGGAAAAAATTTGGATGTTTGGGGCAGAACCACACCAGGGTTGGGTTTCTCACCCCGTTCCAACCGGTTCAGTTGGAACGGGGCCGGCGGCGTCCTTGTGCACGTGCGCGGTGCACGCATGCGTACTAGCGTCTGTGCGATGCTCCAGCTGCTCCTGGAGGATCGCGCAGGCGCTGTATGCGTCCTGCGCATGCGTGGAAGCGCAGAACTCGTCAAAACCGGGTAAGGACGGCGAGCGGGCGGGTGGGCCCTTCGCCGTTCCCGGAAGTTACTTACTTCTGGGTTCGCCGACCAACCGGTTCGCAGGGACCGCCGTGAACCGGTTGAAACCCACCCCTGAACCACACCAAACTTTTCTGCAACTTCCGTTAGCTTGGTTTAAGTCAGGGATCTCCAAACTTGACAAATTTAAGACATGTGGACTTCAATTCCCAGATTGGCTAAAAAAGTCCTCAACTCTTAAAATTGCTCCAAGAAATGGAGACCCCTGGTTTAAGAGAACAAGAGTCTGTTTCAGCTGTCAGAATGTCTATTAGGCAAGATTTAGGCAAGAAAAACAAAATGCACAGGTACAGTATATGTGGTACCTTGCTCAATAGTAGTGACTGTGAGAGGGATCTTGGAGTCCTAGTGGACAACCATTTAAATATGAGCCAGCAGTGTGCAGCAGCTGCCAAAAAAGTCAACACAGTTCTAGGCTCATAAACAGAGGGATAGAATCACGTGAAGCGTTAATACCACTTTATAACGCCTTGGTAAGGCCACACTTGGAATATTGCATTCAATTTTGGTCGCCACAATGTAAAAAAGATGTTGAGACTCTAGAAAGAGTGCTGAGAAGAGCAACAAAGATGATTAGGCGACTGGAGGCTAAAACATATGAAGAACAGTTGCAGAAACTGGGTAGGTCTAGTTTAATGAAAAGAAGGACTGGGGAGACATGATAGCAGTGTTCCAATATCTCAGGGGCTGCCACAAAGAATAAGGAGTCAACCTATTCTCCAAAGCAACTGAAGGTAGGACAAGAAACAATGGGTAGAAACTAATAGCAATAGCAGTTAGACTTATATACCGCTTCATAGGGCTTTCAGCCCTCTCTAAGCGGTTTACAGAGTCAGCAAATTGCCCCCACAGTCTGGGTCCTCATTTCACCCACCTCGGAAGGATGGAAGGCTGAGTCAACCTTGAGCCAGTGAGATTTGAACCGCTGAACTGCAGGTAACAGTCAGCTGAAGTGGCCTGCAGTGCTGCATTTAACCACTGCACCACCTCGGCTAATCAAGGAGAGAAGCAACTTAGAACTAAGGAGAAATTTCCTGAGAGTTAGAACAATTAATCAGTTGGACAATTTGTCTCCAGAAGTTGTAAATGCTCCAATACTGGAAGTTTTAAAGAAGAAATTGGATAACCATTTGTCTGAAATGATATAGGGTTTCTTGCCTAAGCAGGAGGTTGGACTAGAAGACCTCCAAGGTCCCTTCCAACTCTGTTATTCTATTCCATTCTATTCTATATTACACATGGAAAAGTGGATTTCAATGATGTTTTGAAAATAATATGGATTTTTAAATGAACTGACTTTCTAGTAACCAATCCATTTCCCAACTATCTCATGGCATGTGACTTGTCATTAAATTAGACACCAGGGTATTAACTATGGTTGATGTTATATTAATTGTTACTGTATCAATGCCTTTGAAACATACTTAGGAATTATTTTCATGTATACAGCATTCCCTGGAATTGCTTAGCTATATGCTGCTGTTTCATAAATCTTTCTAGATGTATTTTTTTCAATTATGCTCATACTGTTTCTCAGATCTCTGGATATCTACTAAACAGACACTACAAAACTTTATTGATCCAAAGCTCTACCTTATGGGACAATGTAATAGGCTTTGATCCAACAAGACAGCTATTCCCTTCTGTTAGAAATGACAGGAAAATCTATCAGTTTTAGACCATTTTTTTTTTCCTTTCCAGAATCATATGCTTATTGCAGTCCCATTTTTATTCCTGTTTGTAAATTAAAGGTGAAGGGGTCAACCAGAATCATATTTATTTTTTGTCTACACTTTTCCCAAATAAGTGTTTTCTCTGCATCTTTGTCAGTTACTGGCATTCTTATATTTTTTTTGTATTTACAATGTACATATATAAAATGATCTTGGAAAAAATGTGAATTACAGGACAGAAACATGCTAACATGTAGATTTAGGAAGTCAAGCTGAGTAAATTAGTATAAAAAATTGTGTCAAATTTTTCCACATCTGATTCAGTCAACAAGCTTTAATTGTAATTCCATACTGGTAAAGGCATCCAAGCAGGCTCTTACTTAAATAAGCAATACAAGTTTACTATTAAAAATGTGTTTAGTAATAAATATTTATGTTTCTTTAAATATAGGAATAAGCACCAACATATGCTTGTTTAAGAGTTTGCCTTCTAATACAGTAAAAGGATCATGGGCTCACATTTAATACAAAGGCAGAACAATTTCTGTCATAATATATGGCTCAGCGTTTAACGTTTTATTAAAAGTTTAATAAAGGACCTGTGCCAGTGGGCTTGAAAAACTGTATAGCAATTTTCATTTGCCGTAGAATTCCATTAAAAAGTTGCTTATGTATACAGAATGAGACCATTTGTTAAGGGAAGGTTGTATATGCTTATAATTGGAAGATACATTTTATGCTTCTGAACAATGGTAAATATATAATGCTTTATAGTTCACAATGATGAGCAACTCTTGGGGCAAAATGATATGTAAATAATAGATATTCTGGGTGATGGGATATTCCAACAGATAGGTAAAGAAAGAATGTGACTAGGCAAACTCATTTTTCCTGGCAGTTACAGCCTTATTCCCTTCTTCTCTTATTCTTCTCCCCCTTCCATTCATTCTAGTGGAATAAGAAATAATTGCACTTGAACCTTGGGATTAGTTCTTCCATGTCTCACCTATATGACCATGGAAATAGAGGAGCATGACATTGCTGAATTTTTTCCTTTCCAGAATCATATGTTTATTGCAGTCCTATTTTTATACCTGTTTGTAAATTAAAGGGGTTAATCAGAATCATACTTATTTTTGTATTCGCATTTCTGAAATGTGTGTTTTGTATGCATCTTTGTCTTTACATGCATTCTTGTGTACCCACAGGCACACAGACACACTCAATGTATATAAAACGATCCTGGAAAAATTAGCAGGGCAAAAACATGCTAACATGTAAGAGCCGAGGTGGCGCAGTGGTTAAATGCAGCACTGCAGGCTACTTCAGCTGACTGCAGTTCTGCAGTTCAGCTGTTCAAATCTCACCGGCTCAAGGTTGACTCAGCCTTCCATCCTTCCGAGGTGGGTAAAATGAGGACCCGGATTGTTGTTGGGGGCAATATGCTGACTGTAAACTACTTAGAGAGGGCTGAAAGCCCTATGAAGCGGTATATAAGTCTAACTGCTATTGCTATTGCTATTGCTATAGATTTAGGAAATTAAATTGAGTAAATTATATAAACAACTGTATCAAATTTTTGCTCATCTGATTCATTCAAACAAGCTTTAATTGTAATTTCATACTGGTAAAGATCTGATTTCCTTCTTCTCCCCCTCCATTCATTCTAGTGGAATAAGAAATACTAATTGCTCTTGTAGTTTGGGATTAGTTCTTCCATGTCTTACATATATGACCATGGAAAGAGAGGAGCATGACACTGCTGAATTTTTCCCTTTCCAGAATCACATGTTTATCGCAGTCCCATTTTTGTACCTGTTTGTAAATTAAAGGGGTCAACTAGAATCATACTTATTTTTGTATTTGCACTACTCAAATGTGTGTTTTGTAGGCATCTTTGTCAGTTACATGCTTTTTCACATCTGATTCATTCAAGCGAGCTTTAATTGTAATTCCGTACTAGTAAAGGCCTTGTTGCCTTCTTCTCTTATTTTTCTCCCCACCCCCATTCATTCTAGTGGAATAAGAAATAATTGCGCTTGAAGATTGGGATTAGTTCTTCCATGAATCACATATACAACCATGGAAAGAGAGAGCTATGAAACTGATGAATTCAAAGTCTCACTTGTCCAATAGAAATGTGCAAGCAAAACAGAATGGTCCAACTTGCTGCAGGACAAGTCCACAATTCAATTGAATTCTTTAAAATAATTTTAAAAATATTTTAATTGTTGTCATTCACATTTCATTTTGACCCTCCTTTAATGATTCTATTCCACAATTTCTTCATTATTAGTGTAACTCTTGCCCCTCAGCGAGTTGCCCCGATTGACTATGGTGAGTTGGCCACAGCGAGTTATCCTAGACTCCCAAGCAAAATCACTCATTGTTCTCTAAAACTTTTGGGTGTACAGCCTCAAGGCCATTCCAAACATTGCTGCCAAATGATAGTTCACAATAGGGCAGAAAGAAAAAAAAAATGTTGAGTATGTTTTAGTCCATTTTAATTTCCACTGGTGTAAATCAAAAATTGAATTTATTTTAATGCTGGCGCTGGCTCATCCCTTGTAGGAAGGCAGTTCTTAGCCCTTCATGTAATGATCAAGTGTAGTTCTCAGCCCAAATAAATATGCCAGTCTTTGCCTGCCCATCTTGATGCTCATTAAGCACATGAAAAACTTTTAATGACTCAAAAGACTTTTATGAGTAAACATCTTTCTGTGCTTCATCTGATGACCTATGGGGTTAACTCAAAGAGTCATAGTATTGAAAATCATCATCCCACTCTGAATCCAGAAATCCAAATGAAAGCAACCAGATCCATTAATATCAAATATCTATAAGTTATAACCTTTATAGCATCCCCATGATCATGTGATCAAAATTCAGTTGCTGGGCAACTGATTCATATTTATGACAGTTGGTGCTATGTCCCAAGGTCATCTGACAAGCAAAATCAATGGTGGAGTCAAAATTATTTAACCACCGGTTACTAACAGAGCAAATGCAGCGGTTCACTTAGGAACTGTGGCGAGAAAGGTCATAAAATGGGGCAAAACCTATTTAACAAATGTCTCACTTAACAATAGAAATGTTGGGCTCAATTGTAGTTGTAAGTCAAGGACTACCTGTACCATCAAGATTTTACTCTTAGAAAGTTATTCTAACACTCACTTTGAATTTGCCTCCTGTTATGGAAATCTATTATTTCAACCCAGCCTTCTGAACCAAGAAAGACCCTCTATGACACTTTTCATAGTTGTCAAGTGCCATTATACCACCTCCTCTCCATTTTCAGTTTACTTAAGGCTAAATATGTCAAACTGCTTTAACCTCTCTTCATGAATTTGGTTTCTAGCCTTCCCACCTCTGTCATCCTTCTGGCCCTTTTCTGAAGCTATCTGGAACATGGAAGAATATGAACATTTGAGAATATGAAAAGATGAAATAGTGGTTAAATGCAAAGAAAGATGAAGATGATGAATAGTGGCAAAACTAATAATTCTATAAGGGTAGTATATAAAATGTATTTTGATATGTAAACTCAGTAGTGCTTTGAATTAGTTAATTTCTTAAAATTGAATATCACCTTGAAAGCAGCATGTACTTAGGTGGCAAGTTAGGTTATTAGTGTATCTGGTATAATGTTGCTAAATGTCTTGCATCAAAAATTAAACACGTTTGAGGCTGTCATGGGAATTAGGTCAGCAGCCACTTCATAATTCACCTTTCAGTGATATTTAAAACTAGCGATCATGCCATCAGAGCAAGATAAGATCAAAAGCCAAATGACTTTTGCTGTATGGAAAGAGGGAAGTTCTTTACAAATATGCAAATAGAAGCTTGATTTTAAAGTCCCACAAAGGACCTTTAATAAAAATAAATAAAATGATGAATATTGTGGCCCTTAATCCATAGTACTTCATCAATGCTTGAATCAGAAAAATCATAACACTCTAGAGCAGAAGGGTCCCACTTTGGTAACTTCAAGGCTTGGGACCTTTAAAACTTGTGGACCTGTGTGGCTGGCTGGGGAATTCTGGAAGTTGAAGTCCACAAGTCTTATAGTGGCCAAGGTTTGACACTCCTGCTCTAGAATAAACTCTATGCTTTCTATAGGTGGGCTTTATGGAATTATTTGGGAAGTTCTTAATTCTTCCCAGAGTCTCTCAGATTGGTTGAAGAGGTTTTGCTATTATAAAGCAGTAATATGACCCAATTACTGTATCTTCCTCCCTGCCCAAATAATCATATTATCTACACTAAAACAACCCTCAAACCTGTGTTGTTTCACACAAGTATCTTGGCAGCAGCAGTCCCACATTGGATTCTCGACTCACAAACAAGCAATTACAAATTGTTCCACTATTCCCCCAAGATATGCCCAAATTACCCCCTTGGGTAATTACCCCCAGATTAAGAACCATTGATCTAATGCCTGGGATGAGGAATTACTTTCATTATCATTCCATGTTCAGAAGTGGACCTGACTGACTGCTGGATCTGAATTCAGTACCTCAGATGAAAAAGTCGTCCAATTTTGGAGGGACAATTCTGAGGAGCCACACTGGAACTCCCCTCTTCCCATATTTGCCAAGTGAGATATTTATCTCACTTTCCCTTACTAGAACTGTCCCTCCTCCTCATTTCTTAGAGAATCAGCCCACCTTATAGTCAGAATAGATGCAACTTTACTCTTCTGAAAACTCAAACATACACATACATTCCTCATCTTAAAGCTTTCCGCATGAAGCAACACCAGAGGCAATCGCCTGGATAGTATAACTGGACATTCAGTTATGAGGTCATTGTCAGACCTCCATAGAAGTTTTGTGTATAAATTACATGGATTGTGTGTATATGTTTAGTTCTCTTTGTCAAGTGCTCATCATATACGAAATAATCATTCTTGATCAAATCTTGCTTATTGCAAAAAATGAATTGATGGACTTGATCGTTGATTTCATGCAAGGAACCTGGGCAAAAATGATATTATAGCAAATGGCTGCTTTGATTTCTAGAAAGAGAAGGTTAGGTTAGGTTTATTAGATTTATATGCCGCCCTTCTCCCAAGGACTCAGGGCGGTGTACAACATTAAAAGAAACACATAATACAAAAGTTTAAAAAAATTAAATAGAATATCCCAAACAAACCCAATAAGAATTGACAATAACATTTTTTTTAAAAAAAATTGAATTAAAATTAACAATGATCAATAATTTGTTTTGTTTTGTTCAGGCCAGGCTGGCTTACTGGAAAAGCCAACTTTTTAGGGCGCTTCGGAAGGATTGGAGGTCGGGGATTATACGAAGCTCCGGGGGCAGCTCATTCCAATATATTCCATTTCTTCTCCCCTCCCTCCTTTTTCTTTTGGTAGAAAATATTTCCTTCCTGTGGAGGCATCTTGCCCTATTGCCAAAGGGTCAGGTAGTAGAAATTGCATATGTAACAATATGGAGAGTATTTGCTGGCTAAAAGGAAAGAACCATTCATTGATTCATTGCTTGCATTGACCCTTTGATTTTTGGATGTCCCATTTCTTCATTAAGAATAAGACAGCTAGGGGAACATCAGAGTGGTTGTCCTTAAGGTGGTAAATCACCGTGGTTTTCATTAGAAGCTGCGAGGGAATTACAGGAGACATACTAGGGTTTCAAACCCAGTACAATCATTTGGACTTTCTTTGAAGTAAGAGTGTATATGATTGCATCAAATGCCTCACATTTTCAAGGAACTAAATATTTTTTGTAAGCTTTTATTGAATTTGCAAGGGAGAATGGAAAGGTGGTGACCCTGTACTAATTAGGTTAGCTTAAATCTTATTCAGATTTAGGCCACCTAATTATTTCCTGGTTGTCAGGTCTATTCAGTTCCATATTGCGGAATTATATCTCTAAAATAATTTGTGAATCTTTTCTTCAACCTTTTGCTAATCCCTTAACTTTCCATGTGATTGCTGCATTTCGCTGCATACATAGCTGCCATCTTCTTGGCAAATGAAATATATGATTAGCATGAAATAGAAATAGAACTGACATCTTAAGGATAGAATGAAGCAAATTCTTCCAATGGCTTGTTTGTAGAAAGTACAGTTAACAAGAGTTATTAATAAGACTGAAAAAGAAATTTTAGAAAGGGTGCCACTATTTACAGCTAACAGGTTTGTTTTATGTATTGCTTTCTTATGCTCATTCTGTAAATAAAAATCCAAGTAATTTAAAAATTAGTATTCAAAATAACAAAAGAAATATGTTAATACCTGAGGTTCTTTCATGTTTACCTGGCCATCTGTGCTGCTTTGCAGGATTTAAGCAAACAATAAATTTGATACCAAGTATATATTGGCCAGTGAATGGGGATGAAACTTGAATCAATTTGGGTGCCTGATAGTTTGTCCTCCTAATCCCTAGAACACTAATCCTAATCTCACATACAGTAGGAGACCCTGTCTGTCAGTTATATTGGCAAGAGCTGCAATAGTGCACTTCTGAAGCATATTTAACTTCACTAATTTGATAACTATATCAGCTATCTAATTTCCAGGAAGACCAGTCTGTACACTTTTGGGTGAAAAGATGTGATTTTGTCAATCAATAAAAAAAGATTGGAAGAGCCCTTCATTGTGGAAAACCATTGTTACTGTAATAAATACTAAGAGAAAAATACTCATAATTTACAATCTCCCCTTTTTCAATTACTGTTGCTACTTTGAAAATGTATTTGATGCACTTTGAGTGCATTTGGGCTGAAAATTTATTGTGTTCATCAATTTAGCATTCATTTAAAATGAAGCAGATCAAAATCAGTCACACACACACACACACACACATATAGGTATATGTACGTGTATATGTATGTATGTATACACACACATATATTATATTATATATATATATATATGTATGTATGTATGTATGTATGTATGTATGTATGTATGTATATGTATGTATATATATATTTTATATATAAATCAAAAAGGTCTGACAGTTTTTTGTAGTACAACGTGATTTCTGGCCAGGAATGGCTTTTAATACTAAACTTGCTTTGAGAACTTTTATATTCGTCAGGCAAACTGTCTTTTCTTCAATCCCACCATAATGATACCTTAAAGTAGGTTGTAATTCAATAAGCAACAAAGCAATGATTATATTCTGCAATAACATTACAGTGTATCATTTAGCTGTGGAAAACATTATGTGATTAATCCTGTCCTGTATGTGTTCTGCAAAGTAAAAATAAAAAAAAAATGAAGGAGTGGTACTAAATGCATAGGAGAAATTGTATAAGGATCCCTTAGACAGATTAGAAAGTGTCAAGAATTTAGTTATGATTGATTTCATACATAGCTGATCTGCATAGCCTGAAAGCATGAAGGTAATACATTTTACTGATTTTTTTTCTTAAAGAAGAATATTTATGCAATCTTATGATGGCATTAAAAAACAATAAAAATTGGATGCAAATTAATCTTCACTGTATCAAGTAACTATAAAGTTTTTCTATGACTCTATTTCTTACTCATCTTTTGTCTATATTCTGATACATAAAATCTGTTTTCTATTTGATTTTCCCCAGACAATGCATTCCACCCTACCAATACTTTATGGCTCTTTATGTCTGCTATTTCTCAGATGGTAGTATGTCCAAGATCTCATTCATGTTGTAATACCATGGTTACACAATGCAAATATGCAATGTAATACAGGAAACAGGTCAGTATCTAATCAATCTTCTTTGTCACTTTATGAACCACCTCAGCCCCCAAATCTCTATTTTCGAAAGTTGAAAAACTTTTTTTAAAAAATTGAAATGTTCTGTGTTCTTTTTCCCACAAATCATAAATGCAGCTCACGGGATGGATGAGATAGGATGGGAGTAGAACTGGACAGGTTGCCTTTGCATACGATGTAATATTTGAAAGAAGAACCTCTGTGTGAGCAGGTCCACCTTTCCAAAATTTTATACATTATACAATCCATTTTGTAATGCATAGTCAGTAGGCAGACACAAAATAAGGCAGCATTTGTGTTTCAGAAGCAGGATCTCTATAGATTAGACGCATGCAGGGAAGAGATCACTTGAATGGATCTAATTATGCTGCTGTCAAGAAAATCATATGGACATAACCAAAAACGTGTCTTGGGGCTCTCTTTATCTTTTAATAGTGAGAAAGATCTCAGAAATTTAGATTGTACAGTTTATAACACAATATTACACTATTCATATTTAAAGGGCTTTGTGTGACATACACCTAAGTTCTGATGTAAGTTTATTTTCTTCAAGGAGTTTTCACTCACCCAGTATCCCCTAATTAAGTGATGTTGATCTCATTCTGAGTTTTTCTTGTAACGTCTAATCAGGAGGCCAAGTTGTTCTCTCATAGACCATCCCTAAACAAAATACTATGTATAATGCTCAAAAGCTCAGTAATTACAATACAGATACCTAACTACATCAGAGTGGCTTTATTTTATTTGGGATTCTCCTCATTTTCTAAAGCAAATTCCTTTTTATGCACATGGGTATGCTGTTTTTAAACAGAAATGTCTTGTGCAAACCTATCCCTCATTGTGGTTGATATGGCTGGTAACCTATCCATTAACCACTATGCTCTTAGAATGTTCCACAGGGTTTTGGTAAATTCTTGCTTTGGACAAGGAAATCTAAAACATCCTTCCCCTCCTCCGCCTCCCCGAGCTATCTGAATGGAGGGAGAGTTATTAGTTGCAGCTGAATTGATTAGGTGTGTCAGGAGGTACAACCTGACCTATGGCAATTTAGAATAATTAATACGGGGGGAGGGGGAGGAGATCCCTTTTTAAAAAGGAGTAGCACCAATATAGAAATCTATAATTCTTCATGGACATATGTACCGATACTACTGAAAAGTTTTTGGTTGTGTATTTCTTAGAGTCAAACAATTGACCCAAGTAGCATATTCTCCATCACTATGCTTAAAATACTAAATTTATGAAAGAACAGCTCAAATGTAACCAGAGGAGTGGGAGGGGAACGAACAGTTGAATTCAAGAGCAAGCAAGGAATAGATTGAAAGGGTTAGATTTTCAGTATCAGAATAAAGAGAGGCAACCACCCGTATTGGCCTGCCCCAAAAATATACCTTGGCTAATCAGAAATGCATATGGGATAATTGCCAATAGGATGAGATGCTTGGACCAGTAACTTGCCAGCTTGGCTCACTACAAGGCTGGGATTGTTACATTCAGGAGATCTACATTAATAGCTTCCATGGTGCTGTGTTCCTAGGTCACAGTTGGAGCATGTGTGTTCCCCGCTGTGCCTGGGCTTTATTGACTTCGGCAGTATTTGACCTTGTAAAACAGAGGTCATCACTTCCAAACATTCCTTGCTGAGGCTTGATTATAAGGTTAAAGTTCAGACTAGATTAACCAAGAGATTCCCTTCAGATTCATCAATGCTTTCAAGAAAATTGGACCAATTCAACAATAAACCAGTAAGGATTTATGAAATACGTGAAAAGGTTCCTAATAATTTTTGACACACACACACACACACACACACACACACACACACACACACACACACTCTTCCTGTTCATTTGGATTTCATTATGCTAGTAAACTGTTAGACTTGTGTCTATCTCCATGAAAATTGTGAAAGGGCTTTTTCTTAGTAATAGACACACAGACGCACACCCACAAAATCCTATTGCTATAGAAATAAGAAAAGGTAAAAGATGTTCCCCAATGAAGATGTAAGATTTGCTTTTCCTGGTATTTTACCATATGCCTGAAGCTTGTTTTTTTTTTAAAAAAATCTTTTATTCTTCATTTTCCCCCTTCTTTTCTGTGGAAACACGTATTGGTGAATAGAGGCTGATTCATTAGAATAACTTTCTCTCTTTTAATGTGGTAATTCTTAATTTATTTCTTATCCTAGAATTATGTATAATGCAGGCATAATCATTTTCATTGTTAAATGTACTTTCCACAGTTCAAGAAATATCTCAAAATCTGTTTTTAGGTATTTTAAATTTAGTTGCTTTTAATTGCTGAAATCTATGGGAGAAGAAAGGATTATTCAGCTCCCATTCTTCTCTCAGAAGGCAAGCCTGGATTGATAGATGCTCTCTCTCTCTCTCTCTCTCTCTCTCTCTCTCTCTCTCCCTCCCTCCCTCCCTCCCTTCCTCCCTTCCTCCCTTCCTTTTCTTCCTTTCTCTCTCTTTCTTTTTTCTTTCTTTCTTCTCTCTTTCTTTCTCCCTCCCTCTCTCATTTTTTAAAAAATAATATTGTCCTCTGGTTCACATTAGCCATCACAACACCACCCTAGCGTTTTGTATGTATCTGACTTTTTAAAGTAAAACCAATAAAATATATTTTAAAAGGAACAGATTTCAAGAAAGGAAGATGGAGATGGATGTCTGTGCCCTTTTTAGTGTTAAACATAGTGAGCCTTTTAAAATGATTACAGATAATTTAACACATTACTTGTTAATGATTAATTTAATATGTTCCAAATACTGCTGTAGAAGTTGCACTTAAGATATATTTTCCCCCAAAGGCAAAACTAGGACAAACCTGAGACAATTGAGAGAGTTGTTCTACACACCAATTATTTCTCCTAGGGGAAATTCTCTCTGTGGGCTGTACCTTGTACCATTTCTAACACATACCACGTATTAGCCTTGCATGGTGACTTCTGCTGGGCTCAACATATTCCTTATGTTTTCTCCACTCATAAAACTTTAAACATATTGTAGTACCTGACAGCTCCCAAGATGTGAGATGTTGAATAGTATGTGATTTAAGACATAGTGATTCATTGTCTAGATTTAATCAAAGCTCTGCAATCCTATAAATGTAATACTATTTTTTTAAAAATAGAATTCTTTCCCCAGGTTCACTTGCTGTCCCACTTATAGCCCTATACAGACCATTAAGCTATGGTAACAATGCTGTGTGTCTTAGAATATTATAATCATGCATTTGGATTGTGTGGTCCAGGGATGTGCAGCCAGGGGAGGCAGGGCCTCACCACTGTCATCATGAAAAGAAAAACAAATGTAAAAGGAAAAAGGCTAAGGCTGACAGTCACAGTGGATGACTCTGCTTAATGCTTAACTGCAGGGAGAGGCGAGAGAACTACGGGCCTCCTTTAGCTTTATGATCACTTGAGCAGAGTTAAGCAAGGGTTAAAAGGTGAAAAATTCCTTATGCAAAGGAGGCACGTCTTCTCTCGTCTCCTGTAGAGGGCATTTTTAGAGGCTTTTTAGAGTTCTCTGGGAGCAACTAGCTCAGTCTGACCTCAGAGCTCTTGCCTTTCTCTTTTCACATTTTTTTTCTTTTCATGAGGGCAGGCAAAAGGAGAGTTGAAATCCTCTCTGAAACAGCTGGAAAAGGTGCGTGTGTGGGGAGGGGGAGGAATTTGAAAAGTTTGATTGCATGCAGAGCCACGTTGCCTTTTCAAACACACACACACACACACACACACACACACACACACACACAGAGCTGGATAAAAGTATATAAGCCCAGCTTTACTGATTACAAGTTTGAAAAGGCAATGTGGCTCCACCTGCAATCAAAGGCTCAGATCGGAAGGCAGCAGGGGAAGGGGGGGTATAGCAGAGGAGCTGCTTTCAAGCCATTGGAAAATATAGCCAATCCAACTTCTGTGTTAATGTTTGTTTGAGAGTGAGTGAGAGAGGGATCCAACTTCTTTGTGTGTGTGTGTCTGTTTGAGAGAGGGGGGAGGGAGGGAGAGAGGGAGAAAGGAGGGGGAGGGAGAAGAAAAAGAATGGGAAAACCTATTTTGCAAGGGGAAAAAATGCTGTCGCTTTAAATTGGAACTGAGCATGCCTGGCTGTGGATTTCTGGGAGTTGAAGTCCACATGTCTAAAAAATTTGCTGCCTCACCAGCCATAAAGCTCACCGCACATCACTGGTGTGGGCCTTCCTTTGAAAACATTCTGGAAGGACCACAGTTGAAGGATGCAATGCCCTGACTTCTAGCAGCCTAAACTGGCCTAAACAGAGTAACACCTCTCTTGTGCTCACTGTAAAGGGTGACATTTAGGCTTCTGGGCCCAATTCAAAGTTTTTTAAATCCTTATTTGATAAAGCATCAAGATACATCAGCGGTAATGTCCAGTGGTGGGATTCAACATTTTTTACTACCAGTTCTGTGGGAGTGGCTTGGTGAGCATGGCGGGGGAAGGTTACTGCAAAATCCCCATTCCCTCCCAATCAGCTGGGACTCAGGAAGCAGAGAATAGATGGGAGCGGAGCCAGTCAGAGGTGGTATTTACCAGTTCTCCGAACTACTCAAAATTTCCGCTACCAGTTCTCCAGAACTGGTCAGAACCTGCTGAATACCATCTCTGGATATGATATCCTGTGAGGTCATCTAGAGAAGCCCCACTTAAAGTATGACATCTGAGAAAGATGAAGGGGCATAAACCAGAAGATAGGCCTTCTGTCTAATTGTTCCTACATCAAGAGCCATAGAAATTCAGTGGTTAGAGTGCAGTATTGCAGGCTACTTCTGCTGACTGCCAACAGACTGCAATTTGGCAGTTCAAATCTCACCAAACTCAAGGTTGACTCATCTTTCCATCCTTCCAAGGTGGGTAAAATGAGGACCCAAATTGTTGGGGGCAGTATGCTGACTCTTTAAAACCACTTAGAGAGGGCTGTAAAGTACTGTAAAGCAGTATATGAGTCTAAATGCTGTTGCTATTATGAAACATGCCAAAGCACTTATAGCAAAAAGTCACCCCAAAAATATCCACAGTGGAAAAGTTTCCTGCATTCATCTCCTCTTGGTGACTGCCTATATTGGAAAAAATAAACCTCTCTGAAGGGCTGGGAGTTACATAGGAAGCCGTAATCTCAAAATAGATTGGGATGATGCAGTAATTCTATTCTTCCCCTACCAATCCTTTGAATACCATCTCACGTTGTTCAGAAAAAGAACATTCCTCATCCCTATGGGAATTCTTTTGTTAGGGAGAGACGAGCAAGTGGTAATGGAGGAGGATAAATGATAGTGTTCATTCCATGATCAAAGAAGATGCAATTCAACTAATGTTCCATCACTGACACTAGTATGAAGTGAAGAGAACTGCAAACATGAGGACTTGATCTGGATTGGGAGCTTGTTGTGGGAAGTAGGAAAGTTAAACCTAAGCCTCCTTACCTGGTCCTCAGTGCTACTGCATAATAGCCCTCTGCACTTGCACATTGAACAAATGCATTCTTTTCCATTTACTTCAGCGGAGGATTTATGTTTCAATGCAAACAAGAGGAAGAAAACCACTCCAGACTGTTATCATGGAAGGAAAGGTTTCCAGATAAGGACTTCTCTAAAATTACTTTTTAAAAGCCAATTAAGTAATTAAGAAAGCAGAAAATAGCCTGAGACCCAATCAGAGCACTACCATTAGATTCATCTCAACAATGGTTGATTCTCTAGAATGTTGAATAAGAGCTCTCCACAAGGCATCATTATATGGATTGGAAAAATCTAGAGAACCATTAGGTGGCGCTCATGAAAACCATATGTATCACTTTGCTTCCATCTTCTGGTTGTCTGGGTCTCTGCAGTCTAGATCCATTAGCTCTTGTTTCCCATCCTTATCTGTGATGCCACAATTGAAATGAGTCTTCCGCATGTAAAGATAATTTCTACAGCTAATCAATGATGATTTATTTCGTTATACATTACCACATACTAATTGAATTAACACTGTCAGATTTGGTTAGGCACTTGGAATGCAAGCCTTATTTTTTGTGTTTTACCATTTATTATTTTAATCAAATGCAGTCTTTCCTATGAAATGAGGAATAGGAATTTGTAAGATAAATTTCTTAATTAATTTAAAAATTTGCTGGGGTATTTTTAAACCAAATAATTAATTAATTAAATAAAACATTCCTGTCCTGTCTGGGTTCAGAATGGGATGTAGGGACCCCCATGTTCTAAAAGCTTATTTTACATAATCCCCCAAATCAATGTTAGAAAAATTAAATAATTATATTGATTATTGAGATGAGTGTAGTTTGATTAAGAACGGCACATCCTTTCATCCAGAAAGTTACCTAAGTGTCCTCCTCTTCTTTGATGGAAGAAGGAAATATCATTTTGTAATTTTGTTTGTCACAGTGACATACTGCTTCTGCATAATTGCAGTTACTTAGAGGCAATAAAGTTAATTCCTTCCTTACAATGGTTTCAGATGTTGTCTGGAATCTATTCCCCAAATTATGAAAAGTTAAAAGAACCAAATAAAACACTGAACAGTAGGAAGAGGGTGTGGAACCACAAGGAATTCCAGGGAAGAGCATCAGCTGTCAATTGCAGTCAAGAAGTTATGTTCTCTGGTCTAGAAATCAGGCTTGGCATCAAATCGCAGAATGTTTCACAGCCCTTTTTAAGCCTGTCTATCGACTTTCGTTATTTTGCCGCAGCAATTGTATGTCATCCTTCTTGCTAAGACTGCAAAGGAAAACAGATGTTTGAACATAAAAGAAGGAAGGATGGAGGGACAGAGGGCGGGAGTAAGTGAAGGAAAGAGATAACCAACCTTGCTGGGAAATTTGGAGAGGTACTGAGCAAAAAGATTAGAAAAACAATGGAATGGAAGAAGATTTCTTTCCAGAAAAATAAATGTAACAGTCATTTGAGGCAAAGGGAAGATGCTATAAAAGTTGGGTCGAAGATCAAAAGAAAGAACAAAGAATAGCTTTTGAATCACCAAAATTGAAATCCCTTTTTTTCTGGAAATGAAAATTTGACATTAGCTCAAGGCAGCTCTTTAGGTAAGGAGACGTCATGATCTATACCCCTGATTGCCATGCATACAAGCCAGCCTCACCTACAGTTTGCCCTAGTTGTCTGTCCTTCTGGTTAAGTGGCTTCTGTGCTAGAATATATTGCTTAAAACAATCTGGAGATGCTCTGAACTGCTGACCCATTGACCTCCAGGAGAATTGGCTGCTACTTTCATTCATGTCAAAGAGGCAGCTCCCTCCTCTCCCTCCAATTTCACACCACATCCATCTAATGACTTCCCTCCATTTCAGTGCCTCAGCTGGTCTAGGTAAGCTACTGTATCAAAATGGACAAGATCTCCCCCCTCCCCTTTTTGGCCTGGCTTGGCTATTATCTGATATGGGTGAGCAGTGGGATGGCTTTGCAAACAAAGGGCCCTCGAATCTCTTCCCTCCTTGAGTCAATTTTTTAAAAGATCATTTTAAATAATGCATCGAAACTGACATATTCCCAACTACAGTGCTAGATAAGATGGGAAAATCTGCACTGAGTCAAGCTGGACTTCCTGTAATTTTACAGTTATGCCCAGGAAGGTTTCATAGCTTCAAAATGGATGAGTTTTGCCATTGTTACGTCCAGGATTTTACTTGTCCAGAAAAGGAGACAAACTGAGAAGGTAAGAGGATCTTAATTATCCAGATAGGATGGTGGAGTGCAGTCATTTTGTTACTAGGCAAGCCCTCCACTCCCACCTGTTGCAAACCACTATAATATAATTCCATGATCTTAAAATTCCAAATGGCTACCTTAACTCAACTAACACCTTCAGAATTTATCCAGATATTATTTAAAGATTTCCATACTGTACATCAAAATACAGCTTGCACTTTTTGGTTCTCAATAACCTCCTCTTTTTTTGAAAAGTTTTTTTTTTATTTTCATACAAGTAACCCAGTGGTGGGTTTCAAAAAATTTTGGAACCTCTTCTGTAGGTGTGGCCTGCTTTCTGGGTCCACTGGTGGAACCTCTTCTAACCTGTTCGGTAGATTTGATGAACCGGTTCTACCGAATAGGTGCGAACTGGTAGGAACCAACCTCTGAAGTAACCACAAGTATACCATTACATCTTAACAAGCAGTATTTTGTATTATCCAATATTATATCAATTCCTCTTACCATCAACCCACAACAACTATTATTTGCTCTTTTGCTTCCAATGCACCATATTATATTATATTATATTTCACTGCCGCCCTACCTCCTCTCCCTCTCTCCTCCTCCCTCTCTCCTTTCTTCCCTCTACCATAGCAACAGCAATAGCAACAGCAATAGCAGTTAGACTTATATACCGCTTCATAGGGCTTTCAGCCCTCTCTAAGCGGTTTACAGAGTCAGCATATTGCCCCCGCAGTCTGTGTCCTTATTTCACCCACCTCGGAAGGATGGAAGGCTGAGTCAACCTTGAGCCGGTGAGATTAGAACCGCTGAACTGCAGATAACAGTCAGCTGAAGTGGCCTGCAGTAGTGCACCCTAACCACTGCGCCACCTCGGCTCTTCCCTCTACCATCCCTCTCGTCTCTATTTCCCCTTCCTCTCTCCTTCTCCTCTCTCCTCTTTCCACTCCTCCTCTCTCTCCTACTCTTTTCCTCCCTTCTGTTTCCCTCCCTCTTACCCCCTCTCCTTCCTTTCCTCTCACTTTCTCCCTTCCACTCTCTCCGCTTAGCTTACGTGGTGTATTTCAGTGTCCGAGCAAACTCCATTTAATATTGATGGTATTAATAATTACATTCTAATGAACATCTTTCATATTAATAATGCTACATACATCCTCCTTTTAAAAGTATACATATATAACAATTCTCTTATTGTTCTACTCCCTTCCACCCAAAGGAATATTTTTTGGGCAAAGTATGAGCCTGGTTAAAGTTTCCAGCTATCCTCATAATAATATTACATAGTTAAACATCATTAAGCGTCCAGAATTTTTAAATCTCTTGTTATAGCCTCAATAACCTGCTTAACCTTTTCCCACATAGCAAATAAAGGAGAATATTTGCAGCTCAGGGTTGAAATGAGAGACCCTTGGTACTCTCTGATTTGGTTATTTTCTTGTAGATATTTCGTTACCCAAACTAGGTAATTAGTTGACTAGCACTAATGATGTTATCTAGTTTGGGTGATGAAACAAGAAAACAAGCAAGCTTAGGGAGCACCAAGGACCCCTCAAAGGTAGCAGAATCAGGTCTTTCTATGAAATTAATCCAAGAAGGTGGGTAAGGTGCCTAATTTTTATCCTTCCTGCTCATTTTTCTTTTCTACTTTCCAGATTCCTATCTACATCTTATATCCAGCAGTTCTAGGTGAAACATAAAGATTTAATCAGCCCAATAAGCAATCAATAAAACAAAGGCCATAGAAACCCGAGTTCAGATTTTCACTGAAGCATAAATAACAATGACATCTGAAGCTCTCTTACTCAGAAACATGGCATGGGTCAATCTTTAATTTGTAACCACTCCACGAGGCATACAGATAGTGTTGTCTTAAGATTCAAGAGGTTGAAACTCAGATCCTAATAGAAAAGGGTATACTAGTAGCCCAGAGGAGAGGAGAGAGAAAGAGAGAGAAAGGAGAAAGAGGAAAGGAGAGGAAGATTGGGAGGGATAGGAAGAGGAGGAGAGAGGGTATGAAGGGGAAGAGGTAGAGAGGAGTAGGGAAGAGGAAGGGGAAGAAGGAAAGGGAAAGGAAAGGAGGAAAGAAGAAAGTAGAGAAGTGAAGGAGGGAGACAAGGAAAGGAAAGTAGGATGGCGCTAAAACAAAATAGGTGTATGGGAGGGTAAGCAAAGCAATCCCGATCATGTATTTTATTTTTTTATATGGAAAAATGAATGTTTAAAAGTGTTAAAATGTGATAAGAATAACAGCTATGAGAATGTATACTTGTAATATGTGTGTATGAGACTAAAAATTAAAAAAAATGAATTAAAAAAAGAAAAAGGGTATGCTTTGGGTCATAATCCTACAGTGTGGATAAGTATGTATATTTCATTCTATCCTTGTCTTCCGAGTTGCAGCGAATGTAAATGAAATGCTGGCCTGAGGTCATTGGAAGGGCAGGAGGCAAAAATGAAGACATGAAGGTTGTGATAGGGATAGTGTTGGAAATGTGTTGGAAATGCTGCCTACAGAATGCTGTGAAATCTATCATCCACTTCAAAAAAAAGGCTTGCCATTTGCTCCTACAATGCCTTAAGTGAAGAAAAAGAGACTCTTTATTCATTGGTAACATTCGAGGAAAATTCTTTGGTAGCTTTTACCTTTTGAACATGGCGAACAGTTTGGAGGAAAGCCAAGAACTTTTCCCCTTGGGATTTCCTAAGCATCAACTTGGGATGGCTGGTTTAGGAACAATAACTTTCCCAAAATTGAAGCTGATTCCTTGTTACGTTTAGTGGACTAGAAGAAAAAAAAGCTTGGGTTAAAGGAGTGGATTGCTAGGATTACAAATGCTCAAAAAAGGAGAAAGAAAGCTTGTATAATAGCACTTCTTCTGTGTGGGAGCTATAAGGAAAATAAATGTGAAGAGCAACCTAGGAGATAAACAAATGATTCCACCAAAAAGATGTTTAAAAATAGCAAGGAATTACAGTTGCTTTATTATGCCAGGACATGAGGTATTATTGTGAAATAATCAGATGTGCCTGGGCTTGTTAACAACAACTCCCCCCCCCCCCCGTCTCTTGAAATGATCTTATTGTGCTCATCTAACTTTCATGCAGGCACATGATTGGCTTAGTGATGAATCTGAGCACTTTGATGACTCAGCATTCTCAATCTTTCCGCAACCTCTGTAATATATAATATGTGGCTGCTCGTGTTGTCAGACCTGCCAGTGATCAACGATAAGCAGGAAATGCTACGGTTGCCGCAAGCTCCACACGGTTTGCAACAGGTGAGCAGCACTTAAAGGGTTAACGGAGAAGCTAGACAGGCTGAAACTCAGGTCACTTCCTCGCAAGTGATTTACAGCTTCAATCAACCATCGTCATGGAGATATAAAGTCTGTCTTCATTACTGATATAGTGCCACTGCGACGGTTGAATGATACTCTCGGATGCTAGAAATTCCTGGCAAGGAAATGACCTCCAACTGTAAAATGCCAGCATCCTGGAGCCACGGGGTAAGCTGACTGTTAGAGCCACCCAGCTCAAGCTGATGTTTACAAAAGCAAAAGCTGAAACATTGAAAATGAAATTGCGCAACCTGAGTATTGCAACGTTAATGCAACTCACTGGGCCACCACAGTTCTAGCACCAGGAGGGCAGAGCCCCGCTTTTTTTTCTTGGCCCATTGCCAGAATAGTTCACTCACCACTTCCTATGTGCAGGAACAGATGAGCCTGCCCTCCTCCCACTCTCAGCTGCTTGCAAATACACCCGAGGATGTTGTTTTCCAGCTCCAATTCAAAGCTGCTGTTTTCCAACCTGAGCCTCTTAAGCCTTTCAGAACAGATGGTCTCTCCAGCATCAGGCTGTTCTAGAAGCAGCTCCAGGTTGGATTGGCTGTGGAGCCTAGTATGCCTCTTCCCGCTAGCTGCCAGTTGCTGCCCCGGTCGGCCATTTCTTCCTGCCTTCTGGGCTGCTATGCTCTCTGCAGTTTTGAAAAACGTACTGCTCATTATGCTTAACCCAGAAGCTAGTGCGCCATTCAAAGTTTACGCCAGCTGATGGGTATCCTCAGTGGTGGGTTCTGCTAGCCGCTGCTGCTGGTTCTGCACTTGATGCATGCTGTCCGTGCATGCACAGTACAACAAAAATTGCTCTGTGCATGCGCAGAAGGCAAAAACAAAATGGCAGGACCTACGGCACTGCCGGAAGAACCAGTTTGGGAGCGTGGCAGGCCTAGGCTGCTGTCAGTTCCAGTGTCCCACGCCGCCAAGCTTCTACTAGTTCAGCCGAACCGGTCCGAACTGGTAGGAGCCCATCACTGGGTACCCGTTTGGTTTCTGCCCAGACTGAATGAAGCATGATCCCCTACCCATAATACTGCAAAGGTTCACTTCATCTTTTTTTTAAAAAAAATCTTTTATTTATTAAACTTCTATGTCATCCATCTTGTTGAGGTGACCCTAGTCATCTGAGAGTGGGCGTGTAGGAATGTTACAACTAAGTCTCCATATTTATGGGATTTGTGTTTTCACAGTGTGGTCAGACAATTTATCATACAGGTGGTCCTCAAAGTTATAATGGCAGTGAAAAAGGTGATTTATGGCCAACATCCCCATGGTCATGTGATCAAAATTCAGATGCTTGCCAACTGATTCACTTTTATGACAGTTGCTGCATCCCATGGTCATGTGATCATCTTTTGTGACCTTCTGACAAGCAAAGTCAATAGGGAATTCAGATTCACTTAACTACCATCTTACTAACAGAACAAGTGCAGCCGTTCACTTAGCAACTGTGGCAAGAAATGTCATAAAATGGGGCAAATTTCACTTAACTGTCTCACTTAGCAACATAAATGTTGAGCTCAATTGTACCATGTTTCCCTGAAAATATTACATGTCCTGAAAATAAGGCCGTGCCTGATTTTTGGGGTGGGCAAAAATATAAGCCCTCCCCTGAAAATAAGCCCCTTGGACAACACCCCACTCTCTGGCCAGGCAGATCACCACTCACTGACTCTACAATATCCCAAAGGCACCAACCCGCATGAGCGCCTGTTTCTCCTGGCTCCCGCAGCTTGGCACCTTCAGGATGTTCTGGGTCAGTGAGTGACACTCTGCCTGGTTGGAGAGAGGGGTTGCTGGGCAGCTAATGAGCATGGTCACCTCATGGCTGCTGAGTTGCACTACTGTGACAGTGCAACACAGCCGTTTGCCCCTGAGGCTGTGCCCGCATCCTCCCGTTCCTGTGCCAGGCTCTTTGGGAGTCCACTCACAAGAGAGCAGCCGCCCAGCAACCCCAAAACAATAAGCCCCTCCGCTGATAATAAGGCCAAGGCCATATTTTGGGAGTCAAAGAAAATAAGACCCTGTCTTATTTTTGGGGAAACATGGTAGTCGTACATTGAGGACTTCCTGTTTTAACCTTCTTTTGTGTAGGGGCCATTGCTGATGTTTCCTCTCTTTTCTCTACCTCATAGCTTCCTCTTGTTTTCTCCAGCACTCCCCAGAGGGTTTGTTGCTCATCCATATCAACCCAGCTAGTGAAGTTGACACCACCTAAAATGGCCACCTGAGAAGACAGCAAGCACTCTCTTCCTCTCTCTCAGAGGGCAGATGAACATATTTCTTTTTGGGACCACAGACTGGATAATCTACTGGTATGTGGGAAAGACCTTGGGAGACAAGGCAAAGAAACATTGCCAAAGTAATGGTCAGATAAGAGACACCACAGCCTTCAACGGGATAGTGGGTGGGGCAAGAATCTTGATGTTACAATTCAGGCTTTATTAAACTATCCTCGGCCCAGTTATGAGTTTGAACTACTTGGCAACTAGACTAAAATGTTTTACTATCCTAAGCAATGATTTGAAAATTCAGTTGAGTTTCTTTAGGCCTGTGTTCTGAAAGTAGCCAAAATAGTCCTCAAAGAAAAGGTATACAATTCTGCACTTTTTGGAAGAGGATAGAATTTATGTAATCAGTTCTTCTGGTTGTAAAGAAGAAAAAAACCTCCTCTACGGAAACTACTTGAGATTATTGAGACATGGTTGGGCCCTCTAATCGTAGGAAATAAAACATGTTTTTGTAAACTTACTTGGAAACAGATCCAGATTTGTGCCACATCCATTCAGTTTGCCTACAGGCAATTTGCTAAAAGGCAAAAGTGCTTATGAGCCATACTCCAATTTATCTGAGCCATGGTTAGCTAATTGATGTGTATTTACTAGTCGTATCCTCAATCTGTTTCTTCCATGCTTATACTGTGGTATCCATGTACAAGTGAGCTGCATTCACTATCAACTCTATTGCATAGCCACTAAAGGAAAAAATTTCCCCTCATCTCCATTTCCTAGCCAAGGGAGCCAGTCACTTCCATGTTAATGTGATCAGTATGAATGTATGCCGAGGCACACAGAATGCTGGTACCTTCCCATCGAAATGGTACCTATTTATCTACTCGCATTTGTATGCTTTTGAACTGTTAGGTTGGCAGAAGCAGGGACAAATAATGGGAGCTCACCCCATTGTGCAGCACTCAGGTCTTGAATCCAGGCTGTTAGCTTTCTAGTTGGCATGCTCAGCATCTTTAACTGCTGAGCCATCACGTGCCCCACAGATACCCACTAATCCCATGCATACGTACTAGTGGTGGGATTCAATTTTTTTTTACTACTGGTTCTGTGGGAGTGGCTTTGTGGGTGCGGTGTGGCTTTGTGGGCTTGGCTTTGTGGACATGGCAGGGGAAGGATACTTCAAAATCCCCATTCCCTCCCCACCCCACTAACCTGCTTTCTAGCTCCATTCTCCTGTTCAGGGCAACTAGAGACGATCAGCTGGGAGGCAGCCAGGGTGGGGCCAGCCTATTTGCTGGTTCTTCGAACTACTCAAATTTCGGCTACCGTTTTTAAAGAACCTATCAGAACTGGCTGAATATCACCTCTGATATGTACTGCTTAAAGTACCCTTACAAAAAAACCATTCACAGCAAGCTGAATTGACCCTGAGTGACAATAGCAGGAGGAATCGGAGAGGAAGACCAGTGGGGAACAAACTACTTTTTCAATAAAATGGGAAATGAAATTAAAACATAGTTAATATGGAAGCATGATTTTCATCTGATTCATCAGTGTACATATTATCCCTAGAATCTTTTACTCTAAAGACTGTTTAAAATGTATGCATATCCCTCATGCAAGACTCTGATCAGCTAAAACATGGACCCTTCATGCAGTAGAACAATGAATGGAATCACTAGAGACATTCTGTTTTGAAGACACAGTAAGACCCTCAAAATGTAAAGCTCATATTTTCATTCATTCCCCTTGCTTCTCATTCAGAATTAAGCACTAAACATCCAGGAAAGCCACCCTGATTTATTTTCAAGAAGTAGCTCTTCTTCTATTATGCTGTACTTCTGATACTGATCATACCAGAATGTCATGTGTACGGTGGAATTCTTGATATTCTTTATTAAAGCCCTTCTATCGTAATCATCTTTAGCCATTCATTTCCAAAATAACTTGAAAAGAACTGCAATCTGTACTGTGATATACATTATTTGAAAGCTACTGTGAAGGATTGATTTCTGAAAAATAGTTGTTCCCTCTGCCCCTGATCCTAATCCAAAGTAGCATCCCTTTTTGTTCTTCTGAGCTTCAAAATTCAGATATTATTCAGAAATTTCAATATAGCACAGATCTCTTCACTGTCTTTCTATATGAACCACAGCCTAGTTTCTAATTCTGGACATTTAGGTACCCTGACCCACAACTCTGGAATCAGCTGTCTTCCTCCTTTTATGTGATGATCTTTAAAAGAGATTTAAGAAGTTTTTATTTGAATAGTAGTTAGACTAGGTTAGGGTTTATTTCAGGGGTCTCCAAACTTGGCAACTTTAAGGCTTGTGGACTTCAACTCCCAGAATTCCTCAGCCAGCCACGTTCTGTTTGAAAGGTATTGTTGTTGAGTTCCGAGTTGATTTTATGGATTTGAAATTATTTTTTTGTTGGTTTATCCTCTGTTATATAAAAGTTAAAGCAGTCCCTGCAGATTTTATTCTGCTAGCTATAGTTGACTTTAGGGGGTGGTGTTCATCTCTGTTTCAAGGCCATTGAGCCTGCGCTGTCTGAAGACATTTTCATGGTCATGTAATCAGCAGGAAGCGCTGTTACTTTCCCACCAAAGTGATACCTATGTATTCACATTTGCATGTTTTTGAACTGCTAGATTGGCAGGATCTGGGACAATGACAGGAGTTCACCCCGTTGCGTGACACTTGGGTCTTGAACCTGGGCTGCCAGCTTTCCAGCCAACAAACTCAGCATCTTAACCGCTGAGCCACCATACTGCTCCATCTTTGTTGTATACTAGCATAATTTTGTAGGAGCACAAAATAAATAATAGTAGTACCAATAGTAGTAGCATTAACTTCCCTGAATTGAAATCAGACATATATGACAAATCTTTATCCAAATAGTAGAGTTTGAAGGCATTAAACTATTTTTCAAAATGAATTAAATCACTTACCATGTTGTTGTTGTTATTGTTATTATTCTTATTATTTGGTTAATCTTTGGTGAGATTCACAGCCTTTGCGGCTGGAGGGTAACTCAGCAGTTTGAGTCCTACCTAAGGACCTAAGAACTGTTAAGGTAACGTCGTAGGATATATGCTGTTCCAAGTAGGATGTTTTTTTGTAGAATCAGAATGTTCAAGTCAGGTAAATTTAGAATTTCCAAATAGCAAGGTAGCCCTTTAGGTATTGCTCCAAGTGCTCCAATTACAATTGGGACAACACACAATTTCTTTTTCCACAGTTGCTCAACTTCAATTTGCAAGTCCCGGTACTTTGTGATTTTTTCTTGCTGTTTATCTTCAATTCGTGCATCACCAGGTATTGCAATGTCAATGAACCCTACTTTTTTCTTTTCAACTGTTGTTGTTGTTGTTGTTGTTAAAAGCTTCTTTAAAGAAAAACCTTATACCCTGTTTTATTTAAGCAAATTATTTATTACTTATATCTGAGGCAAGGGAACAATTGTGATTATCTTGAAAAGCTACTGCCCAGTTTTTCCTGAAAAACAATCAATGTGGGTTCTATGCTCTGGAAATGATTTGTTGAAAAGTATTTCTAATACCATAGAGGAATCACACAGAAGCTACAGAGAAAATGTGTTCAATTTTAATTGAAATATCTTTTTGAACTCTCTATCAGCCCCCAGGGAACCCAATCTATCTACTGTAATTTTAAGAACAATAATACATTGGGAAAAAAAGAACAGATATTTGAAAAATATTTAAAACACTTGTGAGGCAGATACAACAAAACAAAGAAGCGATGAAAACAATCCAATCTCCCTGAAGAGAGTTTTACAAATTAGGCAACATTATAGGCAAGATTAGTATCATTAGTATTTCTCTTGACTGTGGTGTGTATTAAAATACATTATTTTTAAGCTCATCACTATAGGCAGTGATTGGTTCAGGATTTCTACAGCCTCCATGGAATCAGATGAAAAAGAAAAAAATAGCAAAATATCATCAACACTGAAGACTGTAAAATTCATGAATCAACGGTGAGGATTTTTTTTAACATGGCTGGAAATTTACTTCAGAGAAATCAAAATATTATATGTATAGGTATTATCAGATTTGAAAGACATTGTGTTTGGTTGATTGAATTCCTCCTAGGAATCAAGGCCACAGTTTTGGAAACATTAGGCACCTCTAGGCAAGGGAGGCTTCAAAAATTTCAGCAACAGGTTCTTTGCACAGTTGCTGGGTGGGCATGGCCATGGTGGCTGTGGCCTAGTCAGCCTCCTGCACCATGGCAGGGGGGGGGCTGTTTTCACCTTCCCCAGGCTCCAGAGGCTTTTCTCAAGCCTCTGGGGGGGCAAAAACTGCTTCCCCCAGGCTCCGGAGGCCCTCCAGAGGCTCCAGGAACTTCCAGGAGGCCAATTTCCCCCCCTCTCTGAGCCGCCGCGTGGGCCCTGCAATTACCTCACATCCAAAACAGGCTGTGTGCAGACTCCTGAAAGAGGAGGAGAGGGGAGGGGTGGGTGGGGCGGGGCCAGCCAGGGGTGGGACTTAAAGGTTCTCCGAACTGGCCATAACGTTAGCTACGGGTTCTCCTGAACCCAGGTGAGCCTGTAGCAGCCCAACCCTGCCTCTGGAGGTTTCAGAGACATATTTTTTGAAGATTGAGGTAATCCTTGATTTACAAGAATTTGTTTAGTAACCGTTCAAAGTTACCACAGCACTGAAAAAAGTGACATGACCACTTTTCACACGTTGCAACATCCCCATGGTCACATGATTTACATTTGGATACTTGACAACTGACTCACATTTATGACAGTTGTGGTGTCCTAGAGTCATGTGATCCCCTTTGCAACCAAAATCAATGGGGAACCCAGGTTCACTTCACAACCATGTTACTAATTTAAGAACTGCAGTAGTTCACGTAACAAATGTGGAGAGAAAAGTCATAAAATGAAGTAAGCTCACTTAACAAATTTCTCACTTAACAACATACATTTTCGGCTCAACTGTGGTTGTCAGTTAGGACTACCTGTACCATGGACTTATTAATTATATCTTCTGCCACTAAAGTATATCTTTTTACTTTTATACTGCCCGGATAATGGCTTACATGCTTATGATATTGTTTTGAGATGTACAATATTATTTAGTAATAGCACTTAGATTATATACTGCTTCATAGTGCTTTACAGCCCTCTCTAAGCAGTTTACAGAGTCAGCATATTGCCCCCAACAATATTACCAACCTCGGAAGGATGGAAGGCTGAGTCAACCTTGAGACTGGTGAGATTCGAACTAACAAACTGCTGGCAGCCAGTGATCAGCAGAAGTAGCCAGCAGTACTGCACTCTAACCACTGCGCCACCGCGGCTTTATTTCTTTAAAATATGTATTTCACATGACACAAAAATTAATTATCTTGAAACTGTCCTATAAGTATTTTAAATAAACATACATCAATTTTAAGTATGAATGATACAATGTTTGCTACATAAGGCATTCATTTTGCAGCTAGGACTGAGTTAGCTACTGTTGTCTTCATTAATTTATATCATTGAACAAACAAGCAAAAACACTGATGTAGAGTAATAAAGATTGAGTAGAGATCAAGCAAAGTCTTTGGGTACTACTAGGCAGAGGCTTCTAGTACTACTGATTAAAAGACACTTCACTGGAATTGTAAACTTATTTACGGTATTTTTCGGAGTATAAGATGCACCAGAGTATAAGATGCACCAAGATTTAGACAAGGCAAATTAAAAAAAAAAAATTTGCACTCTGAGAACCTCCCCAAAATGGTCGATTTTTTCTGAAAATGGGCCCATTTTTTTAAAATCAAAAAAGGGCATGCACAGCCTTTAGGAGGCTTCCAGAGGGCTCCTGGGGGCTGCCCCTCCAAAATGACCAAAAAATGGTCTGCTTTTTGCAAAAACAGGCCCGTTTTTTGTCAAAACAATGGCATGCATAGTCTTTAGGAGGCTTATAGAGTGCTCCTGAGCCAGTTTCTCTCTCATTTTTGCCCTCCCCAGCCCCCAGGAGCACTCTGGAAGCCTCTAAAGGCTCTGAACAGCTATTTGTGTAAAGGGGATGGGGTTTGGGGAGTCCAAAAATGCTGTATTCAGTATATAAGATGCACCCAGATTTTCACCCTGTTTTTTTGAGGGGAAAAAGTGTGCCTTATACTTTGAAAAATATGGTATATCCATCAAGAAGGGTCTTCACCTTGCAGATAAAAATGGCTGAAGTCTTGCAAGATTGGAAAATCTTACAATATCTCAAAGTTAAACTGCAAGGTCATGTAAGATATTGGAGAATGTGTGGCACTCTAGCACAATAGCTTATGCAAATGTTGAAATCAGATTACATTAAAAATGCAGATCAATTTTGATGGGGCTAAATGTGTGTTCTGGAAGTGAGTGATTAAACTAGGAATTAATTGTATTTAGTTACTAGATTTCTAAGGCATCCACTTGCTAAATGACTCTGGCTGGCTTAAACATTTGAGAGCAATAAAAATCAAATATTACATTAGAAACCTATACCAATATACCCAAAGATTAGGAGAATCATATTCAATTCTTGCTGGGAATTTACAGAAAAAGTTGGGTCTTAAGTTGGATCCTAAAAGCCAGCAGACTCAGAGCTACATAACTCTTTGGAGTTCCTGTTCCAAAGAGTAAGACACACCTCCTGGGTTCCAGGAGAAAGCAGTTCTTGAGTAATCAACTGTACCTAGAGCATGATGGCTTAATCGGATTTTATAGAATGGGTTGAAACAATTGGAGAAAGCTGGTTCTTCAAATGCCCAAGCCATGTGCCATAAATGGAATTAAAAATTAAAGTAATCAAATGATTTAGGATGAAAGCGAACAAATGCATTAGGGTTTTACAGGAGGGTTTTACAGATTAATGTCAAACAGCGCAATGGAAGTGAATGCTACAAATGATGCTTTCCAAAAAATGATGAAAAGGAAATCATAAACAGAGAGTTGAAAAATGATGAGATGAGATATGGATGGCAGAGCCGAGTAAAAGTTAAAACATGGATGTAGTTTGCTTGTGACTTCTTTTAACATGTCATAAATGTCAATGAGCTGGAGAGTTTGGGAACATCTAATATAGTAAATGCTGTTGGTGTAACCTAGTTTAACCTAATTTCCTTTTCTTTTGCTTACTATTTCTTATTCCTGTTTTCTGAGTCTGCATTATGCTGCTACCTGCAAAAGGGAATAGTGTGATGAGTATGTATATGTGCATTATTTAATATGGCCTGTATGCCATTTCTCTGCCTGCAACATTTTAAAGAGAAAAGTATTCCAAAGGGACATCATGAGATATAATGGCAATGAAAATAGTCAACTTTAAGTACACTTACTGTTACAGTGTTCCTCGGTTTTTTATTTTCTTAAAAAAGAAAGACTTACGGTAACTTTCATGGAAGAGCAAATATTAAGAGAAAGCCAGAGGACACAAAGAGGAAAATGTGAGTGTGGAGTCAGCTGCTTTTCCTCCTGTTGTTAAGCCCAATTTCCAGAGCTAATCTTCTTTGCTCTTCCTTTCACGAAACATTGATCTGCAAGTTTTGCTTTGCCCTCTCTCTACTAGAGGGGAACATTTTCCTGGGGGGTTAGCTATCAGATTACTGGTGCATTTACGGCTCTACTTCCGACTTAAAGATTGTGCATTTGTTCTGCATTGCTAATACATCTGACTAGGACTGGGGGTGGAGGCAGGTGGAAAAAGAAAGCGTTGCAGCAGAGCATCAAGTGGTGGGCAGGATAAAATCCAGAGAAACAGGATTAAACAGAGGGTCTGAAGCTGACCAATTTCCTCTCATGGGTCCCTTCCCTCCTACTACTTCTACTTTCAGTTTAATGTCTGGCATTTCATTGATTCGGTAAACATAATACCCATTTTTAAATGATGACTTATTATGAAACGATGGCTATTTTATATTGCATCGATAGGTTGACTCTATTCACTTCCAAACTGACAATCCGGAGAATGGTCCAGGTTATAATTGACACCCAGGAAGAGCCAGCATGAAATTCCTTCTCATTCACCCTGCTCAGTTGATCTAATTGTGTGTCTTAAGCAGGGCTATTTCTGGAGAGTGAAAAAGATATCGTTTCATGAAATGTCAATACGTGAAATACTGTATTTCTAGCAAATCTGAAATAATTTCTTTAATTTCAAGGTGTATATATTTGAATCCTGGTCCTTTTTTCTTTAGGGATTTGAACAAATCATTTAGCCTCTCAGTCTCTTTCCAGGTTTTCAGAATATTCAGCATTCAGTTTGATGGGAAATGAGGATTATATATTTGAAGCAATATAAAAAACAAAAACTTCATTATAATTTATTGAAGGCATCATAGCATGAGCCCAGGCAAACAAAAAGCTTTATTATGCAGTTTGGTTTCTGGGCAAAGGTAAAAAAAAAGGCAAATGAGAAGACAGCGAATTATAAAAAGCTTCTTTAGTCAATTCAATACTTTAATTTATACTTTCTCAACTATGCAGGCTGAACAGCTATCGATATTTTGCAAAGCTTGGGTGCTCCAAAGTTGTTAAGAACTTTACAATCATATTTTTATGTGTGCTATTGAAACACTGCAGCTGTTTAGAAATATTATTTTATTTTGGACAGCACTTTTTTGCTTTCAGATATGTTAAGTCCTCAATATCCAAAGATCATAGGTGGAAGGAAAGGTTAATATTATCTATAAGATGGCATGAGCTTCATTGAATGCATCATATTTGGGGCCAAAAGTGTGGTCCATAGTCCCTTAAGGAATTGCCACTGTCTATGTTTTCAAGGACAATGTGGTGTCCATGGCAACCAAATAAATCACAAAAAATATTCCCTTAAAAATAAAACTACCCAGACAGTACACCATGAAATCATAAATGCAAAACAGATGCTAGGCCATCTTCACTGAAGATTGTAATCTGCAAATGTACAGGAGTTTATGCCCTTGATTTAGTAGTTTAAATTTCAGCAAAGCTGTTTATATTCACTGTCAAAATATTTGTACTGCATATGCTCACAGTCCCTCTGTAGAAATGGCCTAGAGTTTTTTCCCTGCCTCCACTAGAAGGGTAGAACAAGTATCAAATGAAGATGTACACCTCCTGTTAAGAGCTGGCACAGGGCAGTTTCTGTCCTTATAAAACATTTGCTAAGGAATCATCCCACGTGGGTGCAGTTTATCCTCCTTATCCTAGATAAGTATCATGAGCAATTACATTGTATGTATACTTCCTAACTTTCTGCAGTCAGAAAACCAGATGCCTAGTCATTCGATAGTTGCTGATTTATGACATTTTAAAAATCTCTCTTAAGGGCTGGTAGCAAAGCACATTTAATCAATGTATTAATCAATATAGTAATGTTAAAATGTCTTTAGCAATCACAGTGTACAGGGTTTCTTGCTGAAAATACCAACTGTTCGGAGAGAATTAATTGAAAATAACAGTCCCAAATGTACTTTCTTATTCATAAATATTTTAGATCGAGGTGAAAGTGAGGCTGCTGACTCTGTAGATAAATAATTCCAAAGATTTCAAATTTGGAAAACTAACAGGATCTTAGCAGAAGCTTTTTTAATTCTTTTACTTTGTTAAAAAAACCACAAACACACAAACCCACGTCATTTATAGCTTCCAAAGTCCCAAATCATCATTAAAAGATTTTTTAAAAATTATAACACATAAATATATAGCAACTTGAAGAAAGGGTATTTTAAAAAACTGTTATACATTCACATTTGAGAACCTTTTGTGAACATCAGGCCAAATGATTTTCTTCAAACAGCCCTGTTGCTACCAATGCCACCATCAGCAGAATTTCTATCTCTTCTCCTTTGACATTCAAACACCCCACAAAAATTGGCTTTGGAATAGGGACAAATAGAACTTCCATTAGCTGCAAGGGCAGCTACAAAATGCAAAAAGGAAACCAAGAAAAATCAAAGCGCTGCTATCTCCATTCTTTGATTTTTTGGTAGAAATCGACTTCCCATATATACATATGGACAAAACGAGGAAAGAGTTAAAAAAAAATCGTACCACCTTAAATTCATTAGTGCAGGGTTCTCAAAGGATCTGTCCAAATTGATGGATGAACAACAAAATGGCAGATATGCTTCAGGTTTGCTTTTTCGATAGTAGTGTTTACTCCTGTTTAATTTCATCTGTTTGTGAAGCTTGATTGGGGTTAAAAAACAAAAAAAAAGCTGAGGTGACATTGCTTTATCTTTTGGAACACCCGGACAGACAGACAGACAGACAGACAGACAGACAGACAGACACACACACACACACACACACACACACACACACACACACACACACACAGGGGCCAGGAAATTAAGTAAGCCTGTTTTTCAGGAGCTTATGGATGAATGCTACAGCAAGCATGGTATGTTTTTGGCTTTTTGTGGATGTTTTTGTTTCAATTGTTGAGCTCCCAGAGTTTTATGTCAAGGGATGACCATATAAACTGAATTAAATATCAATCAATCAATTATTCAATCAATTTTCCCCCTTTTTTGTCAAAAAAGCCCCCATATTGCTTATTAACAACAAATGAAAAGGCTTCTATTTTCCTGCATTTTCTTGCAAAGAATAATCATATGACTTCTAATACTTCACATAATGCTGCATGAGCAGGAGTGGAGAATGGAAAGTGCTCTATCTCCATGACCAGGGGTCTCCAAACCGGCCACTTTAAGACTTGTGGACTTCAACTTCCAGAATTACTCAGCCAGCCATGCTGGAAGACATGTACGGTGTGTTTTATGAGCAATTGGTAAATTGATAGGATCTAATATACATCAGCCCAAGCAATGCCATTTCTATATATCCTGAATACAATGCAACATATCTCATTCTCTGCTGTTGGGGATGGACTGGAATAAATGTTAGAATGTAGTCTGTAAAGCCCACAAAAACAATAAATATAACATTATTTACAGTTAAAATGTATACGTGTAACACATGCATCCCTCATAATAGTGTAAGAAGTGGGGTGTTCTGTGAAAAAAGAACTGGGGATGCCACATTTATGGAATATTTAGAAAGAAAATAGCTTTGAACAAGTGTGTTAACAAAGATTTCGCAAAGCAGCAGGAAATGAAGCTTGAAATGGATTTTTTAACACTGGGTTATTACAGTATGCTAGCAGGGGAAAAAATACATATATAAGAACTACTGCAGTCAGAAATGAAAGAACAAGGAGCAGCTAGCCCGCTAAAGATGTACATTCTGTAATAGTGGGTGAAATAATCTGAGGAACAACTTGTACCCACCAGACTTGCTCGAGTGGAATGATGATATTGAACATGCCACAACGATGAAAATGGGAATGGTAAAAACTTGCACAACACTGCCTTCTATTCTTAGGCCAACTACATGCAATCACACACACAAACCATTCATTTAGAAAGAAGTTTTACAGGAACATACAACTTGTCTCCCCCCCCCCCCAACACCCCTTGTAGGCTGTTTCCTGGAAGACCTCATGGGGAACAATCATTCTGAAATATTATTGTTTCCTTTTCATATATTCCAGTTTACAGTACTTTTTAGTTCTGGTTTCTTACAATTATCTAGGTGACGGCTTTTGTTTAATTAAATGCTGAGGATTTTTTAAAAAGTTCCTGGATAGCATTTATATTCTATACGGGTCAGTTTTCCGAAACTGTTACCAGAGGTAATCTTGTAAATCGAGACTATGGTACCAGGGAGCACTATTTAGAATGGATCAGAGCAAGAAAATATTGCATTGATAGGGTCGAGACTCCAAATGAACAAACTTTATAGGAGTTCCATTTCTTCTTAGCTGGTCATTATAGCCTTAGTTCAGAGCATTTAATGAGGAGCTGTCAAAAACATATGTTTTATTGCCATCTGCTAACGTTGGTTCCTATGGTTATGGCAGTGATCCTTATGGGTATGAAGCAGTCAGGCTTGCTTCCATTGATCCAATGCTGTGACCTCCTTGAAGCGCATTCTCTTGGGTGATTGTCTCAGATGGGCTATCAGCAACTTTTGGGGGCCTTGGATCTATTAACACTAATAATGGAATCATCCTGTACTTCTGAGGTCTAAACAAGTTCTGAAATAGTGTTTTTGAGAAAATAATGGGACAATAAACATGTGAATTTATATAGCAAGCATTGTTCTGTGCTACCAATTAGACACTCAGAGCCAGCTACTGATTCAAACTCCAGGGATTTTTTTGCACTTGAAAATCTTTAGCTGAAGCAACATAAACATGTTGACTTCTGCAATCTTTCTATAGAGAAAACACAAAATAATACACCAGTTCAGATATGATCTGAATGTGGTTGGGTTGTAATCCAAAACTAAACTGAGTCATCTAAGAATTCTGAAATTGTACACAGATCAGTTTGAAGTAGAGCACGAATGACTTACAAACAGAGGTCAAACTGAACTTTTCTTTATAAGTTTCTTCTTTATAGATTTCTTCCTAGGAGTTTGACTACTTTGCCGAGTCACCCCCTTTTTTTTTTTTGAGTTGAAGACTTGCCGGTAACTTCCTTTGCTCTTCTCTTCTTAATTTGCAATGTGTTCCTGATCTTGTGTTGCTGCCTAGATCAGGCCCTCCGATTAGCTGACTCAGTTTGCACCTGGATTTCTTCGGGTATGCTGTCTCCTGCTGATTCTTGTGATGCAGGTTGAGCTCAGTGTGATTAAGGTCTTCAGTTTCTGAATCTGAACACTCCAACTCACCCCTTGAAATTAAAAGCAACAAAGCTAATATAGGGGAATATACAAACAAAGTGCCACATTTGTTATGAAAAAAGAAAAAGTGAACAGTTGTGTCTTGTTAAAAGGAGTTAAAAGGAAAAAGTAAGTTTTTGCCTCCAGTTTAAAATATTGTTAATTATTTAGACCAGTGTTTTTCAATGCTGGTCACTTTAAGAAATGTGGACTTCAACCCTCAGATTTCTCAGCTGGCATGTTGTCAAGGGAATTCTGGGGGCTGAAGTCCATACCGTAAAGTTGCAAAACACTGATTTAGATACTTCTTGATTTTTTTCTTTAAAAAATCTTCTTGAAATATAAGCAGCAGAATTTGTTAGATGTCTTTTTGGAATAAAACTGGATCTACATAATGGACAAGTTTATTTACAAAAAAAAATATGCACACTCATCTTACATGACACTTGAAGGCTATCAGAAAATTACAAAAACTATATTAAAATGCTTAGATCAAGAAAGCAGAATACTCCATCTGAAAAAAAAAGGATGAAAGGCATGTCAAGAGGACACTTTTCATAGTCAAATTGGCATTGCAACATTAATTTTGTTTTGTCCTCTACTGTGATGGGATATATCTTGGGATCTTAATAGAAGTTTTATTCAATCTTATGAAGGGACTATATAAATAATAAGCAAAAGGGGAACTCTAGGAATTTTGGTATTTTGGATTCTAAATCTGGTTGTATATGCACACTCAGAACAAATAACAGGGACTTTAGCAAACTAAAACAGTAAGTCAAGAAAGTGTAAAATGTATTCATTAAATATTTCCATAGGCATGCATACATGACCACATGAGCTTTGATCAGTCAGGATGAACAACATCTATTTGTTTAAAAATTACATTTCCCTTGAATTTTCTTTTTATATCTGGATCAGTGGTGGGTTGCAAGTGGTATGCCCCAGTACGCGCGTACTGGAGCCTGCCCGGAGCACCGGATACCATTCCGATAGGGTGCTCCGGAGGGCCCACCTGTCCGCCCAAGCTCCTTACCTGTCTTTTAAGGCTTCCGCACTTCTGCACACATGCATGGTGTGTATAGCACCTGCACAACGCTCCGTGGAGCAGCTGAAGCCTCGTGGAGGCTCGCGGAGGCGCTAAGACGCATGCACGTGCTGCACACGTCCATGTGGATGCTGCTGGGCCCATTCCAATCATACCGGTTGGAATGGGATCCGGAACCCACCACTGATTTGGATGATGAAATTAGCATATGGCTTCACAGTTATTGTTCGTTTTCCAAAAAAGATGCACATAAGCTTCCTATTTAGTGGATATATCCATTTCTCCTTGTTGAGACGATATAAAACATGGCTGAGATGTTTAAGTATCACAAGAATGGAAAATCAGAACCCATCAGTGGTATGGGTTTTCATCAGGGTGCCATTAATAAATGAAACCTGCCCCCTCAATTTCTTACATGTTTAATGATATTTACTATCAAGATCTTGGACATTCATATTGATACAACTGTTCTTTCCAAAAGTAAGTTTTCATTAAGGAAGTGATTGACAAATAGCCTTAAACCACTGAAGCATACCACATGTTTCCTTGTTAGTTAAGCGAGCCTTGCTAATTGTGTCCTTTTCTTAGAGATCTCTTAATCATTTCCTCTCTGTGGGAAAATAGATGAACTTGTGAAAGATAGACTGGGAAGCTGCCTATAAAGTCAAATTATATATACAAAGAACCTTGAAGCAAATTGTGTTTAGAAAGGATGAATTCAGTCCCTTCTTATATCTTTTGGATCTGTTTCAATGGTTGGAAAATAATCATTTCCACTTGCAATGCAAATCTTGTGCTCTTCTAAGAAAAGGACACACAGCGAAGCTATTACAGTTAAGGTAAATGTTTATTGTTGCTCCTACTTGAGTGAAAGATTTTGCAAATGACAGCTGAGAGCTTTAGGATGGATTCATAGTTCTAATGTGACCTTCATTTATCTGAATAAGTTAAGACCTATGTTTATACAAGCCACTATAAAATCCACTTAACCAGGCTCATCAGATTTAACAAGTATGGCTATGGTCCAATGTTGCCATTTCAAAAATCTGTTGGTTTAATATCCATAGGACTTGGCCTGCTATGGCCGTTTTGTATATGTATTTAGTAAAATACAAGCCAAATATTTTTCAGTGTAAATTCTAAACCATATAGTCCACTTCTTCAGTCTGTACTATACAACAATTGCTGACAACTGCATTTTGTAAAACTCTGGGCAAAAACTCATCCACAAATGTCCACTTTTCATCACGCTTATTAGAGCCTGTCTTCTGTTTAGTAGTGCCCACTATCTGAGAGAGAGAGAAAAAAATACATAATGTATTTCTGTCTTAACTTTTAGTCAACCATATACTGTTTGTTTCTTAATTCAAATGTGTTTCCAATGTTTTGATGCTCAGTTTTGAAGAAAATCTGATTCATATTGCTGGACATTATCCATGCTCACACAGTACACTAAAACTGAAACTGAGTTTCCTTGAATTTGGCTGAGCGTCTTGTGTGAATCTGGCATTGCAGTTTATAAACCAGAATTTATGAATAAATGTTGGGGTAGTGCTAATTGGTGTTCCATCTTTTAGCTAGGAATTTTGCAGTAGCTTACTTGACTTTTGCATTCAAGAAAAGCTTTTGATTATAACGATGATAGAGAAATGTTAATGGCCTCAGTAAAATCTACAAATTCAACTGTTTGATTTCTTCCAACAATAGCTGAATTGAACGTTATAAAACATAAGATACTGGTACCTATCTGGTCCATGTAATTAAAAATTAGTTAAGGGATGTTTTCGAAAGATAGTTACAGGGGAAAAGCAAGGGGGTGCTATAGGTACAGTACAGGGGTAGGTTCTGGCTGGCATTACTGTCGGTTCGCTCATGTGCATGCTTCGTGCTTCGTGCATGCATATGCAGTGCAATTAAAAATGTTTTGCACATGTGCAGAATTGAAAGTAAGATGGTGGCGCCGATGGTGCCGATTCGGGGGATTGGAAGGCCTGGGTCGCTGCTGGTTTCAGCAAGCCAGGCCACCAAACCACTACTGGTTCGGCCAAACCGGTCCGAACCGGTAGGAATCCACCACTAGTACAGTATATTGTGACAATAAAGCACATTTTTAATATGTGTTCTGAAGGATAAGGAGCACTACAAACCAGGAGGTAATACTTTCATTTTATATGATTTACATGGCTGCCCATCTTGTGAGACACAATTCTCGGCAGCTAACAAAAATAATAAAAACACAAAAATTAAATAGTGCAACAAACACAGAAAAAACACCCAGCACCCGATTTAGAAATATCCATCCAAATAAAGAATAAAGCAACACAACAAAGAATAAAGAAATTTTTCAGATAAAGACAAGACAGGCTCAATCTATAAGGTAGTCCTCAACTTCTGACTGGTGGTTTAATGGTCAATCAAAACTAGGATGGACTTTTTAGAAGCTACTTACAATTTTTTCATGAAGATTTAATTGTCGTCCTGCCCCCATGGTCACATGATCACATTTCAGGTGCTTGGCAACCTGTTCTCACTTACGATTGGTTACTAAGTGCACCACGATCATGTAGTCACCATTTGCAATCTTCTCTGCTGGCTTCTCCCCAAAAATCCATGGAGAAGCCTGCAGGACAGATTGGTAGCTATTGTTGCCTGCTGAAGGATTTTCCCTCCCCTCTGTGCCTGGGATGAGTGGGACTCCTGTGGCAAATTGGAGCTAGAAAACTCAGTGCATGAAGATCCATGCTTCTTTACTCCAGCCCAGCAATGGATTTCTCTTCTTCACATGGAAGAGAAAGCAATTCCTGCAGAGACTGGAGAAATGAAGTGCCAATCCCAAAAAAAACAAGTTTCCTTTTTCCAGTTTGCCGGTAGAGTTCCCTTCTCTTTCAGCAGGCAGCTCTGTCTGCTTAACGACCTGCATGATTGTTTAACAACTGCAACTGAGATAGCTGGGATTGTGATCCTTGAGTGAAGCAGACATGTGGATATTTTGCCTAATGACTGTTTTATTCGATGACTGAAATTCCAGTCACAATTATGGTAATAAGTTGAGGAGCACCCATGAAGAGGGTATGCAACAGATAGCAAACTTGAAGCAGTCTCAGTTGTTCAAGCTAAATTTTAATTATTCCATATTCTCCTTGCATTTTGTTGAGGTAACTCTGAATGTCCCATGGTTATAAAGGGGGAGTATACATTGAAATAATTAATAAAGTATGAATAGGCAGTAAGAGAAGAAAGTTTTCTTTAATGAAAAATGCTAAAAAAAATTGGGGGGCGGGATTCTACTGCTGTTAATCTGTCAAGAGGACAAATATACTGTAAAGTTTGGCCAGGATATTTGTCTTCAAACTGTCTAAAAATAGTCTTAGCTATAGGGATCCTGGAAGTAAAGACAAGTATTGATTATTCTCTGACTAATGATATTCATATTTAATAAGGCTGTCAATGCTATTCAACATAAACACTTGTTCTGTCATGTAACATTCATAAACCACACTTTTTAATTTAATTTTTTTTTGCTTGAGAGATGAGTGTCAAAATCTTTATTTTTGAAAACTGTAAAAGAGGTTTGGCAATCAATAACTTGGTCATTCACCCATCGAACACAAACTATCAAAAGCATTATATTTGAATTTCCCATTACTTACATGACAGTCATTACAAGCTTCATTCTCTGTCCATAGTATTTCATTTGGGATTGTGTGGTCCATGTTTTTTTTCAAAATATGTTCAAATATGGATCTGTTATTCCTTATAGACCTAAAAGAATTCATCAAGCTCCCTGAAGGAACTCATCAGGTTCCATTCTAAGCCCATCTCTTTAATGCCATAACATCAATCTGTCAATATCTACTATGCAAAAGAGATTTTGTATATTCTTTCCAGAGGTGGTATTCAGCAGGATCTGACCAGTTCTGAAGAACTGGTAGCGGAAATTTTGAGCAGTTCGGAGAACCGATAAATTCCACCTCTGACTGCCCCTGCCCCCATCTATTCCCTGTCTCCTGAGTCCCAGCTGATCAGCAGGGAATGGGGATTTTGCAGTAACCTTTCCCTGGAATGGAGTGGGAATGGAGATTTTACAGTATCCTTCTCCTGCCACCCCCACCAAGCCATGCCCACCAAGCCATGCCCACAGAACCAGTAGTAAAAAAAAATTGAATCCCACGATTGATTCTTTCCCAATTCAGACTTTTATACCACATATGTGGAGTCCTGTTTGTGCCAGGGCCTTATTCCACCTTGGAGAATATACCCCAAAACTTCCTCAAACGTGAACAAAAACATTTGAGTTAAGTTACATATAAATAATCTAATGTGAAATAAAATACATTAAGGAGTATAATCTGACAGTAATTTTTGGATACAATTGGTGGGGGGCACACTAAAAACAGCCCTGAGACCAAAGATTGTACATCAATATGTACGTAGAGCCAGGAAGTGGAAATTATTGTTTGAAATCCCCTGATTCAGAAAACATTTCCAATTTACTTTTTAAGAACACACATTTATGGTGAATATGGAACATCTAGAGCAGCCTTCTCATCTTTGTACCTTTGAGAAACTGTGATTTATATATTTCTAGGAATTGTACTTTTGAAATCAGAAAGATAACAAGTTTGAAACACTGGCTGGTTCAAACATAATGCTAAGTTTGAAATCATAGTCCAAATCATAATGGCTGGGTTTCCATATCCTGTTATATCAAATCCAGATGAAATTCATCACTGCCTAGCATAATCTATCATTATAGTCAATGTTTCACTATTCCTATTTGTCTTTCTACCAAAGAGAAACTCAAAAAGTATGAAAACATCAACTACATTTGTTCTTGGGTTACTCCATGTTTTAAAACCAACATTTAATTACATGCAGTTTTACACCTTAAAGTTGCTCCCAAATGGAAGCTGCTAATGTTGCCTTTTTCCATTTCAATACAATCTTCTTTCATTTTCCAGGAAAAAAATAGGAAAGTAAAGAAAATGTATTAATATATAAATGTATAAAAGGGCATTAATGTATAAAAGGGCAGTGACTGAGACAGGGCTGTTCTGCAGTCATCCAAGTTTGTTCATTTGTTGAATTCTTTTAATCTTTTGCATTTGTCTTCACTTAGCCAAACAAGAAAACAAATAGCTGAATCGATTAATAGCTCTAACAATTAAAAACCTGTGATACTCTAGGGTTTTTTTTTTTTTTTTAAATCACACACTTAGTTTTAAAGGATTTCTTATCTTCTTATTAAGGGTGTACGCATATTAAACCACTTGCTTTCATAATCCTCCCCAATAAAGTCAAACTTTTCCTTTAAGTCCATTCCTGGATTTATTCAAGTTAGTTAGTCTTCTCTTGAACACTGGAATAAAAGACCCCGTGGATATTTGATAAGTTTTTAGAAAATCAGCTAGATCATATAAGATATATATCCCAATACAGATCAATTAATTATTATTTCTTTTGATGAACAACCAAGAAGACATTGATCTCTCTAAAAGCCTGTGAAATTTTTAGACAGCATTTTGGAGCTAATACTAATATTAAGAAAAGGTTTTCAGTTTCTTTTCTGATAAGCATGTTAAATAATATTAATTTTGTATTAATATAAAACTAAATTTTCTTATTCATATTTCCTGCAAAATTTGTCTAAAATAGTTTGTTTTAAAGTGATATACTGGATTTTGTATTAGGTATCTCAATATGAATGTCAACTTTATATGAAGAAATATGGATTTAGCAAGCAAGAAATGCAATAAAAATATTTTTGTTTGATGGAAAGACAATGCTACCTCAGACTTACTGTCTTGAATTGATATGTGTTCACCGTCTGTTTATTAAGTCACTACCTGTATCAACTTAGAGACTGATCAATATTACTGTTTGATCATGGTTTAATGATGAATTTTAAAACTGGGGTATTCTTTACAAGCATTCTTTTTTCTGGTAATTTTCATGTTTTTAAATTTTTGTATAACAAATGTCTATTATATACATTTTCAGCAACCCATATACTAATTAGTTTTACTGATGTATTCAATTAGTTTAGATCAGATTTTAAAAAGAAGGATCTATCAGAAATAATGAAACTTCTTCATTTTCTCTTCAAGTGCAAAATTGGAACGTGTTATTGCAAACTCTAAAACAGATATCATTGTGTTGAAAAACTCGTAACTACTGATATATGAAAGATTGGTTTATGTAAACATCTATCCATTAGTGTACCAGTGAGGAAAAAAAGAAGACATGTAACATTTGTATCTAGGGACAGGTAAATGTTAAAGGTGGCTAGATGCTTAGAGTTAGCAGGAGTGCTCTTATTACAATTTTTCTAGTATCTATAATAAAATTAGCTTATCAAAATACTGTGCTCCTGAATTTCTGCCTGTTATCTTTCTCAATCAAGTTTGAATAACAGTATGGATGAGGTTTGACAGATTTTTTGTTTGAAAAAAACCCTGTAACTGTCAAAAAAACAACAACAATGAACATGTGGAATAGATTTTTTTATAAATAAATAATAGCATGATGGGATGAATATTTTATTATGATTTAAATAATTAATTAAAGTATCTCAGATTTTTTCCAGTTGTTATCCAAAGAATTACTAAGAAATAAAAACTCCATGCAAGTTGGATCTGGAATAAGGAGGGTTCAGTAAGAAAGAATATCTATATTGTTACTTTATTATCACTTACTATTTATAATTCACAACAGGAAAAAACAAATAAACAGGAAAATTTACTGTTGCATCTGAAATACCCTGAATACAGATAGAAAAGAAAAATACCATTTTCGTGACAGGAGAAAATGATGGCAATATTTCAGATCCCTTATTTAAAAGATATAAAATGTTGGTTAGCACTTTACAATTGATTATGCTCCAAATTTTATCAGATGTTATCTTAGCAGAGGCTCATGCAGAAAGACGCTTGAATAATTGATACATGAATGTCCCTTGATATGTGGGTTGCGGAAAAGACCAGCAAAAGAATTAGTATGGCAAGATATTTGGGCAGTTTTGGGAGATAAAAATTAAAATAAAGTCCATTTGGAATTCTGGTATGAGAAACGTGGATGATTTACACAAGATACCAATTTGAATAAAGCTGTTCAATCCAACAGTCTAATTCTATCTTCAATCTCACACCCGAGTCCATAGTACAAACTGGTTTGCATGTGGGTGGGATTTGGCTGAAATTAAAAGGTGATGAAGTGACTGTGTGGTGTTTTTTGATCATGTTGTTTTGCTGATTATGATGTTTAGTCAACACTTAAAAAGACTTACTGAGTTGTACCAGGCTCTTAAAAAATGGGTTTTGTACCTTGGCAAACAGGGCAAAACAAGCCAGTGTAATCCTCAAACAATGTAATGGAAATGGAAATTTCATCTGCTCTCTGCAACATCTGTGAAATGGAAGAAAAGGTTGACTTTTGTGAATGTTCTATAAAAATGATGTCAGCAGATAGAGCTGTTATTGCAATTATTTGAATTAGATAGTAATGCTCTTTTGTGAAAAAGGCTTTCTCATGTCAGGTTTGGAGAACTAATGATAAAGCTAACATTTTGGGTCAGGCAAAACAGCCTCTTCTCTCCCACCTCCCGTTGCATAGTTACTATATCTTTTGTTATATCTTGCATGCTTTCCCTACTTTGTAATCTCTCCAGGGTACATAGACCCAAATAACAGCACTGCCACCCAAACTCATATAATAACTCATATAATAATAATAAAATAAAATAAAATGAAATAAAACAACAACAACAACAATATCTTGAAACTCCTCTGGATTATTCTTACTTTCCTATTAAAAAAAAACAAAAAAAATTCAAGTCCTGTGTGACAAGTCTGTCAATTTCCTGGGAGATTTATATCCTAATCTAAAAAAGAGAAAAGGAAAAATATGTTCTTACAACTCTTAAAAAGCTGGCATTCTCCCAGATGTTGGGATAGGATAAGTCTGGAACCCAATGATTGTGTTTTTTTCTATATACTGAGGAGTGTTGAGTCAGGATGCTAGGAGTTGTTCTTTTTTCCCCCTCCCCCCTTTTGGTTTTTATTGTTTCTAACTATTGCCATACCCAGATTTATAGTTCATAAAACAAGCCTGTATACATCTCTTAAATATATAAATAATACCCAAGCCATAATGGCCATACAGGCAGAGCCCAGCAAACGGATCGGAAGGATTATGCAGCTGCCTCAATTGGCCAAATGGAATTGGGCAGTTCCCAGTTCCTGACCACATCTGACCATTACCACACTCTGCCTATAGTATATAGCAAATTTTGCGTTACATGAATAAGAAACATACCACTAGCCACCAGAACAATTAAAGTTGACTGTAGACTACATCAACATGATGTAGTTGTCTTTCAAGACATCTTTGAACCACACTAAGGCCAAACACGAAGATAAGCCATCACATATTCACTCCAACCATTCTCAACATGATTGGGGCTTGTACTGCATAATGTCTCCATAGACGTTTAATGTGTTGCATTAGCAAAATATGGGAAGATCAAGGTTTAGATTATGTGCCAGCAGGCAAATGTAGTGTAGGAATGGGTGAAATCTAGTAGCGGAATATGTAAGATTAGTGGCACAGTGGTTAGAATGCAATACTGCAGGCTACTTCTGCTGACTGCTGGCTACCTACAATTTGGCAGATGGAATCTCACCAGGTTCAAAGTTGACTCAGCCTTTCATCCTTCCGAGGTGGGTAAAATGGAGACCCAGATTGTTGGGGGCAAGATGCTAACTCTGTAAACTGCTTAGAGAGAGGTGCAAAGGACTGTGAAGTGGTATATAAGTCTAAGTGCTATTGCTATTCTTATGTTGATATTGTTACTTTGAGTCAAATAAGGGTCTCTTCACATGTGAGCTATGTGACATCTAATCGTCCGCTCATTTGTCAGTCTGCATTGAGATTTATATTTCCAGATTTCCCAATAGGATTTTATCATCAATAGCTACACAAATAGTGTCCTTCTATAGGGAAAAAGATTTTAATATAGTGTGTGGTTTAAAAATCTGTTTTTTTAAATACAAGAAATTCATACAATTTATGGGGTAAACCACAATCTCCTTACCAATTAATTCAAAAATGGATAGCTCAAACATATATTAATAATAATTCACAATCTGATGGGGGCCTAGAGGGATTTCACTGATTAACTAAATCTACTGTGGAAGAAGAGAGATATGATTCAGAAAGTTGCTTCTCAATATTAGTAATTGGAAACTATAATGATAGTCTAGCACTTATTAACTACTATGGTTCAACTAAAGATCACTCAGATGTTTTGCATAGATGTTTTGTTCATCATTTTAGTCTGGCTGTTGATCAGATAATTACGGCCTGGGGATTTCAATGAAGTTTTCATTTTTAGTTGATCATAGCACAGTTCTAATTGAGCTCTCGTTGATTAAAAGTGGTACAATTTTACTTATTGGACTTTAATTTGATAGATATATGGCATCTTCTGATTTGATCTATGAGTATTTTTATTCTATTCTTCATAAAATCATTTTTATTGGACAGTAAAAATGTTTGTTGGATTGTATTTGATTCTCTTGCAAATTCTAATCAAGATCCAGAAATCTTATCAATTCTTGTAAGGGAACAAATATATTTCAATATGGTAAGTAAATAAATTGTTATTAAATGATTCATATATTATATAATAGGTAAATGAAAAATTAATATGTTTTTTTTAAATTAAATAGGAACTCCAAGATCTTTATCTATAGGCGATTTTAAGGAATATAATGAAGATTAGATTATTATTTATGCTTCATTTAAAAAGAAGAATAGTGATGTGAAACAATTCACCTCAGGAGGTTGTTGTTGGCGTGAGGAAAATAGGAAGAGGGAAAAAACATTAGATATGTTCACTGCTTTAAGTTGTTTTTAAAAATAATAAATATAAACTACATTAAATAAAAACTTCATTGGAATTATATACTGTAATGCTTTTCTTTGGTAAAACACAGTTTCACAGTTCTATGAATAGTTGGATTTGGTGTTGGGTTATTTTGTTGGATGCTAAGACCTTTGATATAGTGTAATTTAAATCTTTAGAATCCGTCAGCTAAATATAATTTTCATTCCTTGTTTATTTAGTGTTTAAATGATGTGTATATCTAATCTGTCAGTTAACCAGGGGAATGACAAATGGAATTATTTCTTCAATTATTAGTATATTACATTGAACTTGTGAAGGACACACCCTTTCTCCTCTTTATTTAATTTGACTTTGGAACCATTGGCTGTTTTATTGGATAATTTAAAGACATTTTGTGTGAGTCTGAACTCACACACTGATAAGAAATATTGCAACTATTGTGTAAATATTGCTCAGATAGAAGCTGGCTAACATTTCCTGGAGCGAGAGCCTGCTCCTTATATTCACTGAAAGCTTAATGGAGAATTGGATATTAAATGCTTTGAATGTCATATGTATATGTCATTTGAAAGTAAAGGTACTTATTAGAATTTTTATATTGTGATCATAATCTTTTCTTAATAAAGCTAAATCATCAGAGCTCAGAATGTGGCTTTCTTAGTTGTTCATTTTCAATTTTCCTTGCTGCTCTGGAGTTCTAACAAAATTGGTTACTAACCCAGGTAGAACGGAACACAAATTATTGTTATATGCCTTACTGATAATTGTCAATGTTATTTATCAACATTTATGGACATAATACGCTTTGTCAGGTTATTCAATTAATTTGAATGTCTAATATATTCTTTGTGGTATCTAAAATGCCCATGGAAGTTTATATTTAAAAACTAGGCCTCACATGTTGTTTGGATCCCTTAATATTGTGGAATAAATATTAAGGTATTTTCATTGTCTGAGAGATTTTTTTCCAATTTACTACATTTGATTGATAATAATATGCATACATGATTAAAAATCTCTATGATTTCATGGGGAAGAAGATTGATAATAATATACATACATGATTAAAAATATCTATGATTTCATGGGGAAGAATAACTGATGATAGCTAGCTAGCTAGCGAGGTAGATAGATAGATAGAGTGTGCGTAACAGCTTATATTAATTCCTGTTAAATATTTTTAAATAGACCTAGAAATTTTTTTATGGGATGACCAAATTCCTAGGTTTTCTCTGCCTAATTTATATCGTTCACATGAAAACAGAACTTTCAGTTTTCCAGATTTTCAATTACCATTGGACTTTGATAGAATTATTGGCCCTTTTAAATAAATACAAAATATACACAGGATTTAGACTTTTTATTATATTTAATCAAAGAATCTGTAGAATACATATATACATGCATGCATACATAGATATATACATAACACAAAACTAGTTCCAAACTAAATTCAATGCAAAACTTTTAAATATTTTAAATGTATAATTATTTTATTTTCTCATGATTTTTAACCCAAAGATCCAGTTTTTAGAGTATAATTCTATGTTTCTCAAATTTCTCTCCTTGTGTAAGTCATAAGATTTTTTGGCAAGTAATTTTCTAGAAGTCAGATGCCATCTCCTGGGAATCAAGAAAATTGCAGATTTTGTACACAAGATGCTTCTTCTGAGTTCACTTTTATGAGGGTTTTTCAAATGTGCAACAATGACTTTATCAAAAAATAATATATTTTAATGATTGATTGTTTATTGTGTTTCTTTGTCTTTCCATCTCACACAATGATCAAGACAGCTCACAAAAAATACAAAAGAAAAATAGGTTAACGTAGATAAAGTAAACCCTAAAATAATTTTAAAATCCTAATTTCTTTCCTTAAAACAGGGGAAATGGGGCACACAGTTCCTATGAGGATGTTTTCCATTGCGTGTGAATGAAGTAGGTGAAACCCATGTCTCATACTGAGTCCTAATTAACAAATCTCAAACAGCAGGGGCTTTCCTAACAAGGTTGTCCAAAGGGTGAACTGTTTATGACTATGGAGCTAGAATACATTCCTGTGTCCTCAGATCATTAACACTATCTTAACAGAATACAGTCATGTACCTAAGTATTAATAGGGTAACTAACATCCTCAGCATTTCATGATTCATGGTTGTTGGAAATTCCCAGAATAAGAAAAAGCCAGCATCACTCCTAGGAAACCTAGTCTAGCTTTCAGTGGCATCAATCATAAACATGGGTCTACTGATATCATCAAATCAGTACTGTTTGGTACAGTGGTTATCATCAAATCAGTTTGTTCTAGTGGTTAAGGTATCAGGCTAGACATCAGGACATATTGAGTTCTAACACTGTCAGCCCAACTCACCTACAGGATTGTTGTGGGAAAAATAGGAGGAGAAAGGAACATTAGATATGTTGACTGCCTTAAGTTATTTATCAAAACAATAATGATATGATAAAAATAAAATAAAATAAATTTAAAAAAACCCCATGACTTTGTGGCAATGGAGTGATGACATCATTGCATATGTTATCATTCTTTTTCCTGGAAAATACCAGATTGGCTCAGGAACAGAAACTGTTACGATACACACACACACACACACACACACACACACACACACACACACACACACACACATTGTATGTGTGTGTGTGTGTGTGTGTATTTTCAGGGTTGCTCTGAAAAAAAATAGGAAGAGGAAGGAATATTAGGTATAATGACAGCCTTGAGTTAGTTATCAACATATTAAAAGTGTGATGATCATTTAAAATAAAATAAACCACAACTTTATCTGCCATCCTGCTAGCTTCTATTCTCTACATTGGTGTGGACATCTGTACTGAAGTAACATTTTCATCAGTAGCTTCTCGCTTATAGGTTTCCAGGTATTTGGGAGTTCTATCTTGCTAGGATCCCAAAACTACAGAAAGTATCATGCAATCAGCCATTTATGTCATGCACAATACAGATATCATTTTCAATATATGTAATGTTCAGTGTAATGATCACTGACTGTATGAAGTAGGATGATAAGAATATGAATATGAAAGCCTACTCTTTTTTATTTATGCTCTAATACCATCCTGGAAACACTGGGCTATTTTTCTCTGGACATAATGGAATTAACACAAATTTTGAAGAAAAGGTTCTTTTTGTTTTGGAATCCCATCTCATCAAAATATTAGCCCGTGATGTAATTTTATATGTTATAATTAACTATGCTTTTAGTTAGCCTCGTAGGTATTCCCAACAACTGAAGTCTTCATCTAAGTGAAGAAAATGTGCATTGTGACATCACAATGCAAGTTAAAAGGGGAAAAGTTTGCATCCAATGGACATTGTCCCATTTATCCCCCTTGCATTTCCCCTCCAATGCCCATGGCTTGCTGCATTTTAAGCATTTAAACGTTAACAAAAGCCATGCTCAGCAAATCTATGTAAACAAAGCCAGGCAGCATGGGCTTAAGTGCTCTTTCCAAAAAAGTGGGGGAATGAAGCAAGAGTCATAAGTGTGAAAAACAGTCATAAGTCAGTTTTTTCTGTGTTGTTGTATCTTTGTACGGTTACAAAATGAGCTGTTGTAAGTCGAGGACTACCTATATTGATCTATCTTCATTTAACTCCATGGAACACTTTATTAACATGATTTTTTACATTTTAAAAATACTATTTTATCTCTCATGTTTAGAGAAATTATTCTTATGAGCCATTTAATATATGAAAGATAAGCATTTTCACACAGCAAAGGAAGGGTAATTCCTTTCCCAGGAAGAATGAAAACTGGCCTTAGAGTATGAATATAAACAAGATTCAAGGTACTAAAATGTGGATATTCTATCAATATTAATGATCGTTTCAAATATTAGTGTTGCAAGCATCATAATTACTTCACTTTTCTTCAAAATTAAATGTAATGAATACATGAATACATTGAAAAATGAAGAAAGAATATACATTGATACATTTGTTTTATATTCATAGTTTTAATATACAACTTTTTACAATAACAAATAAATTACTTGTAATTAAAATCTCCGTTGTGTTATTGCCTGATGTATGTAGATGTATATGCGCATGCACAACAGAACATTATGAATCCAACAGCGATAGTGATAGCATTTAGACTTATACATCACTTCACAGTGCTTTACAGCCCTGTCTTAAGTGGCTTGCAGAATCAGCATATACATACACATACTCATACATCATATACATATACACACACACATACTCATACACACAGTTGGCCCTCTGCTTATAACAATAGCAATAACATTTAGACTTATATACCACTTCACAGTTCTTTACGGCCCTTTCTTAAGTGGCTTGCGGAGTTAACATATTGCCCCCAACAATCTGGGTTCTCATTTTACTGACCTTGAAAGGATGGAAGGCTGAGTCAACCTTGAACTGGTAAGAATCGAACTGCCAGCTGGCAGTCAGCAGTCAGCAGAATTAGCCTGCAATACTGCATTTTAACCACTGTGTTACTATGGCTCTTAATTGAAGCATATTATATAAATATTACTGTATCAAACAACATATTGCACTAAAACTGAGAAGATGGAACAATATTTAATGATATGAGCCTGTTCCATAATGTTTTATGGGTATACCCTTAGTTTCCAAAAATGTCAGTTATTATTTATTATTCTCTAAATATATTTTCCTCTGATTTTATTAGTCCTGCTATATTTTTGGTTATACCTCATCCTATTTTCTGGTTGTTATACCTCTCTTCACAAACTGTGTAGACCTACATTCCTGATATTAAGGTACAAATGTTATGTTTCCCTGAATAAAATACAAAGTGAAAGGGGGAAAAGGCCATTTTAAGGTATCAGATGGCTATATGTAAACTATAGCAGCTGTCTTCTACGTTGTTAAATCATATACGTTTTAGCTATAAATATTGGAGAAAAGCATTGCAAAGGAGCTATAATGTGACTGTCTGGTGCTACGGGGCTTAGTCAGATACAGAACAAAGATTATTTGCTGCTTATTACAGCTTTTGATAAGTTTTAGATTTTATATCTACTTTGAGCTACAAAGAAGATACATTTCCCCAAGAATATAACAGCATGACAGATGAGTAAATCAAACTTGGTCTATAAGAAGTCAGTTTATTATGGATTGCCGATGGCTTCCTGTTCAGAGAAAGACAATTTAGCAAGCCCAAAATGACAAGCTAGAGCCTCCTGTTTATAAGGTGCTTTCAATATGCTATAAAGAAGAAATAGAAATCAGAAATCAGTTTAGTGCTGTATCAGTATTGAGATTAAAAATATGAACAATGTTCTCTAAAATGCAGGGTTCCTTAGAAAGAAGGTGTGTGAGTTATATAAAATGCAAAGATGTAATTCAATTGCCTCACTCTTTTACTATCCATGTGTCACACTGCAATTTCTGATAATAACTAGTTAGTAATAGTCTCAGTTATGGAATTTGTAATCAATTATATACAGAGAGTAACAGATTGGAAAATGATAATAAAGAGAGGTATACAAAAATGTGGGAAAACAATCCACTTTCCTTAGGGGTCTGAAAGCACGCAGCTGTGTTATTGAACACTCTACATACTGTGTTTTTCCATGCAATATTAATACGATCACTTTAATTGGTTTGTAGCAATCAATTATCTTATGGTGGAGGTTGCGACTTTGATAACTGCTAGGAGATTCTCAGGTATATATGCTGTATATGCAACAATATGTATCCTGAATACTAAGCATCTGCATTGACTCACTATGCACTGTGATCTTAAACATGTCTCCTCGCTTACGCATGACTAACAGTTTTACATAGAATTTTTTTCTTAAGTTGCCAAACTCAAAATAAGGGGTTATTATGTTCTGGATTAGCCTTAGCTAAATCAGTCCAATCAAAGGTATGTATGATGCTCATGAACATGAGAAGAAAAGTAACTTTCTGCTTTCTATCACCTTGGTTGACAGTTGTCTGTGGAAGATGAACTAGTGAGATGAATCCCACATCAAAGTATAGGACATTAGCACCCACCCCTCTCCTAGAAAAATAAGATATTTTAGGAAATACTAAAAGGACAGAATATGTCCCCTAAAAGGGAGGCAGAAACTCAACCCCCACCTTTGGCAACGGGCCATTAAGGCCTGAGCCAATCTATTCTACATAACGAAGATCTATATCCTTCAGGCAGAGCCATAATAGGAATCCCAAAGGCTTTTCATTACAACATTACCCAGCAAGGCTCAACCAAACCTGGGACTCAGGACAGCCTACAGAGGTGCCCCTGCATGACCCCATCGGAGTCTAACAACCAATCAGAATACAAGCTCAAATTCAAAGGCCCAGAGAAGGTATAAAACTCAGGCACTCTCAGCATCTCGACCTTTTTTTCTTCACCCAACATCTTCAAGGCATGTGATCCTGTCCATCATAAAACCATCTTTCCAAACAGTCTCCATGTTTCCTGTGTTCTTTTTCTCACTTGGAACTTGGAACCAGAAGGCTATTTCTTCCAACAATTGAAAACAAAATTATTGCACAATGGTTTTTGCTGTTAGAAGATCCTTTTCTACCTGGTGCTAAAAAATTTTTAATGAATCCTTATTTACGTGGCTTTGTCAAAACCTGTTAAATTCAAGTTTTCTTCTGATTTTGCCAACAACGGACTTTACCTCAACAATTAAGTCTATTCTTTGATAAATCAGCCTGAACAATGTTTGCTATCTCACCTCAGAACTGATATTTACTGTTAGCAATTAGTACTGATCAGAGGTGGGTTGCCATTTTTTTTACTACTGGGTGTGCTCCGGTGTGCACCTGCACATGCGCACAACGCTTCTGCGCATGCGCAGAAGCATCTGGATGGGTGGGCGGAGCCTTCTGCCACCACTATTACCAGTTTGGCCAATCCAGGCTGAACCGGCAACAACCCACTTCTGGTACTGAGTGTGTTTTGGGATTTGAAAAGACCCATTCACCAGTTAATGGACATTTCTCTTTAATGGACACTTGTTTCTTCTTTACTGTAGTAATATGCCTAATAGATTAGCAATGTACTGAAGTAAATAACTGTATTTATTGGGGAAGGGGACTGCAAGGTACTGGCTGCAGACAGGAGTCAGGATTAGACTTTTTTTATTTCAGGTGGATGCCACTGCTAGGACAATGCAGCCTTCAGACACAGCAGAACCCCATCTGATTTTTGATTTCTGGTCAAGATGAAGCCCTGAAGTGCAGCTTGCTTTTTTCTCCCTCCACGATCTGCTGAAAACTATAGTTTGAACTGCTTGGTTTTTTAAAAATTTGGTTAAGTAGAAATTTTAAGTCTATATTTGGAATTTTGGGAAGGTGATTATATCTCGTAAGCATAAGAAACAGATTGTCCACTCTTCTTAGTATCGCTTGATGGTATGACATTATCCCAATGGAGAAAATGAGAATGAAATCCTTAGCAGTTTCTGTAAAGATCTAGTTAATTTCTGAGACTGTTGAAGAAGCTATTCGAAAGAACCTATTAGTTTGGCTGTTTTTAGGATCAATTCTGACATAGATGTTAATTTGGTGAGTGTCATCCAGATTAAAGCTAAGAGAAACGACTAACTTTGAGCTATTTGTCATAATGCAATCACTAAATAGAGAATTCATGAAGTAAATACTTCAAGATCAGATGCCTGAAATAAAATCTGATTTCAGACAAAAGGATATTAAAAAGAGTCTGGAAAATGATGGGGGGGGGGATGTCAAAGCTATTCAAACAAAAGGCAAAACAAAGAACAAGGAGCTGGCGTTAAATCCAAAAAAGTGAACCAGGTTTAAAGTGGGGGAAAAAAAGATTTAGTATGTTACAGTAATTCTTCCAGGAGTTGATGAACAGCACCTAGTGGCCATAACGAAGAAGGGATTTTCAGAGCTGTGTTCTCTTAGAGTATTTATTCAAAATGTGTACAGTTATATGAAGATGTATCAAACTTCTAATGTTATTGTGAGCCAAATCCAGCTGTGGTAGAGATTTAGATAAAGTAATTCCTTCTAGCTGTCCTCTACAAGATGTCGGAAAGAAATTAATGATCTTCCAGATCTGCCTTCCAAAACAACCTTTTTAAAATATAATTTTATTAAAAGTTTTGAAAACAAAGATAAAAACTAGTACAAAGTAACAACAAAAAAGGAATAAAAAAACTAAAAGTGCAAGAAAGAAAAAAGTGAAAAATAATAGAAAAGAAAGAAAAAACATAGAAGTGGTTTCTAAACTTCTTTACAGAAGTTATAAGTACAATTATAAATTTATTTATTTCTCTAAAGTTACGCCATGACTCTCTTCTTCCCATAATCTGTCCAATAAAAATGAAACATAAGTTGACTTTTATTCTGTTTTACACAAAAAGTCCCTAAGTGGGGTTACAGGCAGCAATAACTGCAAATAAGAAAACTGTAGGCAGTTACAGTATATCCGTCTGCCATGATCTGCCTTTCAAAATAATCAAGAAACATAAAGAATTAAACACAATTTTGAAATGGTGAGAAAACAAGTGATAAAAGATGAGTAGTCTGGTTGCACCTTTTCTGACTAATAAATCTTACTAAAAGACCTAAACTTTTGTGAGCTGCAGTTCACTTGAGTAGCATCTGATGAATTACAGGCCATGAAAACTTATGCCTTTTAATAAGATTTATTAGTCAATATGCTACTAGATTCCTGATTTTTTTTGCCACGATAGAAGTTGGCTTAGTGATAAAGAGTACAGATAGTCCTCACTGACCACAATGGGGACTACAAACTCCATCACTAAGCATGGACACTGAGTGAAATATCCTGCAACTCAGCCTAACGATTTTGCTTTGCAACTGAGTTGTTAAGGGAATCACTAAGGACATTAAACAGCTTACTGCTGGCTTCCTTGTTGACTTTGCTTGTTGGAAGCTGGTACTGAAAGTCACAAATGGTAGTCTTAACCATGGGATGTGGCAACCAAAATAACCGCCTACCAGTTGTAAAGCACCCTAATCAGTGATCATGTGACTGAAGGGATGCTATGATGGCCGCATGTTCAAGGATCAATGATAAAGCTGTATTGAGAGCGAGATAATGGTTGAGTCCCTGCTGTTAGAGGCTTTTATGATACGTCTTTCTCTGGGCTACTCATGAATTCTTTTCTCTGTGACATTGCTTTTTATTCTTTTATTGTAAACTGTTTATCGCAAACTAGCAGAATTGTTGAGAGTATACTATAAGTTATATCCACAGACCAAACTAAATCAAATCAAATTCACCTTTCATATAAATAGCTTATTTTATTTAACTTAGTTTTGGATGGTGTTATATTATATAATGTTAATATTATATAACATTATATTATGATGTTATATTATTACTACTGCGGTGTAGTAATATTGTTGGTATACACTGTGGTGGAGGCTGTGTTAAGAGGGGTCCAAAAGCAGCACAAGCCTGGCCTTCCCCAGAATCCCTTATCTTCATGAGGGGTTCTGGCTGCTTTCACCCACTATTTTATTGTGTTTGTTAGTCCATCTCAGTTTGTGTGGGGATCTTATTGTTTTTAAAATATTGAGTTTGCAATTGAATGATTTTGAATTATGAATCAACAAATGAAACTGAAGCAATGGTGTCAGAGAACATACTGCACAGAAATATGTCCTACCCCCATATATACATAGGGATTAAATGTTGGAATGTTGAGGGAGGTTTCAGAACAGAATATTAGATGCGCATGGAAGAATAGAAGTTTCTCTAATAATAGCCTTGGGCTTTTGATTGTCATTGCACAAGAAAATAAACTATAAAAGCTCCAGAAATAGACATTGCGAAAAGAACCCTTCAGGGAATATATAAAGGACACAATAGCACTTAATTAATATGAAGAAAGAAGGTAAACAGCTAGTATCTAAAATGGGATATATGAAAATGGGTAGCTGCATTGTTTATTCAGAGGTACAAAAAGAAATAGGTCAGTTAGTTGGTTTCCATGGTGACTGTTATTGAAATAAGACAAACTGACATCACGGCTGATATATTTGCCTATTGGCTATCTTCTCTGAAAATCTCTTCCATTGGAGATTATGAAAGTATACAAATCAAAGTTTGTGGAAATGTTCACTCAAAATTGTGTTTAATTATTAATCTGTGTGTATGGGGCAGAGGAGATGCGGGGACTGATGGAAAATATTAGTGGGAAATATTGTTATTTTTAGGAAGATTTTTAGGTTATCTCAAAATAATCAATAAATAATCCTCAGCGGCAAGATTTTGGGCTTTCCTCTGTTTAGCTGCAAATTAAAGGCAATCACTAATGTTAATACCTATTTTATTATAGGTATTAACATTAGTGATTGCCTTTAATTTGCAGCTAAACAGAGGAAAGCCCAAAATCTTATTAAAAATATTCTATTTCTTTACAGTAGTTAACTGTAGAATTATTCATTCAGATTATTAAATACTAGATTTCAGGAAAGAGGAAAAAAAGCCTAACTAGTTCAGATGCATGGCAGGCCCACTAAGGAGGCTAGATCTGGAAATCAACTCCACAGGAAGACTAAAACTACTTTTATTGAGATTGGCTGTAATAATAGAATTCTGCCAGTATTTTCTTCCCCCTTCTTATACTTCAAGAAATTAGGGAGGTTTCTTCCCGAGCTGCTTCCATTATTCTGGCTTCAAAAAATATCCCATTCCTTTTTGTCTAAAGTACAAGTAGTCCTTGGCTTATAACAATTCATTTAGTGACCATTCAAAGTTGCATCAGCACCAAAAAAGTGACTTTTGACCGTTTTTCAAACTTACCACCATTGCATCATCCCCATAGTCATGTGATCAAAACTCAGATGTTTGGCAACTGACTCATCTTTATGACGGTTGCAGTGTCCTGGGTCATGTGATCAACTTTTGCAACCTTCTAAGAAGGAAAGTCAGATCCACTTAACAACAGTGTTACTAATTTAATAACTGCAGTGCTTCGCTTAACAACTGTGGCAAGATAGGTCATAAAATGGGGCAATATTCACTTAACAAATGTCTCGCTTAGCAATAGAAATTGTGGGCTCAATTGTGGTCGTAAGTCGAGGACTATCTATAATGGTTCCTGCATATGTCTAGCAGGGTCATTCCTCTTACTCTCTACAATAAGCCAAATGTTAACTTTTGCTGCACTTATAGTAAACAATACTATAGAAAATCAGAAAAAAAAACTTTTCCCCAGTAAATATATGATCTGTATTAAGCACTGAATATAGTAAAAAGCCCACAGTAAACTTGGAATTAGGAATGTATTAGAATGTAAATCTATTAGAGCTCTATGTTATTTATGCAATTTTCCCCCCAATCAATTTCTCAGAAATAATACATTTTTAAATGTCCAGGAAATTCTCAGCTAAGAGCCAAGGTGGCGCAGTGGTTAGAGTGCAGTACTGCAGGCCACTTCAGCTGACTGCTATCTGCAGTTCGGCGGTTCAAATCTCACCGGCTCAAGGTTGACTCAGCCTTCCATCCTTCCGAGGTGGGTGAAATGAGGACCCAGACTGTGGGGGCAATATGCTGACTCTGTAAACCGCTTAGAGAGGGCTGAAAGCCGTATGAAGCGGTATATAAGTCTTAAAAGAAAGAAAAAAAAAAGAAAGAGCTATTGTATGGAATTTTTCTTCTTCTCTTTTTATAAGGTACATATTTTTCTGTTTGATAGATGATAGATAGATAGATAGATAGATAGATAGATAGATAGATAGATAGATAGATAGATAGATAGAACATTTTATAAGTGATTACTTTTATTTTCTATGGAATTTTCCACAGCGGGCATTTTTAAAATTACTTTTGGCTAATATAAATATTGATTTTTGTATAGAGTGTTATGCTGATTTTCTATATCACTTTCTCATGCTATAACCTTTCTTTGCTGAGAACAATGTACGCCAGCAAATTCCATTTATTGCTCCCATCCATGTTGTGGCCAAATTCATTTTGGCAGATCATGACACGGTAAGGCAAAATAAATCTGTAACAGTTCTTTTGTGTCCTTACTTAAGCTACATCCAATATAGGCCTATAGGATTTGACAACTAGCAATGTTTCTAGGGCTGTTGGGGGTTGAATGGGATTTTTTGATTTTTATGTCATTTAGATATTTGGATTTGTATATTTTATTTTCATGACTTAGTAAATATAGAATAGGGCAGCTTCCACTACTGCAATCTGCTTTACCATCTTAATGGATTTAATTATAGTACATTTCATAGAGAAATAAATAAAGTTGCTAGAGCAAATTAATGTGATCTATTTAATTTAAGACACTAGAGTCGCAAAGTAACTATAAATACTAGTTCAACTGACCTTGCATCTATTAAAGGAGCTATTTCAATATCTTGCAAATGTTATGTGACATCTTAACTTTATACCAACCTAAATTGAAATAGTAGACATTATGGTTTAATCAAGAACAAGTTTACTACAACAAACAATCTTGTTGTAATCTTAAAATATGTATTACAGCATATAATTCCAGATATTCTAGCCCACATTAGATTGTAATAAATAGTATTCATGAACCACAAAACTCTGTTGTTCTTAAAAGTTATTTAGGAAATATTATGTGGAATGTAGAAATATTATCAACAGTGACCGTAAAGCAGTTCCAGTTATGTTCTATGTTAAACAAAGGAATCCAAGTCCATTTTTCATCCATGTTCAATAGTTGCTTATCACAACAACCCAAGCAGGCCACCAGCTCAGTTTTTAGTACTATACGATGGACTTCAACACAGATGAAAATAAATTCTGATTTTTACTTTCCATTTACTGAGAATTTGTATGGGTTTTTTTGTAACAACAATTCAGATATACTGAAAGAGAGTAAACTACATCAAAATAAATTTCTGGGCAGATTCTGATATAAAATATAGATCCGTTCTCAGAATCAAAGCAAAATCAATTTCTTATATGGTTTTTTTATCTGATTCAGAGATGAAGCATTCTCAGTTTTTGTATAAAACCTTTCTCAGATGACCTTTCCTTCGGAGAATTATGCACATATCCTGAAACCTAACACACTATTCATGAAAGTAAAAAGTTCTTGGACAGGTGAACTGAGGATATGTGCAGAGAGAAGTTGACAGGCCCAAAAGACCAGCCAGAAGCATCCACAGTTACTTTAGAGTAGAAACTGGCCCCAGTTGACCCAGAGGCAACCAAGTGCCAAAAGTAGCAGATTGGCAGCATAAAGATTAAGTCTCCTATCTAGTCAAGGATATGATGGTCCCCAAAAGAAGCATCAGATATTCCTGAGAGTACTATGAACCACAAATCTTGCTGTGAGCAACTGAGGTTGATTTGGATCAGCTGGGATGCAAGTGAAAAGAATATAACTGAAGTACAAAAAACAAAATTGAGGGTATGGTATACCTACAAGGTAAAGAAAATAAAATACAGATGTTTAAGAATGCATGTAGAGGCAGAACCCTAATGGAACAAGTAACAATAGAAACCAAAAATGACTACAATATAAGACATAGGGATATCTATCTTCAAGTGCACAAAAGATGATAGAAACAAACATTGTATAATAAATAAGTGACACCAATTTGGAAGCAAATGGGTTATTTTGTGTATTTCATCTGTGTAATAAACATTACAGTTGTTATTATTACAGAGAACCGAGCGGCGCAGTGGCCTAGAGGTGAAGATCCTGGCCTCCCACTCAGCAGGTTGAGTGTTCACTCCTAGACAGTGGCAGATGTTTTTCTATCAGGGTGCAATGAGAAAATACCTGCTGCGAACTCTGCAAAGGCATCAGGAAGGACATCCGGCCAGTAAACGCTGAGTTCCATTCAGTCACCCTGACTCCACCCCAAATAAAGGGATTAAAGGGTCATAAAAAGAAAAATAATTATTACAGAGAACCAATTTGATGTCGTGAATAAAACAAAGACTAATGACTAGAAACTGGCAAACAGACAGGGGTGGGTTTCAGGCAGTTCGCGGCAGTCCCCGCGAACCGGTTGGTCGGCGAACCTGGAAGTAAGTAACTTCCAGGAACGCTGAAGGGTCCACCCGCCCGCCCGCGTTTCTTACCCAGTTTTGACGAGTTCTGTGCTTCCACGCATGCGCAGGACGCATACAGCGCCTGCGCGATCCTCCAGGAGCAGCTGGAGCATCGCACAGATGCTAGTACGCATGCGTGCACTGCGCACGTGCACGAGGACGCCGCCGGCCCCGTTCCAACCGAACTGGTTGGAACGGGGCGAGAAACCCACCCCTGGAAACAGAGTACCCTAAGCCACCAAGCTTGAAATTTTGGGCTTAGAAAACCTAGAACTACGCTGCCTACGGTCTGACCTAAGTGTAGTACACAGAATTATCTGCTACAACATCCTACCTGTCAATGACTACTTCAGTTTCAACCACAATAATATATAAGCAAACAATAGATACAAACTCAAAGTAAACCCTCCAAACTCGATTGCACTCAATGCCTGGAATGCACTACCTGACTCTGTTGTTACATGACCTCACCCCATTCCTAAGAGGTCTGTAAGTCCACCAGTCGTCCCTGTCCTACTGTTTCCATTTATTTGTACCCATTTACTGTGTTCATATTTATGCTTATACTTATACCTGTTTTTTTTACATGTTTGACAAACTAAATAAATAAAATAAGCAAATAAATAAAATTGAGTTCTAAACCCACCTCAGGCACCAAAACAGTTGGATGACCTTGGGCCACAATCATTTGCTATCAGCTCTGAGATGGAAGCACTGGCAAATGACTTCTGAAAATCTTGCCAAGAGAACAGAATGGAACAGAATAAAAGAGTTGGAAGAGTCCTTGGAGGTCTTCAACCCACTGCTCAGGCAGGAAACCCGGTTCCACCACAAAACCGCGGACGACAAAATCGCGGACGACGAAAGCGCGCATTTGACGTCATCACAGCGCGACGAAAACATCGCGCTGTGATCGAAAAATGTAAAAATAAAGCGAAAACCTTACCCTAACCCCCCCAAACCTAACCCTAACCCTAACCCTTAACCTAAGCCTAAATCTAACCCTAAACCTAACCCTTAACCTAACGCTAAATCTAACGCTAACCTTTAACGTAACGCTAAACGTAACCCTAACGCTCTAACCCTAACCCTTAACCTAACCCTAACCCTAAACCTAACCCTTACCTTTATGTGAATCGGCTTGCTTTAATTTTATTTTTATTTCAATTTTTATTTTTTTTCGTCGCGCTGTGATGACGTCAAATGCGCGCTTTCGTCGATCGCGCTTTTGTGGGCCGCGGTTTTGACGGGTCACGGGAAACCCTATACCATTTCAGACAAATGGCTGTCCAATCTCTTCTTAAAAACGTCCAATGTTGGAGACTGCAGGGACTAGTCCAGACAGTCATTAAGGGTCAACATGCCTTAAAGGTTCCATCTACAGTGTATTCTTTTTCCCAAAGGTAGTGGACATGTACCCTGCCTGAGATTGTGCTATGCTAGAATGTACACTATATTTCTTCTCCAGACACTTTCCTTTGGAGGAATTCCAATTGCATATTTGTTTTACTCTAAAAGAAAGCCAATTTGGTCAAGTGGTTAAGGCACCAGACAAAAAAAAAACCCAACCCAGGAGACTGAGAGTTCTAGCCCCACCTTAGGCATGAAAGCCAGCTGGTGACTTTGGGTCAGTCACTCTCTCTCAACCTACAAAGTCAAACGCTTCATGGGACTGCCATTTCCCTATGCTGTAATTCAATTGTACATTCTTGTGGTATTAATGCTAATAAAAACAGTATTTCTGTTTACAAACCAAGAATGTGAAGTAAGCACACAAAGAGCACAGAAATGCCAACATTTAAAAATGATTAACTTCCGTAATAGCTGCAGGACTTGCCTTACATTTGTGGGAAGTTATCATCCAGCCCTCTCCCAGAAAAATGAAATATCCTAGGAAATATTGAAAAGGCAGAATATTTCTCTGGATATGAAAAGAAAGAAACATGTTTTAAAAGACAGAATAGTTGCCTGTAGCTTCCTGCCCATCCCCACTGTTAATGGGCCATTAAGACGGCCAGGCTACTCCACTTTACATAATAAAGACTTCACCAGCAGCTACAGGAAGGCATGATAATATTGGAACTTTACTCAACTGACCACATGGCATCTGAGAACTCATCCATACCTGGATTCAAAACACAGCCTAGAGAGTAGCCCCTGCATGGCCCCATGGGAGTCTAACAACCAATCAAAATACATTTCTTACACAGGAACAGGAAACAAAGAGGTGGGACTAAACAGGCTATAAAAAGCCTAGCAAGCCCCTCCTTCAGCTCTTCTCTTCTTCTCCACCAACATTGAAGCATGTGATCATCTTTTCTGTTCAGGGCTCAAGCCATGTGGCCCTGTCCAACAATAAACCATCTTTCCAAGCAGCCTCCATGTCTCCAGTGTCTTCTTCCCCACTTGGAGCTGAACCCAGAAGGACATTTCTTTCATCACATTATTATTATTATTATTATTTGGGGGGGAAAAACTGTTTACTGTGTGGCAGAACAGAAGTTGGCTAAGAATAGCTGTTTCCTTCTTTACTCTCTTGTTTATTATCTATTTTGTGTTTAACTACAATGAAGAAAGCAGGGAGCTAGATATAAAGATGTTGATACTTATTTTAACATATTTGAAAGTTACAGCTCCAAGCATATTTGTTTTCTTAAAAATCCATACACAACACTTGGTTGTATTTCCACTGAGATCCTTTTGCTCTAGTGAGCTTTGAATATGTTTTCTGTTCCTCAGATACACAATATATTTGTGGTTGATGACATCAGCCCACTCCCATTAAGTGAATTACAGCCTTGTATTCTCTCCAGAGCCATCCCCATTCCTGAATTTCTTTCATTAAACAGACTAAAATAGAAAATTACTAGTTGCCCTATACTCCCTCGGTTCGTAGGCAAAGTGATTTTATTGCTTTTGGTGTGGTTTGACTTCTAGATTTTTTTCACATTTCTGTGTTTCAAATGCAAAAACCCCTGACAAGTATATAATAAACATTATCTTGTGACATCATAGGTGTTCTTAATAAATCCTACTATGCTATAATGAGAGCTATATTAATTTATATTCTCTATCATTTGTCTCATTTACTGTAGGAAAAGAAGTGGCAGAACCTGGGAGTGAAGTTAAAAAGCGGATCAACCTAAAATCTACATAGCTACGTGGACTAATTCCAACCCCCGCACCCATGAATTCCATTGATTCTTATCTAACTCCTAGCAGAAACTAACCATTAGTTGAGAATATTCCTGTGCATAGGCATGAGTAGCAATACTTCAGTTTAATTGGATTTGTGGATCTGATCTTTCATGCCTCATATTTACAAATCCAATGAAACTTAGCTTTTTCTTTTTTAAATTAAAAAAAATGGGATTTATTGGTCTAAATGACCATGCAATGCTGTCGCATAGTCAATCAATAGGAATTTAGATCTGAGTCTTATGTACGTAAGTATAACTTTGCATATACTTTGAACATGCCTTGCTGGCTGGAGGCTTGCAGATCAAATTATATCATATAGCAATAGCATCTAGACTTATACACCTCTTCACAGTAAATTTACAGCTCTCTCTAAGCAGTTTACAGAGTCAGCATATTGCCCCCAACAATCTGGGTCCTCATTTTACCTACCTCGAAAGGATGGAAGGCTGTCAACCGTGAGGCGGTGAGAATCGAACTGCCAAATTGCAGGCAGACAGCAGAAGTAGCCTGCAGTACTGAATTCTAACCACTGCGCCACCGTGGCTCTACACAAGTTAGTTGGAGGTTTGTATGTGTTTGCAAGAAAAAGACAAACACTAGTCCTTGTTTGGAGAAGGATTCATACTTTTTCAGATTCAGGCTCCTTCAGCATGTGGAGATTATATTGACCACATCCCTACAATGTCACAGTACAAGGGGCTCAAAGATGTTTAGCTTCAAACTTAGGCTAGACTACTGAAGAACAATGACAAGATACCTTTTCAACATTTCCTCTAAGCTTTGGAGGGGTGTGTGTGTTAATTTGTCACCGATGGAAATGCCCACTTCATTCAGCTTCCCAGAGATTTTGCCCTGCTGTACTTCCTGCAATCAGTACGATGATGCCTTACCACAAGAGCTCCAGATAACAACCATTTTGACTGCTCCCCATTGGCTATCTAGAAGTATACAATTTGAATATTTGCAAATTGCCCAAATTCCATTCCAAGATAGATTAGTCAGATGCTATTGGCAGTCTAACCTACGTTTAAACACATCTTTTAAAAAGATGTATGGAAAGCAAAAGATTGAAATAGCAGAAAATCAGATTCCAGATCTTTTAAAAAAACAACATCCCAAGCGTAAGACCAGTTTGACAGTGGAACCAACTACCTACCAGAGAAGCAACTGATTACTTTGAGTGGTTCAAGCATATGTTAGACTGTCATTTGTCTGGAACCCTTGCCCTTATATTCCAGTATTGGACGAGGGGCTGTACTCATTCCTGAATGACCTCTTTTATAATTTAGCGAACTTTTCAAGCTAATTACAGATTGTAGTTTAAGGTATTTGTATTCCAATCCAGGCAAATAAATGTTATAACGAGTTGCAGCAAATATTTTTAGACAGACTTAAGGAAAATTATTTTTCTTCTTTCACAGACTTTTTTAGGGGAACACTATATCTCTTGAGTCCAGTGGGTTGCAGGTGATACGCCCCGGTACGGGCATACTGGTGCCTGCCGGGAGCACTGGGTACCGTTCCAGTACGGTGCTCCAGAGGGCCCACCTGCTTGCCCGAGCTCCTTACCTGTATTTGAGCTCTTCGGCGCTTCTGCACACGTGCAAGGAGCATATGGTGCCTGCGCAACGCTCCACCGAGCAGGTGAAGCGTCGCAGAGGCGTCACAAAGGTAAGGACTCATGCGTGTGCTGCATATGGGAGACGCCGGCCACCGTTACATCATACTGGTGGCAATGGGATCCAGAACCCACCACTGCTTCAGTCCTACAGTTAATAGACAAGGCATTTGAATTTATGCATGACAGAAAGTTCATACTGTTGTTCATACATCTCTGGATGACAGAAACATTCTGAGTTATGAAATATGGATAGTGATGCGGTCCTTGTTGGATTCCATTTTCTTAACACCCAGGTGCATAGTATATGGAGCATCTAACAGTTGTTACAAAGGCACAAGTGGTAAGAGGAAACTTGTTACTCTAGCTGCAGATCCAGCTGGAGCAGTTTGACTTGTTCATTATCATGCATTAGTTAACTCAAAGTTTAAGCCTTAAATACGGTATTTTTTAAAAGACAACTTGAGATCTTTACTTGATACAAAATATGCCAAGTTTTCATCACAGGTTTTTGCACAAGTTTCATTGAATTTCCAACCTAATTTAAAGTGCTTATATTAAACTTTAAAATGCTAAATGATTTGTGTAAATAGTTTATGGTATAATTCAGAACCTGATATTTGATGTGCTGGGTTTACATTTGCTATAATGGATTTTCGATATTAAATATTTTTGTGACTGCTTGGTCATTAAAACTACATTTTGAATATATAAGTAACAAAATGAGCGAGATAAATATATATATAAGCTCATGCCACTGCCATTTCAAGGTCATTTTATTTAAAACAGGGAAACAGCACATGCTTACTCACTTCTCTCTTATATTTTCATTATTAGTTTTCACATCTGCCAATATTCTTCCTGCTTTTTGTTATTTTCGGGCAATTTATAGCTTTAGAGCCCATTGCACGTTCTTTTATTTTTGTAATGTTGATATGTTATTTCTATACAGGCTTTCTTTTCAATTCATTCCATCCCAGTGGTATACTCATTCTTCTGTTTCTCAACAATTAATGAAATTGTACAAACATCACCATGCAAGAAAAAAAAAATAAGAAAAGAAATGGCTACCTTCATAGATCCAAAGAAAATACCAAGCAGCTGCCAAATAATATAAGTAACAAGAAACTAGCTGGGTGAGGAAAAATACGATGAGATTGCTTTATATGTCACCTTGAGTTTCTGAATAAATAAAAAAGCCCCATAAACTTTTAAATTAAGTCAAGTATTTAATTTATGGTTCTATGTCATACAAACCCAAATGATTGGATTAATGGTACAAATCAAGGTTATCCATGAATGTGTAATGCAAACACAGCTAAAAAAGAATAATGTACATGCTCAGCAAAACCCAAATTAGAACATCTGTTAGGAATTAATTTGCACATTGCTAATACACAGTGAGAATGAAAGTACACATACAGTACACTAGTACATTAGTCTATTTGATAAGGAATATTATACAAAGCACATAAATGGAGGAAAAAGTTCAAAGTCAAAAAAATTAAAGGCATGAGATTGTGGAGGAAGAAATAATAATAATACAGGCAATCCTTGATTTACCACCACAATTGAGCCCAATATTTCCATTGTTAAACAATATAGTTGTTAAGTGAGTTCTGTCCAGTCAGATCTTTCTTGCCATAGTTGTTAAGTGAATCACTGCAATTGTTAACACAATTGTTAAATGAATCCGGTTTCCCCATTGATTTTGCTTGTCAGAAGGTCACAAAATATGATCCTGGTACAATGCAACTGTCAGAAATACAAGCCAATTGCCAAGGGTCCGAATTCTGATCACATAATCATGGGGATGTTGCAACTGTCATCTGAAAAATAATCATAAATCACTTTTTTCAGTGCCGTTGTAACTTCAGTCACTAAACAAATGGTTGTAAATCGAGGATTACCCGTACTCACTAATCATTCTTATAAGCATTTTCTCACCAATTAGCATATCTCTATTCATTTTATGTCACTGTTCAAAATAATGATTTTCACTATGATCTCAACAATATCCACATGATTCTTCAAGTCTCATTTTTTCATTGTTGGGAGATTATCTGATACTTCTTTTTTCATACGAAGCTCTTGCTTTTCCTTCTTTACAGTCATTTTACTATTACTCTCTTTTTTCCTTCTATGTCCTTTTTTTCATAATAAAAACGATTGTGCTTTTGGATATTATTTGTATAACTATCTGATGCTTAAATCATCTATTAAAAAGAGAGAGAGGGAGAGAGCTCTCTTTCAAAGCTGCTACACTATAGCCACAAGTATAATTAGTTTTTAGGTCTCCAGTTGGCCCAAATCACTTTTTCTATATTATCTCAACTTGCTCCCTCTTATCCATCCTGGAAACAGTACTGTAGAATAAATTACAAGGAAGTTGATATTGGCTGAACATAAGGGAAAAAAATCCCTAGCATTACAAGCTATGCAACAATGGAATACACTGCATTGGAAAAGGGAAGACTTATCTTTGTTGAGGTGTTTAAACATTTGGCCATCTATTGTGGATATTATAATAGTGAATTTATGCTCTGAACAAAAGGCTGGATTAGCTATTTCTAACGTTCTTCCAAGTCTTAATCTAGGGTTCTGTTCCACCTAATAGAATATTTTATACACATTGATTAGAGCAATAATAGAATATTGTAGTTTCCCTCAAAACCTCTATGTGGTTCTTCTATTATCACTATTTACTGCAACTTAATATGCAATAACACAATGTATGGTATTCTACTTTTATATACACCCACAAAAATCTAGATCAGGGGTGTCACATTCATGGTGTCACATTGTCATCACATGATGTATCATTACTTTTTCCCCCCTTCGCTAAAATGGGTGTGGATGTGGCCAGCATTGATGCACCGGCCCATGGGCTACGAGTTTGACACCCCTAATCTAGATTATATCAATACTTTCTGCCATATATTTTAGTCCTTTTATTTACAAGTAAACCTACTTTGGCTTTGGATGCTGCCCCCGAAGGACAGCTTAGACAGTCCATCCTTAACCCTGGGGGGTGAAAATTTACGCCCCTCAGAGAGGGTCCACAATTAGGGGGGTCCTCCTGGATTCGCAGCTGAAACTGGAACATCATCTATCAGCTGTGACCAGGGGGGCCTTTGCCCAGGTTCGTCTGCTGCACCAATTGCGGCCCTATTTGGATTGGGAGGCACTTCAAACGGTTACTCACGCCCTTGTCACCTCAAGTCTGGATTATTGCAACACGCTCCAAATGGGGCTACCCTTGAAAAGCGTTCGGAGACTGCAGTTAGTCCAGAATGCAGCCGCGCGAGCGATATTGGGTGCACCGAGGTACACCCACGTTACACCTGTCCTCCGCGAGCTGCACTGGCTACCAATTGGTCTCCGGACGCAATTCAAGGTGTTGGTTATTACCTTTAAAGCCCTACATGACTTAGGACCAGCATACCTTCGAGACCGCCTACTGCCACACACCTCCCAGTGGCCAGTAAGATCCCACAGATTGGGCCTCCTTCAGATGCCGTCAGCCAGACAGTGTCGGCTGGCGGGCCCCCGGAGGAGAGCCTTCTCTGTGGCTGCTCCGACCCTTTGGAATCAGCTACCCCCAGAGATCCGGACCATACCCACGCTCATGGCCTTCAGGAAAGCTGTAAAAACCTGGCTGTTCCGGCAGGCCTGGGGCTGTTGACCTCACTGTTGAGGTCCAGCCCCGATTAGAATGAATGTATGAGGTGTTGCTATTTTAAACCTGTTTTTTTTTGTTATGTGTTCGTTATGTGTCTTTTTTTCTCTTTTTTGTAAGCCGCCCGGAGTCCTTCGGGATTGGGCGGCATAAATTTTATAAATAAATAAATAAATAAATAAAATAATTCACCTAAACTTCCCTATATATTTTCAATAACCCCAGATCACTCAGCTCAATTAAACCCTTCCCCCTTTTCTCAGTTTCAGACAGGCAATGTATCTATTTTTCTTTCATGTAATTTATTAGATTATGCTCTTTACCAACAACTATAACATTCTATCACAATCTTCCTCCTCTCCTTCAAGCCTTTGATTAATCAAGTTTTTCCACGTTTGGGCTTTGAAAAATAAAATGCAGAGCAGTTTACCAGGCTTAGCCACACTCATGCCACTTTCTCTGCAATACTAAGAGAAATACAGGTAGTCCTCGATTTACGACCACAATTGAGCCCAAAATTTCTGTTGCTAAGTGAAACATTTGTTAAGTGAAGGCTCCCCATTCTTGCCAAAGTTGTTAAATGAATCACAGCAGTTGTTAAATTGGTCAAGCTGTTGTTAAGTGAATCTGGCTTCCCCACTGACTTTGCTCATAAACCTGAGACAATTGCCAAGTGTCTGAATTTTGAACACAAGACGATGGGGATGCTACTACTGTCATAATTGTGAAAACTGCTCATTTTATTTATTTATTTGTTATTTATTTGATTTGTCAATCATTTACAAGATAATAGGTATAAGAAAAACAGGAGTATGAATGAAATGGGTATGAATAAATAGGGACAGTAGGACCAGGACGGAAGGCACGATGGTGTGCTTATGCACGCCCCTAATAAGTCACTTCTTTCAGTGTCGTTGTACCTTTGAACTGTCACTAAATGAACTGTTGTAAATCGAGGATTACCTGTACTATAAAGGTCAACATTGGCACATTTTAGTTGGTACTCTGCACCCATCCTCACCCTATTCTGAAAACCTGAATGGCCATTCTAAAACCACCTTGAAAGTCTATTTTCTGTTGATTGATCCTACCAACTTGGAAGTACTTGCAGTGTATTTACACACTGCTGTACCAACGAAAAAAATAAGCGGAGTTGGGTGCTCCATCACTGGAGGTTTTCAAGAAAAGACTGAACAATCATTTGTCCTGGATGATATGAGGACTCCTACTTTGGGGAGACTGCAAGACCTCCAAGGTCCCTTGCAGACCTATGATTACATCCACAACTGAAAGAAACTATGAAAGAATTTTATCCCAAAGAGATAAGGATGTGTGTGTGTGTGGGGGGGGGAATCATCTTCATGCATCTCAGTAAGTCACAACACAACTAACGGCTGAATCTTTACATCCCACACTTTCTACTGAATCTGTTGAAGCAGCTTATTCACTGCCGTGCATAGTGTTTTAGCAATATCCTTATAAGGCAGAATCTTTTTAGTCTTCGTGTGCAAATTGAAAATAAGAATATGGAAGATTCGTCAGTTGGGCCACATGGTGAGAGACCCAGCGACCACCCCTCGTCAGTCCAAAACTTCGACTGTCAGGATGGGCGGAACCAGCCTATCAGGTAAACTTGGAACTACAACTCCCAAAATTCCCCACGGCCGAGGGAGAGGGGCTGCAGCCGCCATCCTCTCACGGGAGAACAGCAGGCCCAAGGCGACTCCTTCCTTCCTTCCGATTCGTCAGTTTGCGCTTTCCCCGCCCCCCGCCCCGCTCCTCCTCCTCAACTCATCACCCTGCCTCTTCCCTTCTCGGCTCGCGAGTCGCGCTCGCCTCGTGCCGGGGTCACGTGGGCCCTCCGCCCTGAGAAACATCCCCGCCTCCTGCTCCTCCTCTCCCTCCCCTTCCTCTCCTCTGGGTCCGTTCCCTCTTCTACCCTCCCAGCCGCGCTTCCGGCGGTAGGTACCGTCCGTCCCTCTTCCTCCCTCCGCCGCCAGCTGCGCTTCCGGCGGTAGGTAGAAATGTATTTGACTCCTCTTTTCCGAACTGGCAAGGGGTGATGGTGGGGGTGTCGTTGCCGTCCGCTTCTTCCTCGACGTGACGGGCGAGGGTGGCGGTTTCTGCCTTTCCTTGCTCGAGCGGGGGAAGAGGAGGGACGGAGGGAGGGAGAGAGGGAAGGCTGCCCGTTTCTTTCTCCTGGTTGACTGCGGCCAGTAACTGGGGCAGTGCAGTTAGGGGGGAGAGAGAGAGAGAGACCTTTGCAGAACTGCGTTAGGTCGGCGGCCGGGTAGAGGGAAGAGTTGTTTTGCTGTGAGGAGGCAAAGAAATAAACAGCCTACTTCGGCTGCGGAGAAAGTGAACGAGGAGCAACCTTCCCTACTCCCCCTTTGCTGAGAAGCTTCCTGGTTGGGCCTGGTTTTGGCCCGTTTGTGGAGCAGAAAGAGAAAGGGGGGAGGAGGGGGAGCAAATTCCCATCCCCTAAAATTTCAGGACACTTCTGCTAGTTGCTAAACCCGGCGTCTTTCCAGCTGACACCTGATCCGTCGTGATTATGGAGCATGGCCCGCATTTAATCTGACCATCAGAAGTTAGAATCCACAACCTCCTCCTTGCTTGTAAACTTCAAGGATTCTCTGAAACTGTTTAACAATTTGTTTTGAAAATGGATTCATAGTCAATATAACTAATAGAGTTAAATAAATTACAATGGGATTGTTATAATATAAGATAGCTACCGCATTGGAAATTAAGTCAAGCTGAGATTAAATAATGAATATTTTAACGTTGGCACAAAATATTTGTACCCAGACGACCCTCTGATTAATGGAAAATGGATTGTTTATATAAAAATAAAATAAAAAATGCATTAAAAAACCAATTTGTTTTGCTAGATTCTCCCATTTTGCTCTCCCCCATTACACCCCCCTCCGAATAAGTATGGAAGACTTCTTTATTTCCTCAGCATCACCAGTCTTATCGCCCCCTCCGATTTTCTTTAAATAGTTTGAAATCAGTTGCTGGGGGAACTGTATTTCTCTCTGCCCTAAACTCAGCCCTAACATCTGTTCATTGAACTCTTTCCAAACAGAACTAAGGTGAGCAATGTAAAATTGGATAGTTGTAATCCGGTCAGAACTTAGGTATGGATTTTACCCTCTCGATGAAAGCAATAGCTTTCATCTTTTACTCCATTGTGCTGCTCCATTGCTTCTCCGTGTTGCAGTTGACATCTCAAGGAGCAGATCTGTAGATATATAGGAGCGTGGAGCCTCACTGAGACACATAGTGATATCTCTAACCCTGTTTTCTACTTGTTTGTATATTGGTCTGCCTTCCTTCTGCCTCCATTTTCAATTGAAGGTTTCTGCAAACAGTATGTGTAATAAGTGGCCTTTCCCTAGATGTAACAATTTTCATAATACAGAGTGGTGTTGATCATCTGAAATATGTCCATATTAAGTAAATTTTGGATAGCCACTTGCTGGATGCATTATAATAGTGGGATATATTTTCTGCTGTATGCTCATTATATATAGGATCACATTCAGACATCAGGTATATGACACGTCTAACAGACCCACATTAGAGCTGATGCTAGTTCTAGTTCAAATTACAGGAAGAGTCCTAACTGACAATATTAAGATGCTAGAATAGTTCTAACTTACCCTGATTTCTGCATGTATTTTCATGAAATTATTTCCTTAAATCTGGTTCTCAGAGTTTGCTATTCTATCAGAATTGATAAAAAATATATACCCAATGGACATAATCCAGTATGAGTGAATCATGTTGCTATAGGTTTAACAGGCAAAAAGGTTTATTTTTGTACTTACTCAGCTCTGATTAAAATCAAGGTTTGTAAAAGATTGTTTCAAAAAACTTCCTTACAACATCTCATTGTCAATATTGTGACAAGTAGGCAAATTATTGTTCTGTATTAGTACTTAGCAGGTTCAGTTTGAAAAGACTAAAAATCTCTGCCCCGAAAATTTGTAGTCCCACAATTGTATTTTGGAAACTTAATGTATTAAATTAGTCTACAGATAGTCCTCGACTTAACAACAGTTCATTTAGTGACTGTTCAAAGTTACAACAGCACTGAAAAAAGTGAGTTATGACTGTTTTTTACACTTAAAAATGTTTAGCATCCCCATAGTCACCTGATCAAAGTTCAGATGCTTGGCAACTTGTTTATATTTATGATAGCTGTAGTGTCTCAGATTTCTGTGATCATGTTTTGCAACCTTCTAAGAAGGAAAGTCAATGGGAAAATCAAATTCACTTAACATGTTACTAATTTAATAACTTCAGTGTTTCACTTAACAACTGTGGCAAGATAGGTCGTAAAATGGAGCAAAATTCCCTCAAGAAATATTTTGCTTAGAAACAAAAGTTTTGGGCTCAATTGTCATAAGTAAAGGACTACCTGTATTATGCTTTAGTCAGGAAATTGTAGCTAAACAAATTATTCTTTACTTTGCAAATGAACCCACTATCATTGTAGAAATGAAGGAGCCTATATCTATGCCTATTACACAAGTGTTGGATTTGGAATTCAAAACTTGGGATTATTTTGTGTGAATATTTATCATCATTTGAATAATTAATATTGATAGTAAAATTATGTCATGTTATCTGTTTACTGAATCTTGATACCATATGTAATATAATTTTAATAAGCCTTTGCCTAATGTAGCATTGGATTTCATTTAAATAACAGATCAGAATGATGAACATTTAGATTGTTTTAAAATTTTGGCTTTTTAGTGCAGTGATTACATTATAAAATTTGGCAATATGAAAATAGTGGAAAGACATAAATTTATTATATGATCAAATTATATAATTTGATGTGGTTTACATATGTATATATACCCATAGAGAAAGAAATGTGTATGGTGTAAGAGAAAGATAAGCTTTTTAATACTATATTATGTATTATTTCTCAAATCCATAAATTATAATTCTAGTGATATATTCAGGCAGCGTCCAATCTCATACTCAATGAGTAAATAAAAATGGTCTTTTGAAGTATATTTCATTCAGTATGGTAAAACATTTCAGTGTAATCTGTACTGTTAATTTTCATCTAAAAAATAAAAAAATATTTGGGAGATGTTCTTAATTTTTGTTCTTGGCCTTTAAAACTTTAGATCTTTTCATTGCAACACATTGACCTGACTATAAGAAGTTATTGTAATTATTTTATCATTTTTTTCTCTGATTTTCTAAACTTAGCATTTAAAATAGAATACATTAAAAATTTCTTGATCTTTTTAACAGTGTTGGGAGACTGAAGTTCAAGTCTACACTCACGCTGAAAAGCTTACTGATTGACTTTGAGATAGCCTCTACTTCTCAGATCACAGGGTTGTTATGGTAAAATACAGAGTGAAGGCAGGATAGAAATCTAACAAAAATAAAATAAAGATGAATCAGTTTAGACCACTTCAGCCATATATATCTTTTTAAAAATATGGGAATAGAACCATCTAAATGGACATGAGTAATTTTTGCTAGACACAATTAGTTAATGTTAAAATGCTTTGTCTTGTAGATGGTGTTCTAGCACTGAATGCAGAATAATAATTATCTCTGGCAAATTTCAGACTTCTGTAAGTGTGAATCTTTTGGTCTTTTTCAAAAGACACACTGTTTTGGCGCCACATGAGGGATCATGAGCAAAATGACAAGGTATGTATCTCATTTAATTTGGGGAAAAATAATGAGAAAATTGATGTAGAAAAAAGTGCATATTTTGTTCATTATTTTCATGAATCAAATTTCAAGATTCTTAATTTTGCAAAAGATTTGGTTTATGGAATTTTCTTTTTCCTTTCCCTTATATGTATTTAAGAAAAACAGAAAAGAATAAGAATATTTAATTCCAATTTTAGCAATGACAAGCTCTTAGCTATTGTACTATCCTTTGAGTGTTTTTCTGAGCTAAAAAACAATGCCACAAATGCCTAAACCTTGTTTAGAATTTTTTCCCTACCTATAGACCAGGGGTGTCAAACTCAGGCAGTGTCATGTGACATATTGGGACTTTCCCCCCCTTTGCTAAACTGAGCATGGGTGTGGCTAGCATGTGACGCATCTGGCCCATGGCCCAGGAATTTGCTAGCCCTACTATAGACAATTTATAAATATTATAAAACAATATATCTGCTGTAAAATTTATACTGGAAATTATAAATCCGAGATTTATAGAAAGAAAATATTTTTAAAATAAATATTTAAAGTTCAGTAGCATTATAAAAATAGTTTGATAATAGGAATTATTTCATGTAGACTTCAGGGTATTTACATGCAGATGGTTTATAAAACATGCTTGTATATACTGTCAAGGATGACATAATTTCCAAGAGAGTTTAGAATAATTACTTTGTATTCCCTCTTTTACAGGCCTTTTCAATTTACTTTTCATTTTTCTTTTTTTATAAACAGCCTCATCAGTGTGACCAGTGTCCAATGTCATTTAATGTTGAGTTCAATCTTACATTGCACAAATGTACTCACAATGGGGAAGATCCTATGTGTCCTGTTTGCAACAAAAAATTCTCAAGAGTGGCCAGTCTTAAAGCTCATATTATGCTTCATGAAAAGGAAGAGGTAATTATATTTATTTTAAAATATGTGTACAATATGATTGTACATTTGAAGTTAACATGTCTATTTTGACATTGTCCTTAAATTGGTTCTTATTATATAAGAAAAAAAGAGAATATATTTTCTATCTTTAATAAGAACAAATAATGGCAAGATCATGTTGACGATCTTATTTCATATTGAAATTTTTTATTTCCTAAGCTACATAGCTAAAAGCATATTTTTATATATATCTAAACTGCAAAATGTCATGAAATTCAAGTGCGAAATCAGTATTTGATTTTTCATTTAGATATCAATTTCATACTTACCTTAATATTTTAAGTTAATTTGAAAAGCACATTCGGGAACGGACTTCCAGTTTGCTCTTAGTGTTGTTTTTTTGCCCTCCGGAACCTTTAGGGAAGCCTCATAAGGGCTCTTGAACACTCCGGAGAGCTAAAATCGGCCCTACGAGCAAACTGGAAGTGACTTCCGGTTTGCTCATAGCATGGTTTTTTGCCCTCCAGAGCCTTCAGGGAAGCCTCCTGAGGGCTCCTGAACGCTCCGGAGGGCTAAAACCGGCCCTACAAGCAAACTGGAAGTCCGTTCCTGAACTTCCGGTTTGCCCATAGGGCCGGTTTTTCGTGCTCTGGAGGCTTCAGGGAAGCTCCTGAAGCCTCTGGAGGGCAAAATATGGCCTCAGAAGAAGGCTGAAGTCAGCTGACAGGGCAAGCCTTCCGTGCCCTGATAAATGGCTTCGCGTGCCACCTGTGGCACCCGTGCCATAGGTTCGCCATCACAACTTTATAACCATCTGATAATGAACTCCTGCATTTGCTCAGCCTTTAGTTTGATATTGATGAAGGGGTAAGAAAAGATTTGTAAAATCCATTTACACATAGTCCTCAAGTTACAAACACAATTGGCACTGAAATTTGGGTCATAACTTGAGGTATGTGATTAAACTCAATTTTATGGCCATTTTTATTATAGTTAAGGAAATAACTGCAGTTGTTAAGCAAACCATATGGTTATAAGTGCAAACCCATTTTTTGCACAAGATGGTTATTTTTTTTTTGCTTTTTCCACAAAATGGCAAAAAAAGTATTCCAAAAGGCAATCACGTGACTGCGGGAGTGGTGCAGCACTCATAACTTTGAGGAGAGGTTGTAAATACCTTTTTTAGAGTCTGTGATTAGTTTGAATGGTCATTAAGTGACTAGTTGTAAAATGAGAACTATAAGTCTGCTGGGTTTTCTAATTTTTTAAAAAATTGTTGACCTTCCTAAATGTCATGAAATACACTTACACATTTCCAGGAAGTAATCAAGCTGACTTTATCTTTACAGAACCTTATCTGTTCAGAATGCGGAGACGAGTTCACTTTGCAGAGCCAGTTGGCCCTTCATATGGAAGAACATCGCCAAGAGCTGTCTGGAAGCAAAACCCACATCTGTAAAACCTGTAAGAAAGAGGTTGAAACTGCTTCCCAACTAAAGGAACATATGAAAACTCACTACAAAATAAGGTGAAAATCATCGATTCTTTACATATGTTCACAAGTAGGTTAAATGATAATATACTGCTCTGGTTGACTTACCATACTGTGTCATTCTCAGATGCATGACTGCATGATTTTTAATAGTTCTAGAAAAAAAACCCCAGATTTCATATCTTGTGATTTTTAACATCCTGGGGCAGGGAAAACAGATTATATCTTATAACGGCAGGGAATGGAATTGAGAGCTTGTTATCCCCAGATTTCTGAGTATATATTTTGTCCTGCTTATAATCAAAACAGAAAATGGAGGATATGTAAAGAATGCAGCAATTCATTTTATGTAAAGAATGCAGCAATTTGTCCTTTGTTATGGAAAAGTTTTCCTCAATCAGTAAAAACCTTTCCTTAACAAATGATAAAGAATTTGGAAGTGAAATAACCTACCATTTATTGGAGTGAGGAGCTGACAGGAATACATTTTTCAGTTTAAAAAAATGAATTTATGTAACTGCGAAAGTTTCCTGTAAAGGTCAGTTGCAGTTTAGATACCTTACTTATACTGTTAGGCCTGATTCATGCATTCACTGGGACATGCAATCCAGCAGTGTCCATGTGGAGCTCAGATGCTCAGTGGTTTATTATGTGTGGTCTCCACTACTTATATTTCCCCCCTTTTTTGTGTGTGAGAAATTGGCTGAGAACTACTCTGATGTAGCAAATGCCCTACTCTTTATCTCAGATACTGTAGACCAGGGCTGTCAAACTCCCGGCCTGTAGGCTGGATGTGTCACGTGCTGGCCATGCCCACGTTCCGGTTTAGCAAAGGGGAAAAAAGTCTTGATACGTCATGTGATGCTGCCGTGACGTCGTGAGTTTGACACGCCTGCTGTAGACAACATTCTTCTTTCTGTGAAGGACTGGCAGTGTCTCTCAATCCAGTCCCATTGCATGTATTTCAACAGCTTGGTTTGGAGACATTTTAATGTATTAGTCATGTAAACTTTGATTAATCAAAGTTTGATTAATTGATTGGTTAATTATGCATTTGGGGTTTTTATTTGCTAATGCACAAGCATCAGATGCATAACCTTAGTAAAAGATGCTCCATATAAGAATTCCTATTTTAACATGACGTTTGTTATCTATGCTTTCTTTTAATTTAATTAGAATATATTTTTGATCAAATAGAAATGTAATTGCAGTCCTAAATAGTCCAAGCTGTCTGGACATTGAAAGAAAAAAAAATATAAGAATTAAGATGATCACTATTTTGGCACTAATAGTGTGGCATTTATTGCTCTTTGTTATCGGTGTCACATATAATGCTTATTAGAAAAAAATACTTGGTGCATAATCATGATTATATGTTAATAACAAGATACCTATTTTACTGTATATCTGAACAAACTACTTTATTATAATTCTGTCTATGTTAATAGTGGAAACAATAAGAAAACTAGTTTACCTTAAGATCTGTTGATGATTGTATGGTTAAAATAATGTTTGATGTTTCATTGTTTTTATGTTCAAAGAGTATCAAATACCAGGTCATATAATAGAAATATTGACCGAAGTGGGTTTACATATTCATGTCCACATTGTGGAAAGACTTTCCAGAAACCAAGCCAGTTAACACGACATGTTCGAATACACACAGGTAAGATGAACAAATGCATCAAGCATATATTTAAATTTATTGGTCGCCCTATGAAAAAGAAAGCTTAAAAATGATCCGGCACAAATTTTATTTAAAAAACATAAATATCCACATCTTACCACTGAATAATCCTTAGAACAGATGAGGATTATATGAGTGTGGTACATTGACAATGCATGCCAATATTCATTTCCCCCTTAACATCATCTCTGATGTAATGAGCCTCATCTGTTTGTGGAAATCTTCTGTGCTCAAGATTATCTTATATGGAGAGCGCACATGAATATAAAAGAGACTTCCACTGCAGGTGTTAATTTTCATTATTGAGAGAATGGGGCAATTGAAATTTTGTCTACAGCAATATTTGGTTTTGCCTGCTTCAGACAAGAAATCTGTAAGAAATCAGCATTTCAATTTTCAAAGTTGTAAATATATTGTATACTGTGACAACTATAACATAAATTGTGCAATCATTGTTAGGGTTTGTGGCGAATTTACTTTTCAAATTTATCAGTAAAGATATTCTAAAACGGTTCACTCCTACAAATCTTTGGCAATAATTTTTTCCCCCTTTCCTCTCAATATTTTAATGAAATTTGGTAACAATACAGTAAGACTTTTTAGATGAATGAAAGGGTAAGAAAAAAAGTGAAAAATGTTTCATCACAAAAAAAATCCTTGGAAAAAATATCAGAAAATAATTTAATTAGCTTCTCAGATTGTTGAGTTTTTCCATGTCCTTCCTAAACAGCTCTGTGCCAATCGTATCTTTCTGTTTGCATAGGGATTGCATTCAAAGGATTTTGGGGAATAAAACTCCACGCACCAGAAGGATGAATGGGTGCCTGATATGTGTCTCCAACTCATATGTTCCCATTAAAGAAAAAAAAATCAGGCAAATCTAAAGTTAATTTGTTGACATAAATCTGGACAGTTTTGCATCTATCAATAGTCACTATAATGACATAGGATGAAAATATCCTGTTGAGTCTGTAGCTTAAATCATTGTATATTCTTTTAACTACGCAGGCTTTTTAGAGATTTCATTTTTCCATTTCCCTAATGCTGCCTTTATTGATGAGAATTCTTTGTTTGATGTGTGCATTATTTTAGGTGAAAGGCCATTTAAGTGTAGTGAATGTGGAAAGGCTTTTAATCAGAAAGGTGCATTGCAAACCCATATGATCAAACACACTGGTGAAAAACCGCATCCTTGTGCCTTTTGCCCTGCAGCCTTTTCTCAGAAAGGCAACCTTCAATCACACGTTCAAAGAGTACACTCAGAGGTAAATCACACCGTTGATTTCAGTGATGTGGAAATGTATTACTTTTTTTATTTTAATTTTTTTCTTAACATTCTGGGTTTCCAGGATTTTTCAAGCAACTGCAATATGGTTTGCTACTAATTTGTATTTACACTGCGTTCTCTTATTTTCCATGCATAAAAGGATGTTCCTGGGGAAAACAAATAAATAGGCCATAGTTAAATTAAGGTGCAAATAGGAAGACATGTTCTTCGTTACAATAAAACTTTCCTTGTTCGGGGTCGATTGCTGTCCATTAAATCCAAAATCCCAATGCTCTTGTTTGCACAATCTTTGTATCATTACATAATTGATGTTTTGTAGGTTTTATGTCAATTTGTATAATTTGCATTATGCAATATGTACTTGGACATTATTTTGAAAATGAAATCTGAACACAAGTGTTATATCCAAATTCTACTTAATGAGAGTCTATCAAGTCAAGGTGGCACTGTATAAATAGTCTTTGTTTAGCGATTGCCTTGTTCTTGTGACCATTTGCAGTTATGATAGTGATAAAAAAGGAACTGTGCAACCAGTCCTCACATTTACGACATCAGGTCTGTAAAGCTGACCTGAAAGCTGAAGTAAGATCATAAGCACAATTATGATTTTCATTTAGCAACTGCTTCACTTAAATGACCAAGCTGTAGACCAGTGGTGGGTTCCGGATCCTGGTGCAACCGGTACAGTGCAACAGGGCCGGGCATCCACCACATGAATGCGTGCAACACACGCATGCGTACTTACCACCCGCAACGCTCTAGCTGCTTGGCAGAGTGTCGCGCAGGCGTCGTGCATGTAAGTCCCGAACAGCTCAAATATTGGCAAGGAGCACGGGTTGGCAGGTGGGCCCTCCAGACCACCGTACCGGAATGGTACCTGGTGCTCCTGGCAGGCACCGGTATGCCCGTATCGGGGCGTACCAGTCATAACCCACTACTGTTGTGGACCCCAATCATCATCAAATGAGGGTTACCTGTATATTATTTTTACTCCTGGAATTTCTCTGTATATTTCTTGTCCTCTCTTGCAATGTATTTTCCTTGGGTGCTCCTACATATGTTCAGGTAAATAAAGAGTTTGCTTGATGGCAAGCCTACCACATCTTTTTCCATTTATGGTAGTATGTAACATGTATCCACGAGCTTGCAATAAAGTGCCTGGGAAATTTTGGGACCTTGAATGTTTCCATTCTCATGATAAGTCTTTTTTGTTGCTGGATGATGACTGCCATATCTCAGATGGGAATGAGACAAATTGCCACAGCCAACTCACTGTGGCCAACTTGCCATGGCCAACTCATTGCAGCCATCTTACCACGGGCAACTTGGCGTAGGACAACTCACCATGGCTAACTCACCAGGAGACAACTCGTTGGACAATTTCACAATTCTATTTAATTATTTAAAATAAACAAAAATTACTTTAATTTTTGCCATTCACATTTCATTCTGCCACTCCTTTTCCATCCTTTCTTTAATGATTCTATTCCACCATTTATTTGATATTGATATAACTCTTGTCCAGCAGTGAGTTGTCCTGTGGCAAGATGGCCATGGCCCGTTGGCCATGGGAGGTTAGCCGTGGTGAATTGTCATAGACCCTCTCAGATAAATGTGAAGTAGATACTGCAGTACTGAAGCTAGCCGCCTTTTTCATGCAGCATGCTTTTTCAAACCCCTCTTGTCTGTGATCACAGCCTGTTTGACAATCCTGGCAACTCAAGAATGAAAGAGATGTTTTATTACATAGGATTGATTTTATTTAAATTATCTTCAGAATAAAACCAATTACAATAAAATAGTGTATATTAAGTAGACGTAATACTTTTTGTACGTAAGTGTATATGTACTAACATATATTCTTTCTTTTCTTTCTAAAGGTAAAGAATGGCCCTATGTATAATTGTACAGAATGTAGTTGTATTTTCAAAAGTTTAGGCAGCTTAAACACTCATATCAGCAAGATGCATGTGAGCTCCACACAAAACACAACAAACTCTACTACAGAAACAGCTCATATTACAACGGTAACTTTATATTCTAATATCTTTGCCCACTTGCATTATATTGTGTGCTTTAATTTTGCTTAGATGGTATGATACACTATATACTATTGCATCATTTATAAATGTACAGAAATGTTATTATTACTTTACTTAAAAAAAAACCTTTCCACTGATCATTGAAGTGACGTATGCAAAGTGACCCTTCAAAGTGCTGGGAGGAGGGGGAGTCAGAAAATATTTCTGTGAACTTTTGTAGAATTTTAATGCAGTTTCAAAACGGTCTTTTAAATGTAACAAAATGAGCATGCTAGAAAAATAAGTTATCCTTCATGTCTACAATAGACTATTTTCACAATATGGAAATTATTTGCTTGTCTTGGTATTACTCATAACTGTTTTTACAAAGCAGAGTGGTTTATAGCATTTTCTTTTACTTAAAACTATCTTCATGACCCAGGAAATATTTGCAGAATATGTAAGATGTTCTAACTTTTCCTTCGAGGGTTTTTTTTTATCTCAACTGAAAGCCTCACTCCATTTTTCTAGCACTCTGATAATTTTTTCATGTGTCGCTAGTGATTTTGATTAGAACACAGAAAAAACCAAACAGAAATTTTCTTGGCATTCTTTGACCAGAAATACAGACACATGAAAAAATCATTTGAATTTTTTTTTAAAAGGCACTTATTAGTCATGTCTTAAAGAAAAGTATGTTAATGTTTTTTCATCCTTTAATAAATAAATATTCAATAATTTCAGTCAATAAATTCTCTAGAATTATGTATTTTATATCAGGACATTAACAGGTTTATCCTAACAAAGTCCTAAATGAAACTAATTCTGCAATTTATTACTCTACCATGTTTTGTTTTGAAAAGTGGATTTATGTATGTATGTATGTATGTATGTATGTATGTATATATGTGTGTGTGTATGTATGTATGTATGTATTTATTTATTTATTTATTTATTTATTTATTTATTTATTTATTTATATTTATATTTCTTAAAATAGGATTCGGTAGCTCAGCCATTGACGTTAACAACAGTTAATTTACTACAGACTGTGGACAATAAATGGAAAAATGTAAGTATTCAGCTTCTAACCTTAATGAGGTTTTATTACTGTTGTAAAATCTCATAAGGGACTCATTGCAGAACTTTTTATATATTACATGTATTCCACATAATTGTCTCATGGAGATACAGTTATCCTTGAGAGATTTTAAACGATTTCATATTATTTGTGAATTTGCTGTTATCAAATAAAGATAATCTTATGCCACTTGCAGGAATACTGAGTTATTTACCAACCCTCATAACTGGAGTATATATTGAGAATTTTTGCCTTGTAATTTAGCAGCAAAGAGAAGATGGCTATTCCTGACATTACTGGATGCCTATTTAAAACAAAAGTCAAATGTAACCCAATGGAAGACATACACTGCCAAAATCATGCCCCCAAAAGTATGTAGACTTCAGATGTAATAGGCAATATGAATACCAAAAATTCCAGAAAGGCCAGAAACAGATTATCCAGCAGACACCATTGGAATCAGCAAAGGAATAAAATGATCCTGGAAATAACTTAAAATTAGACATGAAAGCAGTAGTATTCATAGCTTACAAGAAGATTAAATGTATTATATATCTGAGATTTTTTTTTACGTTTGCTTTTCTGCTTTTACTTTTTCACAAAATGTCCTACGCAGTTAAAACAGCTAAAATGTGAAGCTGAATAAATTACAGGGTAGCTGTTAAACTAACACATTGGGGAACTTCTTATCAGCGCACTTAGAATATACTTCTAAAGTAATAGGAAGTTTCTTGCAAATAATTAGCTGTTGCGGAATATTAACAAATCAGCAACAAAGCACTCAAAGGTACTTCAGCAAAAGAACACTTATGGCAGCATTCTGTAGAACCAGAAATTTCTGAGTTATTTATAAAACCAGAAAGTATGCCGAGTACAGGAAATCTTAAAAATTAAGAATCTGCTGTTCCAAGGGAATTAAGTTTGTTCACTTATTAGTTAATTTGTATGCTCACAATTTCATTCCAGCTGATAGCACTTAACAGTTAGAACAGGTATTTTTATTACAGTACCAGAACAATAAGGACTAGTTGTTCTATTGGCAGAGAATTATGCTTGTGGTTGCTTGCTATTTATTTATAGATTTTACCAGGTTTCTATACCACTCAGCTCAAAAGATTCAGTGGCTTACACTCCTCATTCCATTAAGGAGAATGTATAATAAGAGTTTAAAAGAATACAAAAAGAAAAACCCAAGAAAACAATAAACCTCATCTCTATCACTTTTTAAAATTTGGGATATGCATGTAGGTCATCACAGATTTTATTATCTTTTTAGACATGGATGATATTTTTTTTATTGCTAGTAATTGTTCAGTTCAACAGTATCCCCACAAACATTTATAATGGAGTGAGCCCAAAGTTACAAGGCACTAGAATTGTTACATTTTATAGAATATTTTCTCACATCAGAGCACTCATGCTATTATCAAGCCTCCTTCCATCATTTTAAAATTATTAGATTATATGGTTTATAAAACAGTACACATACCTTTCTTGATTTTGTTATGCAATAAAGCTCCTCAAGTTAATGAATTGGCCTTTTTTTGCTAATTAATTCAGGCCTATATGCTTTAAAAAAAATAATAAGTCTTTGAAAATTTTCGTGTTTATGAAACACATTTGAATTCAACATCGCAGAAGCAGTGCCTCAGTAAGGTAAAATAATTTTTTTGTCCAACTTTGAAATATTGGTCCTTGCTTTTCATTGGATTATTAAACAGTATGGTTCAATTTCATTTAAAAATACCAGTTTAATTCCAAATGTTCTTTGTAATACCTAACATGTGTTTGCAAATCACATTTGTGTACTCACAAATGACTTATCCACAGGCAGAAAATCCAATAACTCCAACTGCAGGACATCAAGGTCAGCAATCAGTAACTGATGTCATTCAACAACTCCTTGAATTGTCAGAGCCAGTGGAAAATAATCCTTCCCAGCCATCTAGTCAGCAACTCAGTATGGCTGTGGGAATCAACAGAGATATTTTGCAGGTAGGATAACCTGTTTGGAATCCTCACCTTGTCTTTTAGCATATTGAAGTCTCCTTACTTGGAAGAAAGGAATAATCAAATCACCCCAGACTAATTTCTCTCTCGTGTGGATTCAGGAAATGCTTTGTCTATAGAAATTCTCAATCATCCACGTCATGGTTGTTCTGAAGGTGCTGTTCCAAAGGCAACTGGACTTTCTTGGTTTTTTTCCGGTTCTGAAGAAGCTTCTTGCATGAGAAGTGAAATGTTGTCAAGGAAAAAAAAACAAGAAAGTTGAGTTGCTCTTTGGAAAAGCACCTTTGGGACTTTGGCGGAGGTGCTTGAAATTCAGACTGCTCCTGGTGGCTGAAAAAAAGGACAACTATTTTGATTGTGATTGTTTTAGGAAGGAAAAGTGCTGAATGCCCATGAGAGCATTACCCTCACCCAAATATTGCTACTTGAGTGCTGTCTTCTTACAGGAATGCCATTGGCAGTTGTTCTTCCCACTTGTGGGTTCAGGGTTTTCAAAATATCTGTGAAACTCCAGTGTTAATAGGACTATAAAAGATTTTAAAAAATGTATCTTAGAAATGATAGCAATAGCACTTAGACATAGATACTGATTCACAATACTTTACAGCCCTCTCTAAGCGGTTTACAGAGTCAGCATATTATCCCAACAATTTGGGTTCTCATTTTACCTACATTGAAAGGATGGAAGCTGAGTCAACCTTGAGCCTGGTGAGATTCAAACTTGCAAATTGTAGGCAGCTGGCAGGCAGCAGGCAGCAGAAGTAGCCTGCAGTACTGCATTCCAACCACTGCGCCACCTTGGCTCATCATCTTAGAAATGATGATATGTGACAAAATGCTGTTTAAAATGAGCAGCAGAACATGAATGAGGTGTTCATTATTCTACGTTGTTGAAGAAGGAAACTTTTCGGTAAATTTCTAGTTGTTTCTGGGTTGAAAGTATTAGAAGTTGTGCTTTCCCTTTTTGGCCAACTGGGTTGTTACTTTTGTTGGAATCTAAATAGAGCTTTACATTTTTACTGTGCTTTTCTTACTCTAGGGAATAGAGCAAACAGAAAGCTGTGAAATGTTCAAATTGAGCTAGAATCGGAAAGGGTGAAATGAATCAGACATCTCTGAAAAACAAACCAGTTTAAAATATTATTGTCTATTTGAAAGTTCCACGTGAATCTTGCTCTCAGTTTAATTCATTATGTTTGTCTTAGCAAGCCTTGGAAAATAGTGGGCTATCCTCAATACCAGTTTCAGCAAACACAGACTGCGGTGAAACGAAGACTCCTCCAAGTCCAGAAGAAACTGCAGATTCTCAGAATCTCTCTGGCCATCAAGTCAACTCCAACAATACGGAACAAGTTAAAGAGCAAGACAACCCAGAGAAAGTAGATAAAAAAGAGAAAAGGGTTCTGAAGAAAAAATCCCCATTTTTACCTGGTAAGGGTGAAAGGTTAATTCTGTCCACTACAGTATACATAAGCAATATTTATTAGTATTTATGTTACCATCAATGTGTGAAAAGTTGGCATTGTACAGAATGCCTAGGAAATCTGTATAGAATGCATGACATTTTTAGGCACAGTATGGAATGACTGTTATTTTAATATATGTATAATACCTAGGCATTATGCAAAATGACAAGAACTATTTAGGCAAAGTATGAAAAAAGAGTCATGAAAAGGGTTAGGGTCAGAGTTGGGTTAGGGTTATTGATCTACTTGTTGCAACAAGGAAGGCTAGAATGGCATTTTAGCGGGAGTAGTTCGTACTTTGCCGGTTTGCCATTTGGCATTGCATGGAAAGCATAGGAAATGTGTGAAATATTAAACATTTCATACTTTGATGTCCCATTTGTTGGCATTCTATAAATTTCCTAGTGTTCTATAAAATGCCACATTTCACACATTAATGGCAACATACACTGTGTAAGCATTATTTAGCAATATATAGCGTAGCATTATCACTGCTGGTTGCCTTTCTGTATAATACTACAAGCTGAATATATCCTTTCTGTTCACTATTTGACAGGTTTCTCAAGTAAAAAAAAGTCTCTATAGACATTGCATTGTGTAACTATTTTCTATTTAGAGCTAGGATATCTAGTAAATTGTAGGATCCAGGCATACTGTACTGTACTGTAAAGGGTCATTCCTAGTCAAGCTGACCTCTAAACAGGTAGGAAAAGATGAAAAAAATAAGGAGAAAGCCCTCCGTTCTGCCCCAGGTTCTATTCCAGACCAGTGGTGGGTTCCCACCGGTTTGGACTGGTTTGGCTGAACCGGTAGTGGTTTGGTGGCCTGGGTTGCTGGAACTGGCAGCGACCCAGGCCTGCCACGCCCCAAACCGATTCTCCGGGTGGCACCGTAGGTGCTGCCATCTTTTTTTTCAGTTCTGCACATGCGCACATCAAGCATGCATGTCCACGCAGCGCGCCCACGAGTGAACTGGCAGTAGTGCCTGCTGGAATCCACCCCTGTTCCACACTTATGCATGCTGAGAGAAAGGGCAGTCTCCTCTAGATACAAAGAGTGCCCTGAAAATCTGCATAATCATTTGGAGAATGTTGTCAAAGGGTGTCTCTCCAGAATGCATTGTGAAAGTCTAGAGAGATCTGGAAAAATATAATCCAGGAAGAAATGCAGACATACCTTTACAGGATCTGCTGTCAGATCTCAAGTCAACTTACAGAACCCTTTACTTTTATTAATTCATAGTGTAGCTATAACAGACTGTTTCATGGAAGCATTATTTATCTAATAGTGAGCAATTCAGTCTACCAATTAATGTCACAGTTGCTAGATGACATTTGCCAAAATGTAACCTTCAGTGCATTTCAAATTCCACTCTCTTTTTTCCTTTCACAATTAGCATGTCAACCTTTTCAAATTGTTTACTCTAAAATTATATTTCAGGTTCCATACGTGAGGAGAATGGAATACGATGGCATATTTGCCCATACTGCTCTAAGGAATTTAAAAAGCCCAGTGATCTCGTACGGCATATACGCATTCACACTCATGAAAAGCCATTCAAATGTCCACAGTGTTTCCGGGCCTTTGCTGTGAAGAGTACTCTCACAGCGCATATAAAAACGCACACGGGAATTAAGGCTTTTAAGTGTCAGTACTGTATGAAGTGCTTTTCTACCTCAGGAAGTTTGAAAGTACATATTCGCTTGCATACAGGTAAAAAGTCTTGCAACTGGACTTCTAATGTTTTGAAGCCCTGCTTATTTTTAATCTTAGCAAAAAAAAAATGAACATTTTCTGTGTCATAACCCTATTTGCTTGTCAGCTGTGTTCAGATCAAACATAGCACAGCAGGACCAACAGTGTCATGTTTTCATTGTAAAATGTAACTGTTGCTTACGTATGTTAAATTTAATATGCATCAATCCAGAAAGAAAGGACCAATGTAACTATAAATTGTGTACTATTGACTTTCTCTGGGTTCATATTACAGTGTTTGTGCAGACAAGTGGTGGAGACTTTGGATCTAATTTGGCTACTGTGGAGCCTTAAGCAACACCTTATTTAAAGTGTCTATGGAGATTCTCAATCGTCATGATTGTCCCAAAGGTGTTTTTCCAAAAGGCACCTGGACTTTTTGGAAGAAAGCCTGGTTGCCTTTTGGAAAAACACCTTTGGAGCCTTATCTGAAGCCTTATCCTTATCTCATACAGGCAGGCATCTTAGTTAAGGTGCTGGGAAAACTCTATTTTTAGCCTTTGGTGAAGGCCTGGGCCATTCAGGATTTTTGGAGTACCTTCTATGCTCAGAGGGAAGATTTTGAGCAGTTACCTTGCACATCTTTAACTTACATATACAGCTGTCCTTTGTTTGTTCTGCATGTTGCACATTGGGGCAAGGAGTGGATAAGTGAAGCTTGTATTTTTGTGGAAAGCATTTGTTCTCTGTCGTAATCCTACAAGGCCATCTATGCTGGGGAAAGCAGGCTTTGTCTTGGTAATATTATAAGTTTAGTTATAAATAATCGATTTTTTATGGTAAAGCTTTTGAATGAGTTAAGCATATTTGATTATTTACCTTATCAACTTTTTATCTATTTTTAGAAGTTGGAATAAAGATGTAATCTCTTTGTCTTTTGTAGGTATTAGACCCTTTGCTTGTCCACACTGTGACAAAAAGTTTCGAACTTCAGGTCACAGAAAGACACACATTGCTTCCCACTTTAAACATACTGAATTGAGAAAGATGCGGCATCAGCGGAAACCTGCCAAAATTCGAATAGGCAAGAGCAATGTGCCAGTACCTGATATTCCTTTACAAGAACCAATCCTCATCACAGATTTAGGTAAAGTGTATAACATAATTTTGCTGGAAGAAATTTCAATATTTATTTAGAAGAGAGTAGAAGTGAAAGAAATGTGCATATTTGATCACACTAGATTCAGATAGTTTGAGAAAATATTCTTCCATGGTTTAGCTATGATTATGTAAGAAATATAATTAGAAAAGCAGTTTCATTCTAGTGTGCCAGGACTGCTTAGCCAAGAAAGAAATAAAGTGCAGATAAAATACAGTACCTATTCTGATATAGTGTATTTATATTTAATAAGGCTTTGCAAAGCATTTGAAAATAATCTGTATGGAGGAAATTTTCTAGGCAGTCACAATTAGCATAGCTTCTTTAACTCTTTTGAAAATGTGCCTTATTTTAAACAGTTTGGACAGATCTAATCTGCAGGGTTTTATTGAGGGTATATATTCAGTATGTTGTGCTGTGTATAAGCTAAATTCCTTTATATTTCAGGAGCTTTACAAATACACAATTTTATTAAAAGGCAAACTACCTGTTTTTCAAAAGTTTAATGTAGGAAGATATAAGAAAATAAGTATTCACATTTGCAAATATCTCCTGATATTTAAGCAGCCTAGTAAGTTTTAATAATTAGTCTTGGGGAAATTAATATTTTCGATTGAAAATGTACATTCTTTTTTTTAAAGGGTTCTTAAAATTGATACATAGGAATATTTCTAATGACCCAATTTATAAATATTTTATTCACATAAATTAAAGGCTAGTGCTATGCTGCACCTTTAGAGACAAAATGTCGCTTCAGAGTGGGTGTGCTTACAAAAGTAAAACCAGCCTTCATTTTCTTAAATGTGTCTGGTTCCTAGACCTGCATGGAAGAGGCAGAGGACAGCCATGTGCTCCTAGAAAAGGCATGGCTGCTTTAAGAAGTTGCTGCATTCATAATCACAGGTGTTTGAAAGTTCCAATATGTCTCTGAATCTGATACATTGAATAATGTTACTGCTAAAGTATTTAATTTTGAAAATGATAATTGGCCTAGCCCTAGTACAATGTATTGCTGTCCTGAGAATTTTATATACATTAAGGGGGGAAAAAAGTAATTATGAAAAAACATAATTTTGATTTCTGTTTAGGAACCAGAATATAATAAACATTGGAAGGATTTTTTCCCCTTTAAAATAGCATTAATCTGCCATTCTTTCTGCAGGTCTTATTCAGCCAATACCAAGGAATAGCCAATTTTTCCAAAATTATTTCAATAATAATTTTGTGAATGAAGCAGACCGGCCATACAAATGTTATTACTGTCACAGAGCTTATAAGAAGTCTTGTCATCTTAAACAACATATCCGGTAAATTCTACTGAAAAAAATATGTTTTGCAATGGACTTTATAGTTACCAGAAGAGATTTGGAAGAGATCTAGGCATATTTCTGAATTAGAGGAGTTTAAGAATGGAAAATATTTCAAAACAGAAAACTTCTTATCTCACTATAGAAAATGTGTTATCTCTGCCAAAGATGACGTTACAAATTTTGCTGCACCTATGAAATTTATTGTATTCGAAGACATGTCAGTGCAAAGAAGGGAAGTTCTCAGTTAACTGAATTTCATTGAAATACCAAAAAAAATAAAAATAAAAGAATAGTCAAGGCAAAAGATAAACCATGGATGAGCACTTAAAATTTGCTGAGCATAATTAGCGATAAATCCCGATTTGGGGTTAAGAGGAGAAAAAAATAAGAGAAAAGGGAATAGAGTAGGAATTTGAATAGGAGATTGTTGCAGGTGCCATTTCTCATAATTTATGTGTCTCCTTTTCTCTTTTAATTGCTATTTATTTAGTATTTATTTCCCTTATCTGTTCCTCTGACTTTGATTTTCTTTGATGTGATCCAAAGGTCACACACGGGTGAAAAACCATTCAAATGTTCTCAGTGTGGAAGAGGCTTTGTATCAGCAGGAGTGCTAAAAGCACATATTCGAACCCACACTGGATTAAAAGCATTCAAGTGTCTTATATGCAATGGAGCGTTCACCACTGGCGGGAGTCTGCGGAGGCACATGGGTATCCATAATGACCTTCGACCCTATATGTGCCCATATTGTCAAAAAACATTCAAAACCTCATTAAACTGCAAAAAACATATGAAAACGCACAGGTTTGTATATCTTGAAATTCAATCCTGAACTATAATTAATTCCAGTTGTTATAAGGTGGCTCTTTTGAAATTCTATGGGGCCTGCCAGTGAATTCAAGTTTTTGAAAGAACTTTTAGGGCATTTTTTTTCAGAGACTGGGAACCTAGGTTGAATTACAAACAACTATTTTTAATGAGTAGATCAGTTTAAAAGTGAAAATAACAGGATGAGAAAAAGCAAAAAGTCTAATTATCACTTGATTTTTAAATATATTTATTGTGGTTATAATATTGCTAAATATATTTCTTTCTGCTAATTTGGTAACTTCTTATTAATTAATTCCTTGTTAGTTCTCTTAGCTTCATTAGTACTTTCAAGTCTATAGTATAGCAGAAGTAGAAATGTGGGCAGAGTGGGGAAATTCAGGAAGTGTCTCAAATTAGATATATTGAGTGATTTGATTATATTACATCAAGTTTGTTTCAGTTCTTGGGAACCACATAAATAGATTTTCTCCATGATCTGTCTCTAACCTAATCCTTCAGGTCTTTCAATTATTTACCTATTGCTGCTTTTACTGAGTCCATCCACCTTACTTTGGTTGTCCTTTTGTTCCACCTTTTCTAACATTAAAGAAGAGCCTTCTTTAGAGACATAGCATTGCATAATGCATCCAAAGTTCTAATGTGTTGACATTGCAAAAATGTTTCTTCCTTTTCTTCTAGGTATGAGCTCGCCCAGCAGCTTCAGCAACATCAGCAAGCTGCTTCCATTGATGACACAGCTGTAGATCAGCAGAATATACATGTTTCGACTCAAATGCAAGTGGAAATTGAAAGTGAAGAGTTGCAGCAAACTGAAGCTGTTGCAACAGATCAAGAAGCTATTTTAGATTTAGAACAGCAGCAGGTTGTTGACACTGAAGAAGCTGGACTCAGGCCTCAGTTGACTGATCAGTCATTAGGTCAAGAGGAAGGTAAACTATTGAGTATACTGTTTATAGGATTAAAATCCACAGGGTTGTATCATTGGTGATAACAATGAGCAAAGACATGGGTGTCAAACTCACGGCATCACGTTGCTGTCATGTGACATTTTGTAATATTTTTCCCCTTCATGAAGCTGGGATGGGTGTGGCCTGTGTGTGATGCATCTGGCCCGTGGACTGCCAGTTTGACACCCCTGAGCTAAGATGTTAATTAAGTATTGTAGTGCCTGGATCAAGATTTTTTCTAAGAAAAGAGGATAAGTGTATATTAAATTTCCAATTTCCAGATTTGGAATTTCTTTTCTTAGCAGCACTTTTACGGCATTTCAAAGATACTTTGAAGATAAATGAAATGTAAATAATAGTTAAGTGGCAGACTCACTTAATATCAAAGTAGAAAATAATTAGACTTTTATAATTTCCTGTTTACTCACCATCTTTTTTCAGTTAAAGTAACCCCCAATTTAATGTATTTTGTTTGTGAACTTTGGAAGCAAAAAACAGAATTTGTCCTATGTAGATATCTTTAGAGCGATGTAAAAATACTCATAACATTTGTCTATACAGTGTATATCTCTATGAAATATTGTCTGCCAATCTATCCATGTATGTCACTTTTTTATGCATGGGTAAAATCACTTGGAAATTTAACAGATATTTTGCTTTTCTCCATTAGTCTGTTAAATCAAGGATTTCTTTTTTGTTGAACAGCTTCCGCAGCAACTACTGAACTACTTAATGTCATTTCCTTTTCAAATATATATATTTAATTTCAGATAGATTTGTGACATCCCAGCATGCACTGCAAGAAAATATAAACCAGTTTGAGCAGCAAACTATCGTACAGCAATCGTTTGATCAGCAAGGATTATCACAAGGTTGGTAAAGGTACAGCCTTTTTAACAGTGTCAGACAGTACTTTTGTTGCACTTGCAAGCTTCATGAGCAATTTATTTCAATTCCAAAATGTCATATATAGAAGGCAATAAGAACTTACATACTTGCATCGCTAGAGGCTAAAGTCCAGTTATTTATTTATTTTTAATTGCTAATCTGGGAACCTTAAAAGTTTATCTTCCATCTTCCATCCAAAGATGATAATACTTTGTAGATGAAAATTCTCCTTAGACAGAGGTAGGATCATAATAGAAGCTTCCAACAAGAGAAAGCACGGCAATTTCCTATATACACACACACACACCGCCCCAAGTAGTGTTCTAAAGGTTTTTAGTTTTTATGTACACTGGTTGTGCTGGGGTCTTGAGCTAGATTGATCTTCAGCAGTAATAAATTTGCATAAAATACAAAACTGCATCCATCCTTTTGCATTTATAATTAGAATGCCTACTGAATCATTGGTGCGGTTTTTGCTTTAAAAAAATAATTATCTTTGACCAAGGACCTTAAAATGAAAATACCTAAAAATGCTAGAGAAGGAATAATTAAAGTGTATGTTGTACACAATTTCTATTCAACTTGGAATACCCTCTACAGATTTTCCATACTTTGGAGTTTCCTTGAAGTTCCTGGAGCCCTTCAGAAATTTTGAATTTCAGGTAGGTATGTATGGACACATGCATTTAAAATGGTGGCCCCTATCCCTTTGTCTGGATATGTGTTTCTTTCCCATTTTTCTTTCTACTAGTCAGAGAGGAAAATTCAGTTCAGGTCATTGTTTCTTTACTTCTTTGTTTCTTTACTTCTGATAGACAACATTGTTTTTAGGTATTGTTGATCCATAGGAAAAACATTACCTGCTTTGTTATTAGATGACACTTCAAGTTGGCGCTTTTCTCCTGTTGTTTCCACAGTTCTTCTTTACATGTCATAGTTGGTCTTCCTGATGGACAGCTTTAAGATCCATAAGGATAACACTCAGAAATAGTACATATGTGATGTGAGGAACTATTCCTGGAAGAAAAGGGGAGCAGAATCATTAAAATGACTTCTGTTATAACTATGATTGTTACATTACAGCCTTTTGGTAGATTATTTTTGCACTCTTCAGAGTATAGAATATATGATATTTTCTCACTGCAAGAGCCTAGCCATACCCTTACTGGGATTCGAACCTGGGCTATATTACATATTAGGCAGATGTGTTAACCACTAAGCCACTAAGACAGAGAAAGGAAGCAGTAGGCTTCCTCCCATATTTGGGCATACCAGGGGTTGTGACACTATATATATATGTATATATATATATGTATATATGTATATGTATATATGTATATGTATATATGTATATGTATATATGTATATATATATATATATGTGTGTATATATATATATATATATATATATATATATATATATATATATATATATATGATGTATATATATGTATATATATGTATATATATGTGTATATATGTGTATATATATGTATATATATGTATATATGTATATATATATATATATATACATATATATATACATATATACACATATATATACATATATATACATATATATACATCATATATATATATATATATATATATATATATATATACACACATATATATATATATATATACATATATACATATACATATATACATATACATATATACATATACATATATACATATATATATACATATATATATACATATATATATATATATATATACATATATATATATATACACACACATATATATATATATATACATATATATATATATACATATACATACATATACATATATATATATACACACACACACACACACACACACATACATACATATATGTATTAGTATCAGTTTCAATTTCTTTAAATATTATAAAGGCTCTTTCATTAATATTTTTCATTACATAGTTTTGTTTGGAGAATTATTGTATTTTCTGTTTTATAAACAGGAGATTCATTAGTTCTGGGAACTCTTTCTATGAATACAAGTGCTGAAACATACATGTTATTTTAAAATAAAATCATTGTCAGAGCATACAGGATTTGAATACTTTTGTCTCTTCCATGAATACTAAGAATTAAAATGCCGATCTTTTTTTCTCTTTTAAACAATTGATTTTTAGACGTGAACAAAATCAACTTCTCACTGTTTCCACTATTGTTCTCTGCATAGAACAATAAATGACTCACACTAACTGTTGACCCTATTATTAACCACATTGTGATTAATAAATTTGGTCTATTGAACCATGGCTTAATAAACCAGGATATAAATATAAATTTCATGTGCTCAATTTTATTTTATTTTATTTGCCATTTGATTCAGATAGGACATTAATCCAGATTGTGGTTTGTCAGTAAATTCATTTTAGCAAACCCAACCATTATAGCTTAGTATCAATTTGAACACTATGACTTTTTCAATAATTTAAAAATTCTGATTTAATGTCATATGCAAGTATTAGCTGAACAGATAGCTTAGCCTACCTCCTGGGTAAGTTGACCTGCCAAAGTTAATTTTACAGCATGGGCTTTTTCCTAAGAAAAAGAGCCAAGGTGGCGCAGTGGTTAAATGCAGCACTGCAGGCTACTGCTAGATCAGCAGGTCAGCGGTTCAAATCTCACCGGCTCAGGGTTGACTCAGCCTTCCATCCTTCCGAGGTGGGTAAAATGAGGACCCAGATTGTTGGGGGCAATATGCTGACTCTCTGTAAACCGCTTAGAGAGGCCTGAAAGGCCTATGAAGCGGTATATAAGTCTACTGCTATTGCTATTGCTATTGCTTTCCATCAAATATTTACTCTCAAATCACCTGGGCAAAGGAAAAAATTAACAGTGTTCGATATCAATACCCAGATTGACCAAAAAAGAAAAAAAAAAGCTATTTACATTGGCTGGCTAAAAACAAAACCAATTTCCAAATTGAAAAATAATGAGTTTCATGCAATTCCTAACAAGGTCTACAGCAAGAGTTGAATTGCTGAATTCCATGGCTAAATATGGGTGCTTCATCACTTGTTTCATCATGAAAGGATTTCTATATGTGGTACCCCAGCCATCAAAGATACTGCTCGGGCTTTGTTCAACTATCAACTCTATACCCCCTTTAGGCTTAGATATTTTAAATCCCTATTTGAAACAATATCCCATTGAGACCTGGATCGTAGCTTGTTCTATTTGACTGTAATATATAAATTCTGAGCAGAACAGCTAACAGTAGGCAGTGCAGCTAAAATCCATTATATTGAACAGATTTGGGTTTTATGTAAAGGCGAAGTATTTATCCAAAATTTCATTTTTTTTATTTAATAGATATGTATTTTATTATTTTCTCCTACCTATTTTATTTTCAAAAAAGACCTTGTATTTCTCCTTTTTTATTTTGTCTGACATGGTCATAATACTACTTTGGTAGTAATACTAACAATTAACAGTCTGGAAACCACTCATTGTGATTCTTAATCTAAATTGGCCATTCATTATTTCTAAATGTAATGATTTTTAAATCCGCTTTAAAGATGGATTTCATATCCTGATATAAGAATTTATTAACCACAATTTTCCCAGTTTGAACCAATGGAAGGCTTCCTGATTGGTTTTTCAATATATCTGAAGAGCAGAAAGGGATTAAAAAGTGGTTCATATAAACCTCGTGCATATGTTGGTTTATGCAGCCAAGACTTCATTATTCAAATTTGCCTTTTGTGAAGAATAAAAAGCCCTCAGATTCAGCTGCCACATAATAACACTTAGCAAAAAAAATTGGAATCTGCTTTAAAGACTTCCAGGTCAATGGTAGCCATTGATTTTGTAACAAGTAAATATGGAAGGTTTTTGCAACAGGCATTTTCAACAGTTCTTTACTTTTAATGGAACTCTGTTCTTTCTAAGAAAAGGAAGCAGTAGCAGAGAAACAGTGATTTCAAAGAGAGAGTGCTTTTCAGTGTGCAGTGTCACACTTGTAAATTGCATCATTTAAAAGGAGGAAACAATGCTCTAGGTCAGTGATGGTGAACCTTTTCGGCACCGAGTGCCAAAACCGGAATGCGCATGTATGCACAGGCATGTGCGTGCGGTGGAGCACCGGAAACTCAAAGACCAGCTGGCCGGTGTGTGCATGACTGTTTTTTGGGCATTTTTCAGACCATTTTGGGGGCTGTTTTCGGGCTGTTTTTGGCCTGAAAAACATCCCAAAAATGGCCTGGAAACCAGTCTATTTTTGGGGCCGTTTTCAGGCATTTTTCAGCCTATTTTCAGGCCATTTTCAGCTGCCCACAAAGACCAGCTGGACAGCGTGCTGGGATCCAGAAGAGCACCTGGTGATGGCACACATGCACACATAGAGGGCTCTGCGTGCCACCTCTGGGACATATGCCATAGCTTCGCCATCACGGCTCTAGGTTGAAGATTCAATATGAGGAGAATTGATGCCTGATTATTTTTTCCTTGGATTAGTGCACACACTTATGTCCATATTTATTCCTGCTTTATTTGGTGGGTAACAAGGAAGATAAAGGGTACCGGGTCAACCTCTTAGACACATGCATGTGTACATAAATTCAAAATTTGAATGGCTCTGAGTTAAAGGAAACTTCAATTTATGTTCTGTGGAGATTACTGTAAAAAAGAAGGAAAATGAAAGGTAAGTGACCTTAACTTTGGCCATTTAGTAAATTCTTAGAATGTTTCCAGATTTGTTCTTTTCTTCTAGGTTTGGCAAATATAGTTTCTATTTTTCCATAGCCATTATTATAATAATGAACTATTATTACATTGTTATTCGTTTGATATTGCCGATTTTATGGATCCCTGTTTTTCTATAGCATATATGTAGGGTTGATTAGATGACATTAAGTTGGCATGACCACACATGTTCCCTATGTCACACTATCTCTAGCGATAATCTGTAGCTATTCCAAAGACATTCCAGTGATCTCTTGATTTCCATCCACAGAGCAACATCGCCAAGGTTAAACATTTTTACCCAGTCCAAATATATTCCTCACTGTCTTTCACCACTAGGTAGCCACTAATAGATGGCCATTTATAGTATAGTATGGTCTTTATTGTCATTGTACAAAATAAATACAACAAAATTGGTTACATTTACATAAAATTGATTTTTACCTACTACATGTTAATTTCTGATTCGATTCTGATATGTATTGGATTATATCAAATCATGCATTTGACAGTGGCCTTTTTAATATCATTGTCACTTCATATTTTCATGTAGTCTCATGCTTTGGATAATATAGCAATAGCAATAGCAGTTAGACTTATATACCGCTTCATAGGGCTTTCAGCCCTCTCTAAGCGGTTTACAGAGTCAGCATATTGCCCCCAACAACAACAATCCGGGTCCTCATTTTACCCACCTCGGAAGGATGGAAGGCTGAGTCAACCCTGAGCCAGTGAGATTTGAACAGCCGAACTACAGAACTGCAGTCAGCTGAAGTAGCCTGCAGTGCTGCATTTAACCACTGCGCCACTGCGCCACTCTATATAAGTATAATGTGGTTTAAAGATCCCTATCCCTATCTATGTTAACTTTTTTCCAAAGCTTCGAATTTAGAAATATTGATTTCCTACTTCATAATTCCAGGTTTCTCTTATTTCATGCATCTCACATTCTATATTCCAGTTATATGTGTCCTTCTGAATAAGGAATTCCTCTTTCATGATATTTACTATGAAAGCCAGTTTGGTGTACCAATTGAGGCATCAGGCTAGAAACCAAGAGACTGTGAGTTCTAGTCTTGCTTTTGGCACAAAGCCAGCTGAGTTACATTGGGTTAGTCACTTTCTCTCAGCCCTAGAAAGGAGACAATGGCAAAAATCACATCTAAAAAAGAAAATTGCCGAAGAAACTGCAGAGAATTGACCAGTCAGTCTCTGAGAATTGAACATGATTGAATGGAAGGGGGGGGGGGGGGGAAAGGAGTTTGTCTTTCAGGATCGATGCTATATGTAACCAATCTTCTTTCAATTTTGATTTGCATCTATATTTAAAGAGAAGGATAGTCTGTACTGAGGAAAATGTGTCATCATCTGCCACACAAGCATATTGGAACAATGTTTATATACTTTTCTTGTCAGCAGTAAATATTTTGTCATTTGTCAGAGATCTGGAAAGGGATTTTCCTTGCAATCCTGTTTGCTGACTTCAAGATGCCATTTTACTTGAATCATGCTAAAGAGCTCAGTTAGTAAAACCTGAGTTGTGAAGGATTATTTTTTTAGGTGTGTTTGTGTTACAAAAAAATAGGGGGTTGTTTTGTTCATTTGTATTTGTACCAGGTTTTACAGTAAATGATGGCTACAGTCAACCAAGTCAGTTTCCAGCAGTACAACAGCTTCAGGATTCAAGCACTCTTGAATCTCAGGCTCTTTCAACAAGCTACCATCAACCAAGTCTGCTTCAGGTTCCTGCCCCCGATACTATCAACGTAGTAAGTATTAATTAAAAGATTGAAGAAATTATTTGTGCTGTTTCTGATTTGGGGCTCTGGATGAGATTTTAGATGAGATTTAGATCTGGTTTTATGTGACTTAAAGGCTAATAATGAACTGCAGTAGTTCTGATGGATGATCAGCATCAGGAACTGAAATAATTGTATGTCTGTCTCTCGTCAGTCTCTTGAACCCTGGTATTTAAAAACAGAGCCATAGCATGTCTAGTTGGGAAAGGCCTCAGGGGCATCTTTTTGCCAAGTCTTAGAAATCCAATTAGACCCTTGGATCCAATTTCAGAAGATTGTGCTGAATGTAATAGCTGATTTAGATGGATTGGCTTGGTAATGGAGAACTAATAGAAACTTAATGTGGATAAGATTGCAGTCAAAAGACAGATATAACTTAGGAATTATTTGGGAGGATTTATTGTGCTTTTGAAGAATTAGGTTTCTTATGTCAAAAACTGCCTTTTCATGATTAGAATAGAATAGAAAACTAGAATAGAATAGGTATTATTGTCACTTTCAATGTACACTGATCAGCATACATTAAAATGTAATTTCATTGCATGCAGCTTTCAAAGGGTCACTACCTCCAATGAACATGACAAAATAAATAAATAAATACAAAATTATGCATATATCCACATATATTATGTGATACAGAGAAACAGAACAGTCTAATTTGGATGTATACATGTACATAGCAAGAAAAATGAATCTTGCAAGTTTACCAGACAGATGGCATAGGGAAGAAAGCTGTTACAGGATCTGGTAGTCCTGCTAGAAATACTTTGAAGCCTCTTCCCAGAGGGGAGCAACAGAAACAGACTGTAAACTGGTTGTGTGGGGTCTCTAACAATGCTATGAGCTCTAAGCCCATAACGCTTATAAGCAGTATCCTCAATAATGGGAAGTGAGCTTTCTATAATTTTTTCAGCTATCCTTACCACTCTCTATATGGACTTTTTATCTGAGGCACTGCTGTTACAAAACCAAACAGTGATGCATCATATTTCAACAGTGTCTATTATTTTATATAACTAAATGTACTAGTTATATACATTACTGGTTTTGTATCAAATCTCTGCTAAATTCATCTCATTTGGATGACTGCCTATATTATACTGCAGTGAAATTCTTCATCAGAGCCAGTTATAATTAAGGTTATGACTCCTTATTATTTATTGGTTACAAATCTGTGCCTAGGCCCTGTTATGACTATAAATGAAAACCTGTACGCAGGATATTTAAAAAAAAAACACTTCCGCTATAAAGAATGCTAGAGAAAGCCTTTTCAGTTGCTTCTGCCAAATGCTGGAAATCCACATTTGGAACAGATGTTAGAATTCTCGTTCTGTTATATCTTCATACTTTTTTTCAGATAAACCTTTACTTTTAGATTGACTTACCAGTTAAAGTTAAAGTGACCATATTTTTCAGAGTATAAGATGCACTTTTTTCATGGAAATGTTGGTGCGTCTTATACACCGAATACAGCCATTTTCTGGCCTCCTGAAGCCCTGTCCCCGCATCTCATATTTGTGAAAAATGGGCAAAAAGCAGGCCGGTTCCCACCAAAATAGGGGTGTTTTTGCCTTCCCCCAACCCTTAAAAGCATTCTGCAGGTTTCAGCAGGGCTGAAGGAAGGCAAAAATGCCCCCATTTTGGTGAAAAATGGGGGCGTTTTTGCCTTACCCCAGCCCTGCTGAAATCTGCAGAGTGCTCCTGGGGGCGGGGGAAGAAAAAAACTTTTTTTCCTTACTTACCTCTTTGAAATCTTGGTGTGCCTTATACACCGGTGCGTCTTATAGTCCAAAAATACGGTAATTGTTGGATCCCTTTTTTATGGATCCCTTTTATATGCTTTTATGTTTCGATGATATGTTCTGTATTGTATAGTTAGCTATCTTGAAAATGCATTTTGATAGAAAAGCAACCTATATGTGATTATTTTCCTCTCTCCAAAATTAACATTTATTTAAATTAGAAAAATAATTTGTGCTGAGAATGGGATTATGGCATTTTGGAATCACTTGGGTTTAAACCTTGTACCCTTATGGCACGGGTGTCAAACTTGCCGTGTCACGTTGCCATCAAATCACGTATTGTGACACTTTTTCCCTTCGCTGGGGTGGGCTTGTCCTGCGCGTGACACATCCGGCCCACAGTCTGCCAGTTTGATACCTCTGCCTTATGGCCTAAATCGGAGGTTATTATCCATTATATATTTAAAAGATTTATTTCAATGTATTGATACCAGGCTACCCGGTTAGTTCAAGATCAGTCATCAGACCTTGAGATGCATGGCCAGCGTTCACAGTTTCTGGAAGATAATGATGATCAAAGCAAAAGATCTTACAGGTATGTCATATTTCAAATGGTAGTTATATATAATATCTAAGTGTTGCTAACATTAAGTCAGAAACTGTAATTAAAGTTTTCACATGTTCCTAGGATTCATCAATGCCTTTGTTTCATTTTATTCAACAAACTTTCATTTTAATAGGTGTGAGTATTGCAATAAGGGCTTCAAGAAATCTAGCCACTTGAAGCAGCATGTACGTTCACACACTGGGGAGAAGCCTTATAAATGCCAACTGTGTGGCCGGGGATTTGTCTCTTCCGGAGTTCTTAAATCTCATGAGAAAACACATACAGGTAATGAAATTTTGGTAATATTTGGTTCCTTTGCAAATCCTTTTAGCTTGCTTAAAATGGACAGCACAATGGGATCAAGCATGGAGATATAGATAGTCCTCAACTTAGGTCAATAATTGAGCCTAAAATTCTGTTGCTAAGGGAGACAGTTGTTTAAAGTGAGTTTTGCCCCATTTTATGACTTTCTTTGCCATAGTTGTTAAGTGAATCACTGCAGCTGTTAAGTTAGTAACATGATTGTTAAGTGAATCTGGCTTCTCCATTGACTGCTAAAAGCAAAGCAGAAGGATACAAGCGGTGATCACATGACACCAGGACACTGTGACAGTCATAAACATGAGTCAGTTACTAAGCATCTGAATTTTAATCCATAACCATGGAGATGCTGTAACGGTTGTGTGAAAAATGGTCATAGGTCACTTTTTTTCACTGTCGTAAATTTGAATAGTCATTAAACGAACTGTTGCAATCGATGATTATCTGTATTTAATTCATCCATTTCAATAATAACCTATTGAAAGCTGCTGTGCAATCCAAATAAAAGATATATGTAGGTGATTGTGACCATTTCCAGAAAGTGGAATGTATATGGCTTTTACCGTTTAATTAACGGATGGAATAGTTACCAGTTCCAAAATCTTGTATAAATTCACAAAAAGCAGTATCAGCATAGTGACCTGTTGAAAACACTGAAGTAATAATGAGAGAATACATTTAAAATCCTCACTCGGCCTGAAGCTCATTTGGTGACAGAATGAGTCTATTACCCTAATTTTATAGGATTGTTTTGAATACTTTTGTAGAGGAATAACCTTATATTGCAGCTGAATGCAAATTATGTGAGTAAATAAAAATAAATACTGTATTTTTGGAGTATAAGACGCACCGGAGTATAAGACACACCCAGGTTTTGAAGAGGCATTTTTTTTTAAAAAAGTAGGTAGGTAGATGGAGGGATGGAAAGGGAGAGAAAGAGAGAGAAATGCAGTAGGTAGGGAGGGAGAGAGAGTAGGTAGGTAGGTAGGTAGGTAGGTAGGTAGGTAGGTAGGTAGGTAGGTAGATAAAGGGAGAGAGAGGAGAGAGAGAGAGAAATACAGTAGGTATGTAGGTAGGGGGAGAGAGTGTAGATAGATAGGTAGGTAGAAAAACTGAAAAATGGGCCTTTTTGTAAAAAAAAATGCATGCATAGCCTTATGGAGGCTTATAGAGTGCTGCTGGGGGCTGGGGGAGGGGAGCAAAAAACAGCCCATTTTTTGCTCATTTCTGCCCTCCCCAGCCCCCAGGAGCTCTCTGAAAGCCTCCATAAAGCAATGCACACCATTTTGGTGAAGGGAGCGGGGCTTTAGGAGGCAAAAAAAATGCTGTATTCGGTGTATAAGATGCATCCAGATTTTCAGCCTCTTTTTAGAGGAAAAAAGGTGCATCTTATACTCCGAAAAATACAGTACATCTGTGGAACAAAGTGAAAGTCAGAATATGTTTTCACATTTGCCTTTGTTTTGTATCATTTTTGATGTGTAGACAAATTATATAACCACTATTTACTATCTCTATTAACTTTCCTCCCTTTCCCGCCTAGGAGTTAAAGCATTCAGTTGCAGTATTTGTAATACTTCCTTCACCACCAATGGAAGCCTTACTAGACATATGACAACTCATATGAGTATGAAGCCCTACAAGTGCCCATTTTGTGATGAAAGTTTCAGAACCACAGTTCACTGCAAAAAACACATGAAAAAGCATCAGACAGTGTCTTCAACAGCAACAACAGGTGGAGAGGTAGCAGGAGGAGGTAAGCAACAGTCTCTGTGTGTCAAAAAAGCATATTACAGTTAGCCTCCACTTATGACTGGTTGTTCAAAGTTATGACAGCCTTGGAAAGAATGGTCTAAAACTCCTAAAACACTTTTGGCTGTTGTAAAATATTGGATCTCCTCCTCCCTGTCACATGACTGTATTTTCAGTACTTGGTAGTTGGTTCACCTTTATAATCAGTTATCAAGCTCCCTGTGATCATGTGATCATCATTTGCAATTTTCTCTCCTGGCTTCCCCAGAAAGTCAGTGGGGAAGCCAGCAGAGAAGGTTGCAAGGGGGTGGGGGGAGAGCGGAACTGAAATCCTTTGTGCACAGAGGGGAGGGAAAGCCCTTGGTGGGCTATCAGGAGGTTTTCAGTAGGCAGATCTTTTGTTCTGTCTCTTAACAACTTGGGAGATCACTTAACAATCACAATTGGGAGTGTCAGGATTGCAGTCATTGAACAAATCAGTGGTGGGCATCTCACTTAGCAACCACTTTGCTCAGAAACTTTGCTCAAAATATTCTGGTCTCAATTGTTGTAAATTGAGAATTAGCTGTAAATGTTCTTTAGCATAAAAATTATAGGATTTCTTTTGCCGGGAATTGTATAAATTTTGTAATCTGAAAGAGAACATGCATCACAGTATTGTAGTATTGATGTAGATCATATAGTGACCTTGCAGACACATCTCTGATGCCCTTTAACCTTGGAGTATCTGCACTTTTGTATAATTGCTATGAATAATTGGCGTCTGCATTAACATCCAAGAAGTTTGTTTGATATTACTGGTCTTTAAAAGTGTTGCTTCTCTGTTTAATTATGCAGAAGAGGAAGAGGCATCATCTGAAAAGGCAAGCTCTCGAAAAGCTAGGCCGGGTGTTATCACATTCACAGAGGAGGAAACAGCTGAACTTGCAAAAATTAGACCTCAGGAAAGTGCCACTGTCTCTGAAAAAGTTCTCGTCCAGTCTGCAGCAGAAAAGGACAGGATTAGTGAAATCAAAGACAAACAAGCGGAAATGGAGGCTGAACCAAAATATGCCAATTGTTGTACTTACTGCCCAAAAAGCTTTAAAAAACCTAGTGACTTAGTTAGGTAAGTGAATATGTAGATTTTTTTTTTAGTTTTGATATATGAATTATATTACTTAGCAGTTTA